>NC_081411.1:669906060-670243560 GCF_030272615.1 Cryptomeria japonica | reverse complement strand
TTAATATTTATTGTTTTATATACATACATGCATACACACACACGCATGCCCTTATCTTTGTCTTTTCACTCTAGGCAATATCTAATTATGGCTGCAGTCTTAAATATGGGGGTGAGGTCTAATCATTATTTAGACAAATCCCCATTTGTGACTTAAGGCAAGACTCTTAAGATTATTATGCCCTCATCTTTAGGCAGAATCCAAATACTGAGAGAGTAATTATAATCTTTTAAGATAAGTACTAGCATCAAGTACTTCAAGTGTCAGGTGTAATGTTAGATCATGATGAGATTGATAGCTAATTTCACACTCAAGCTTTTAATTAGACTTGTGTGGTGACTCGCTCTCATTACACCTTAGTTCTTAATTCTACTATCTTTTGCCTCTGCGAAAAACTCACTATAGGATGGATACCCCAGTGAAACTATCTTGCAGTAAGAGGCAAACAACGATCATAGATGTAGTGATAGAGGACCGTCTAGCAGGTATTATTATTTTCCCTCATGAACTAGTAATTGGCGCCATAATAAAAATGTTTGGGGAATAATATGTCCTAAATGAAGATACAACTAGGGCTAATTTGGATATTGCATCCATATTCTTAGCATTAGCAATGCACTTTGAAAGAGATAGAGGGGTGTTTAAAGACATCTATAAAAGCCTATTCAAGAATTTCATTCTGGTGAATCTTGATAAAGTCCTGATTAACATCTATGATGACCTCACAATTCCTAAGCCAAGGCATAACAATAGGATTATGTGGAGGGATAAACCAGTACCAAAATATCCTATCCTAGTAATTGAGGATTGGGATGGGTTTGAAAGGAGAGAACGTATAATTACCTGCAATCTCAAATTTCTTCTATGGATTTTTCGTATCAAGAGGGCCAATAACCACCATTGGTTTTCTCAATACCTCACAAAGGAAGGGATTTCTAGGTATGATGAAGTCTTGAACATACCCAATGCCTCTTTCCTAAATGATGATGAAGATGACAAGAAAGTTGCAATGGAAGATTGCAAGGCCAAGCATTGAAAACGACGTGGCTGGAAGAGAAAGACAAGAGGTGGGGATGAGGGCATTCCAAGTAATGGCCTCTATGGCTAAGTCTAATAAGGTATCTGAATTTGGTGATTTAAGCCTAGCAGGGGAAAGGCAATTTTGTTACTTGGTCAACCTATATCTAGTAACGTCGAAGTAACTGTTTAGTAATCTTGGCATTGTTATCGAATGTATTTAGGATAATGGTGTCTAGACTATGATTGACTATATGGTAAATTTAAGTCTCTATGGATAGTACTTATGCATTATGGACATACTCTTGATAAGTAATTATGGCATATACCTATAAATTTGTATAAAAAAACACTATAGTTTCTATGGACTCACACCTGTTAACTATGACAATTATGAATATGTTTCTATTATGATGGTTTCTATATTATTCTTATTCAAGATGATTCTTTTGATTTTGGGGCTCACGATAGCGCTTTTTTGATATTTCATGATGTTTTCTTGTTTGGGTTGTGAGTTCTAATGGGGCTCTCCTAGGGTATATATCTTGAAATGTTTTATTATGGCTCTTTTTAATTGAATTATGTCATCTCTAATGAGACCATACTAAGTTATGACCTATATGGCTGCCACCTGTAGGTAAGTATATACACACAGGTGGTATTGGTATTCGTTAGAAACCCCAGTCTGGTCCGAGCTACGGTTTGTATTGACCCTTTCTCGACATATTCCTAGAGTAATATATTGTTCTATGGGTGGTGTAAATGGAAGCCTTTCTTTATATAATGCACTCTCGCCTTTTATGGTTCTATATGTTCTCTTTATATGTTACATACTTAGTATCTTAGAAATCCCAAGAAATCTTGATCTTGTCAATTAAGGTTATCTTGGATGCATACCAGTATGGTTTCTGGGAAAAAGTTCTCGGTTTTTAACAACTTTGGCACTTGATATATGGACTTTACTTTTACAAATAGAAGCTTAAATTTTCATATGTTGGTCATGATTATATTTGGATGGCTCGGTTTTAAATTAATTCAGTTTTGTTTATTCTATTGGTTATCTCTACGGAGACCCTACTGAGTTTTGACTTATATAAATGACGTTCGTATAGTAGTATTTACATACAGTTTGGCATCTATATTTATTAAAATCCTCAGTTTGGTCTGAGTTTTGTTTGGCTTTTCCCTCCCTCTCTGCTAATGGCTTTATGAGATAGAGCTCTATTCAATTCTTGATGTAATGTAGCAAGTAACCAAATTTTACTGAATGAGAAAAATCCCTCAAATTAGTAAATGTACTACTGTATTGTATATTCTTTTACAGGGCAAGACCAGAGGTTTTATCCACCAGGCTCTTTCTTACCAGTGCCCCAAGTGAGCTAGGTTGTAATACATTTTCAAAATTAAATAAAAAATTTGGCTTTTGCCTTTTACCGATCTAAAAAAAAATTAGAATTATTTTATTATTATAATTATTTTTTATTAAATTTATAAATTTAATGGTAAGTTTAAATAAGAATTTGATTGAAGGTGAAGTTTAATATTATATTTAAAATAAATTTAATGATAAGTTCAAATTAATATTATATAAATAAGATCAAAATAACTAAGAATTAGTTATAGGATTAACCTCATTATTATATTTTATTATTAAAATTTTAATTTTTTTAAAAACTTATAATTATAAGTATTTAATTTTTAATTTGAATTAGAATTTTGATTAAATTTAATTGGAATGTGTTTAATTGATTTAAGTACCATTTAATTTATGTAATCCTTTTAGTCTTTATGTAATGTTCTTAATTACATTTATCTTTTTTTTTCACATATTGATCTTCCTTTCTTTCTTGTAGTCATTGCATAATTCTTTATCAAATTTAGTCATTGGTTGTAAGAATAACTCAAAAGTTTTTAACTATGAGTTAAGAATAGGCAAATGTTTGAATAAAAAAGTTAACTCTCACCAAATATTAAGTTTTTAACTATGAGTTAAGAATAGGGAAATGTTTGAATAAAAAAGTTCACTCTCACCAAATATTTTTTATATTGTTTTGAGTAAAAATTTCAAATTACAATTTGTTTTAAAAAATATTAAATCTAATGAATTAAATGTGTATTTTTTATTTGGAAAATCTTTTTAAAGATTATTTTGTTTGATAGATTTTAGTTTTAAGAATTGTTTTAAATTTTTGCGTTAATGTCTTTTTTCTCTTCAAAATAAATTAATTTTGATGTTTAATTTCAAAATGCATATTTCCAAAGGTATTGGTGGATATAATTCTTTACAATTTTTTTTAAAATTGAATCTATTATAATATCTACCTTTTTAACTATTAATAATTCACACATCCTTATCCATTGAATCAATTATCACTTAAGATAGTGAGAAGACTAATCTATCCAATTTAATTTAAATATTTTGTTTAGAAGGTTGATGTCTTCTCTTTTTTAAATAGAAGAGAATAGAATAATTAATTTTCACAAAAAAGTAATATTTCTAACCTAGAAGGAATTGAACATTTAAGCAAACTTAAAAATGTGGTTTTTACATGACCACAACATCAGATGCATTGATTACATGTGAAACTTTGTTGGAGCACCTTTTTTATGTTAAATTTCTATAAAACATATAGATTTGGGGAAAAAACAGATTCTTTAAATTTTGGTTTAGTTTCAAATTGGAATAAGTAAAATCTTTATTTTTCATATTCATTATTTTAAAATTTTGATTTGATGATATTAATTTATTTCATAATTTATTTATTATTTTTGTAAAGTGTAATTTGAGTTGTCTTTGTAGAAAAAATACACATATATTTATGTTATAGATATGAAAGATAATCAATCAAACTATTTTTGTAAAGTGTAATTTGAGATGTATTTGTAAAAAAAAGTACACGTATAGATATGAAAGATAATCAATTAAACTAATTTTTAGATTTTACTTTTTTGGATATTTAAATTTATTATATTTTGTTTTAATGATATATAAAAAGGTCATCATTACTAACTTATATTGTTTTTTTATAGATTTTCTTTATGTTGTTTTAGTGTTATAGAAAAAGTTTAAATTATTTCTCTTCAATTTATTTCATTTATATTTTTTACACTTAGCTCATTTATGAAATTAATAAAATAAATTATTGTATTCAAGCTAAAACAATGTCAACCATATGTTGGAAATTGTTTTACAGAGTTGTACTTGACATATTTTCTAGTGTTTTGTAATAGTATGTGAGGTGTTCAAAAGAATGTCTTTCTACTTATTTACTTGATTGTACTATGTCCATATTGCAGATACTTGTTGGAAGTGTTTTTTGACATTGATCATAGTTTTCATATCTATATTTATTACAAATTTTAATTTATAAATCTTCTTATCCTTGATTTCAATGACTTTCTATTGGTGATAAATGAATGATCTCCATATGATCAATTATTAAACCTGCCCAACTTATAAAACAAATAACATATACAATATATGACTTGATAATAATTGTTTTTATCATTATTCTTCTATTTCCCTTGGTTCAACTTTCACACCATTTCAACATACCCACTGCATTTCAAGATGGAATACTTATGCATCCACCATGTCCTTAAATATCTATTAGTCATTGTCCTTGGTAACCAATTAGTGTTTAAAATTTTTCAAGCTAAAATAATTTTTTGTTTTTCCAAAAGTTGACATGCATAATTTTTAACCAAAATTATTTAAAAATATAATTTTTTTATCATTTGATTGGTCTAAATTAATTTCAGAAAGCATAAAATTTAATTTTTATCAGCAAAAAAATATATAATTATTTATATTATGTCAAATGTCAAATCATATGTTTGTTTGTTTATTTTCATGTAATTAATTTTCACTAAGTAATTTATCACTTTTCACTATGCGTCACCTCCAGTGCTTCCTCTAGCTCTTCCTCGGATGCATCTATTCTGGCTCCAAAATAATAGTACGGATTGACTAACACACATATTAGTCACGCGTTTTACAATTAACATATGTGATTGACTAACCTCTTGCTAACACATTGTACGAAAGGTTCGTTTCGGAGCCAGAATAGACACAGCCCTCTTCCTCTAGCTCTTTGTGGGATCCGTGGCTATATTTTTAAATGTAAAAAGTACTACTCAATTAATAATGAGCACAAAAATGATGGGGCCCTCTATTTAATACACACCATCTTTTTTAAAAATTATGTTTGTTAATTTGAAAAAATTTAGAAGGCAAGCAAATAAATACACTATGTTGCACTGCCCATATAAAATATTCAAATCATTAAAATATTATTACTAATAGAATTATATCATTTTAAATTTTTATTTTAATATATTATAACTAATAAAATTATATCATTTTAAGTGTTTATTTAAAATTTTACTTTTGTAAAGTGGTTTCATCTCCCTAAAGAATTAAATAAGGGCATTACATTATATGAAAGAAAAGTGCAAATATATTTCACTTATTTCTAATTTAGATTTATATATTTTTATTATGATATAAATAAAAATGTGATAATGAATATTATATATATATATATATAAATAATTAAAAAAATAAATAATTATAATTGATTTTTAAATAATAATTATAATATAATTATATATAAGCTGAATTAAGAACCATACAATGTTTTTTTAATTTTTTTTAAATTTTTTATTTTTAAGTTTTAGATTGAGTAATTTTTAGTATGAAATTATTTTTTTAGTTTCAACAATTTAAATACACTTTACTCTTGATTTTAATATTTTAATAAAAATAAATTTTTAATTGTTTAAATTTGATTATATTTATATTTCCATTAATTATAATTTTTAAGGTATATATTAATTGATATTTCAATTCTAAGAAACTATAAATTAACTTTAATTTTTTAAAATTATTTATTAGATTAATAAGTTTAATATTCATTGTTATTTTTTACAAAATTATTATTTCAATTAATATTTAGATTCTAATATAGTTTGAATTGGCATTTACTTCATTCTATTTTAATATTAACTTTTAATTTAACATTAGAATTTATTTTAATTATTTATGTGTTTTTATGAAATTAGAAATAATAATTAAATCAATTTATAATCATTTGTCTTATTTAATTTTTTATTTTGTTAAATATAATATGAATTAATTAAAATTAATTTAATACTTAATATTTTTCTTTTAATTAATAATAACATATTGTTTCTTTTAATTTGTTAGGTTTATTTTTAATCCAATTTATATGTATTATCAAATAAAATAAATCCCCAAAATTGAAGGATTAGGTGCTGTTTATATTTTTCCATATTAATGCTAAATGCACAAGTGTCTCATCTTTAATAGGTTCAAACTCCAATATCTTGATATCACTATATCACATAGCAAAAAAATGAATCATATGGTGACTCAAAGGATAGATAATAAGATGTAATAAATAAAAAATATAATGTATAATTTGTTTATTATATATTAAGAAGATAATTGATTTTAATAATAGAATTACTTTAAAATATCCCTCTCCTCCTTTCTATCTTTCCTAAGTTATATGTATCCTATCATTTGTATCCTCTATCTCTCCCTCTCCCTACATACTTATCTATATCTTCAGCTCTCTCTACCTCTTCCTTTCTATAAGTCTATCTTCTTATATCTATTTCTCTATTTTGATCTATCCACGGATCTCTCTCTATCCCTCTATCTATTTCTTTCCCTCCTCCTCTTCCCCTCTATCTCTTTACACTTTGAGGAGGAACTTGACGCTTATGTATCTCTTCAACTCTCTCTACCTCTTCCTTTCTATTTGTCTATCTTCTTATATCTATTTCTCTTTTTTTTATTTCTCCATGGACCTCTCTCTATCCCTCTATCTATTTCTTTCCCTCCCCCTCTTCCCCTCTATCTATTTACACTTTGGACAGGAACATGACACTATGCGTCTCTTGTTGATATTCAAATTTTCCAATGCATCTTTCTCAATAATATAAGATATGAAGACAAATTGCTTGAACCTGTATGCAACGTCTATCCAGCACCCAAAAGAAACTATTGACCGTATTTAATAATTAACTGAAAAAAAACTAGTTATATTTGAATTTTTAATTATTTAAAAAACACAATCAAATGATAAATACTACTGCTTTTAAATTAAGTGAGGAAAATATGTTTCCACCGTTTCTCCCGGAATACAGCTGTTCACGTTTCTCACACGCTAAGATAGTACATGACACGCCGGCTGATATTTTTATTTATTCAGCCCGCCTAATACAAACCACAAATTTGTATTGATTGATTAATCGGAAAAATTCTTAGAACTATGTGGAATATTACAGCACAGTCAAAACACATGCGTCGAAAATGGACTGGAAGTCCGTAGGACAGACATCCAGAATGGTGGTAAGAAACTTCCATTTTAAGGGCTTGCCCACACTTCTCATGTTTTGAAAAGAACATCACATCATACGGTCTTTATATGTGCAATCTATGTATGAGTTGCAACGACAATCGCAGCTCTCTAAGTAGTTCATTCATTTGTGATGGAGCAAACGCTGGCTGTTGTGGACTATCTTCCCACTGTGCAAGGGACTTTTATTTTCCTTGTAGCAGCGTCATTCATTTCCACATTTGTTGCTCTAGCTTTTCTGTTCTCATCAACTAAAGAGAGTAAATGGCCTCCATACAACTTCTTGTGTCAGTCTTTGAAGTTTTCACTCACCAGCTTCTTCATAATGTTTATCAGATTTTTATTGCTTGACTCTGCCTGGCCATTACCCTATGGGTAATAATCTGAAGAGTAAGGAAGAGAAATCCCATGATCATAACAAAATATTGAGATCTCAGTAGAAGTGAAATTGGTTGCATTATCAGCCACAATCTTTTGAGGGACCCCAAAACAAACCAGAATATTTTCTTTAAGAAAATTGCAAACTACCTTAGAAGTTGTCTTCTGCACCGGAATCGCTTTAACCCATTTGGTGAAGTAATCAGTGGTAGTCAATATGTGCATGTGTCCGACACTTGAATTAAGTGACAATGGACCTATAAAATCTAAACCCCACTGTTTAAACAGTTCATCAATAACTATGGGTCTGAGAGGCAATGTTAGAAGTTGTGGCTTTCCAGTGAATAACTTGTACTTTTCACAATTAGCTACCCAAGCATAAGTGTCCTTGAACATACCCGACCAATAATAACAATTTCTCAAGATTTAATAAGTAGTTACTATTGATGAAAAATGACCACCACATGCTTCATCATGAAAAAATTTCAATAGTGACTTATCTATGCAGCGCAGGAAAGTCCCATCCAACCCCTTCTTGTACAACACATCATCAAAAAGGACATATTTAGCATCATTTAATCTTAGGTTCCATTTTTCTCTCGGAGAGGGGTGCACGAGACAGTCTCCATAAGTCCGGTAATATGCAACATCTGCAAATGAAGTGTCTTGAAGTTCAACAAATAAGACTAAAGGCAGTTCCTCATTCACTTCACTCTTGCTTTCTGCAATTAATTTACACAAGCCCTGCCCTCTCACCAATTTAGTTGGCTTGATGTCTAGATTTAACTCCTATATCTTAGACACCCATGAGGCTCTATTGTTCATCTTGATATCCTGATGTGTTAGAATGCTCTTAACAACAAAGTGTGGTAAATACACTATCGCATGAGAATGAAGAATATAATACCTGAATTGTTTTACAACTTTCACAATAGCAATTGCTTGTTTCTCCATCAGTGAATATTTCAATTCATGTTTATTGAGAGGAACACTCATGAAGGATATTGGAACTTATTTGTTTTCTTCATTCTTCTGCAACAAAATTCCTGACACAGTATGTTCTAAGGCATAACAATAGATAATAAAATCTTTCTTAAAATCCAAATTAACAAGGGTAGGTTCTTGCACTATAGCTTATTTTATCATTTCAAATGCCTTCTTCCCCTCATCGCTCCACTTGAATACCTGTTTTTCACTCATCAAGTTCATAATGTATCTAGTGGTCTTTGCAAAATCTGGGACAAATCTTCTCAGAAAATTCACCTGTCCAAAGAAGGATCTGATTGCATTTCTATTAGATGGTAGGCTTAGCTACTGAATTCCCTTTACACTTTTAGGATACACTTTGACACCCTCTTTGGAAATGATATGACCGAGTAATTTGCCTTCAACAACCCCAAACACTGACTTCTTCAGATTCAAAGACACTCCATGCTCATGACATCTTTGCAATACTTGCCTTAAGTCTCTTAAGTGATTCTTTCTCCTCTTCGAAAAGATAGTTAAATCATCAAGGTATATAACAATTATTTTATCTTTCAGATGGCTAAAAGACAAGTCCATTGCCCTCTGAAAGGTTGCTCCAGCGTTTATCAGACCAAAAGGCATTCTGTTGTATGTGAAGGTACCCTAGGGAGTGATGAAAGTTGTTTTATGCTAGTCCTTTTCGAATACGCTAATCTAGTTATAACCAGAAAAGCCATCAAGCATAGACATCATTTATGAACCCGAAATCGTTTGCAGAATATGATCCATAGTAGGCAGTGGATAATTATCTTTTAGGCTAGCTTGATTCAAATTCCTAAAGTCCACACAAATTGTTATCTCTCCATTTTTCTTACGAACTGGGACTATGTTGTCTATCCAAGTGGAATGACGAATAGGATATATGATTCTAGTCTTCAACATTTTGTCTACCTCATTAAAGATGGCTTCAGGAACCTTGGGATTAAAATTTCTTAATTTTTGCCCGAAAAGGACTTGTTCCAGGCTTCAAAGGAATATGGTGTTGAAAGTTTCCTTCCCTGAATTTTTTCAAGTCATCATAGCACCAGGCAAAAATGTCTTTCTATTCCAACATGAAACTTATGAACCTTTCCTTCTCTACAAGTGTTTAACATTTTCCTAGGTTAACATACTTAGGATCCTCCTCAGTTCCAATATTAACTCTTTCACAACCACAAGCATCCTGAACTGCAGGAATTTGGTCATCCTTCTTCTTGCTAAAGGAGTCATGATGATCAAAAAGACGTTATAAGGAAACTAAACCATTAGGAATCTTATTTCCTATTAGTTGTATTACTCCATCATTTATTTCTTAACCCAGTTCCAGAGAAAATCCTTGCACTCAACTTCTGGTGAACATTTCTGCGCAATGCAAAAAATTCTTGATTTGCTTGTCATTTTCAAAGACCTACCAAATCTATGCATTATCAAGTACACTTGGTTGGTATATCAATTCCACTCAATAGGTATCATCTGTGAACTCAGGATGAGGAACCAAAAGGGAAGCTGATACTGCCAAAGAATCAGCCTTAGAATTCTGCTCTCTAGGAATGGCCTCAATAGAAAATGCATCAAAACCCTCAATTTCATCCCACACTCTATTCCGGTAGTGCCTCAATCTCTCATTCTTTACATTGAACAACCCTATGACTTATTTCACAGTCAACTCAGCATCTCCCTTGACTTGCAATAGCTGCACTCCCAACTTCTTTGCCTCAGCCAATCCCAATAATAGGGCTTCATACTCGGCAATGTTATTTGTGTTTTTAAACTCCAATTTGAAAGAGAAAGGGATATGTTTGCTAGAGGGAGGAATAAGAACTACCCCAGCTCTAGAACCTGATGTTGAACAAAGGGATATCTTTGCTAGAGGGAGGAATAAGAACACCCCAGCTCCAAAACTTGATGCTAAACAACTTCCATCAAATTCCATCAACCATAAGTCCTCTAGTGCCTCAGGTTGAGACAGATTTCCTGCAGCTTCATTATTAGATAAGATCATATAATTCCCAAATTGACATTCATGATACAATATCTATGCTTTTGGATCGTCAAAAGGAAAAACAATGAACTTTGATTTGGGCTCGAGTTGTAAAATGACCCGTTGTTTCCCTATGGGAATGGTGGCCTGAGACCAGCCCATCTTAATCTCACCCCCTAGGTATCTACAAAATGTATGAATTAACAACATGTCGTAACTTGTAGGAATGTCAGTTATCAAAATGGTTAACTTAATTCTTTTATCTTGATGAGTAGCAAGGACCACTTGAGCATCTTTGATCTTTCCTAACAAGGGTATTTGTTTGGAGTCCATTGAGTAAAACCTACCAAAGGTTTTTGTTAAGGATAATGACAAGACCTTGGCTACTGCAGATGGCATGATGTTATTTGAGGCACCCGAGTCTATAATATAGTTATTCAGTTTATGATCATTTATGAACAACGATATATAAAAAGGCTCACGTTTTGATTCAAGTACAGACAACATATCATCAACTTGATGGGCAACTATTTCAAGGGAACTTCATGCGAAGCAGGACGAGTTGACACATCTCCTTGGGAGGACAATGTAGCATTAGCTAATTGTTGTATCATATTAGCTTGTACATATGCATTATTTCCTTTCACTAACTTAACCAACCTATCAAGCTCTTTAAGGTTTGATTTAAGATATCCTGCTGGTGTAATTTGAATTCGAGAGGATTTACAAAATTCATCAATATCAAAAGAACTCTTTGTGTCTATAGGTTTTAGAAATTAAATATCTTGAGCCCTTACATCATTATTATGTGAACGAGAAAAGATCTCTTTACCTTTAAAATTTCCAGCAAAAGATGAAGGAGCACCTTGAGACTTAACATTTTGTTGATTTCTCATTAGTACAACACATGAAGGATCCTCCAAGGTAACCAGAATGTCACCTCCTCTTTCTGAATCAGACTCATACTCTAGGAAGTGGATTTCAGAGTTGCCAAGCTGCCTAAAAGATTCTTCTTCACTCGATTCACTCAGCAACTCCTTAGAACCAATCAACTGGGCATAACACACCATCTCTGGGCAATAACTTCCATCATGGTCATCGGTAAGATGAAAAATACACATGTTAGCTTTTGGTGGAGGCGCCTCAATAGCTATCCTTTGCTACATGGGAGGTAATTGTAGTGCTTTACCTCTAGTTCCTACTGACTGATTTGGAAATCTCCTCTGGATATCTTGATAGGTCTATGGATAAGTAGTATTGGATTTAGGCAATTGTCTCTTGAGTGTTATCACATCATTCATCAACCTCTGAATCACAGGGTCTGATGAAGTTGTTAAGGTTGATGCCTACAGGCTATCCATTTGAACTTCCCACTTCCACTTTCCTGTAGTGATTAAATCATCCTCCAATTCTACTGCTAAAGTCTCGGCAGCTGCTAAATTTTGCACTCTCTACCTACAGATCAAAAAGCCTATTTCTAAAGGTATTGAGCTAATAAAGAAACACTTCAAGTTATCATTAGAGGGCCTTTGAGTGGCAAGGATCTTATGGACTATCTTATCAAACTTAGCCACAAAATCTCTCATTGTTTCAGGGGTCTCCTTTTTTAATTGTGCTAATTTAGCCAAAAGTGAGTGTTCATCCTCAGCTAATTTAAATCTAGCTTCGAATTTTGTCTTGAGATCTTGCCAATTTGTAATATCACCATTAGGTAAATGGTAAAACCAATATGCAGCAACTTCAGTCAATGTTTGAACAAATAATCTTGCAACCACATCTTCATGCTGGAATGCTAACACACCACAAGCCACATTAAAGGCATTCAAATCTTCATCACCACTAAACTTGGCTAAATGATCTCTTGATCCTTTTGGTAAGGGATTTAAATTTTCTCCAAGAGCAAGTGGACCTATAGCTGGACTCGAAGGGTTATTAGCAGCCATGGGTAAAACAATATTCAAAGGTGTGGGATTGATTATAGTAGGAAGGGAAACACCATGCAAAGTTAGGGCATGACAAATGGAAGATACAGGTAAAATAGGGGACGAGATTGGAGGTCTACTTCTTTCTCTTCTTCTGGGTGTAAAGGAAGCAGAAAAATTCAAATTTTTTAATTCAGGAAATACATATTCAAACACTACTTCACGCCTATGGGACCTTGTATATCTTCTTGACTCCAACCTATTTACAAAATGTCCTTTCAATATGCACACAGGATGAATACTTAAGCTAATCACAAGACAACCCTATGCACCTCATGATTGTATCTAATCTACTATTCGACTCCCCTACAAAGCCGCCAAAAATTTGTTGGTTAATAGATTTGTCTTTCACACAATTTAATTCTTTAACTTCTGCATGCCCATAAATGAAAGACAAAACACACCAATAGTTGGATAATTGCTTAAACAATTAACCTCTATATATGGGTACAGATCCCCAAGAATAATTTTCAATAATCTTAGGTTACAACAATTTCTATGCACAATTTTTACCAGAAAGCATCAAAGGTATTTAAGAATTCATTTCTCAACACAAAATGAATGCCACAAATATTTTTAAGCACAATTTTTTTTTAAAAGCTCACAGACTTTCATTCTTTTAATCGACAAGACAGATATTTCAGAAGTTTTTTCTTTTTGCACATTCACATACACTGCATCAGAAAGATGACAAATTTTGCAATTGAATCAAATCATCATAGAGATTCACACTTTAATTCATAAATAAACAGATTTAAAAGATGAAATATGGTGCAATTTCATTCACAGATCAAATTGTCTTTCCTTCAAAATACATAGCACTGCAAAAATATAAAGCTTATGTCCTATGTCAACCCAAAAAAAATTAGACCTTTTATAAGGCTTATAACAGAGTATATATAGCCACTAGGCCATGATAGTTTGTTACAATTAAGACCAGAGTAAAATATCTAACTCTCCTCAAGAGTCAAAGAAGTCTATCCCTATAACTAAAAAGAAACTATGAAAAATAAGAAAAATGACATAAGCCACGACAAACGACTATGTGATCAAGCTCTAGCAGTTGATGTGGCATCCATGTGTTTCTCCTAAGGTGAAGTAGTGCTACGAATATTGTGCCATTCCAAATGAGTTGTAGAGAAGTTGAGGATGAGTTGGTAATGCGGAAGACCAATATGAACTATATGCTGCTTCTAGACCTCCTTATTCTTGCTCGCTATTATAGCTTTTCCCTTATGTATCTCGAGATGATCAAACCAAAGAACCATCATGGATTCAATTCGTGCAATTTTTGAGAAGTCTTCTATTGTTAAGGATTTTGCTTCCTGGATTTGTTGAACTTGATCCTTGAAGGCTTGAATTGTATTAGCTGAATCTTCAAGTGTCTACCTATCATCTTTCAGGAGTTGAATATCTATGCACTTCATATCTTTTTGCATAATATTAATCAATTCTTTTAACTCCTTCAAAAGTTTGATTGATTCTTCATGCCCTTGTTCAATAATTGAGTTCCTCCATTCAATATTTTCTTTACATACAAACAACATATTGTCATCTAGACCGTGCACTGGATTTTTTGCTAGGAAGTTCATGAATCCATACCTTTGGGTATCTCTCATTTGTTTTAGCACAGCTACCCATTTGCTTTTCTCTATCTCCTAGGTGATTATTTTTGTTTCTAATTCCTTGCCCACAGACTCTGCACTTCCAAATACCTTAATCAAATTAGAGATGTAGCTTGTGCCTTGTTGAGCAATTGATTCAAGCCACTCACTAAAAATATCTGCTACCATTTGACTTCTATAAACCTGATCAAGCAATTTTTGGTTCATTGGTGACTTTGAATCAAAAGACAAAGGTACCTAGGAAAGTGGCTGTGGATTGGGATCGTGTATGGCATTGATGTACTGAGCCATATGCATTATAATATATTTCATTTCATTCTTATCTTTTTTGTCCTTCCAAGTCTTGGCCATAATTCTCTTGGTAGAGGTCTCTAGGTGTTTGGCGTCTGTAGCTCGAGAGGCCACCCCTAAATAAACTTTATCCATAACAAAGTCTTTTTCAGTGATGGTCTCCGCATCTTCATTCATTGGAGGTCAAGCTAACTTTGCAACCCAATGCCCTATTTCATCATCTACATCTATCATTGCTTTAGTTTTGAGTTTCTTGGACTTTGACATTCTTCCCAAACATTTACTAACCATATCTTCCCTTGGAATAGAGATTGGAATTACATTTTGTTTCTTACTAAGTGAAGGGCTTAACCATTTGGGGACACTAGATGTTTCCTTGGTCGGAGGTGTTTGTTGGCTAGTGATAACAACAGCCACGACATTTATAGAGTCCCCTGCTTCTTGAATCTCCTTTTGCTTGTCAGTAGCATCAACAGTGAGCTTGTCCGGTACCTAGGCATCCATCATCCCTTGAATTTCTTCTTCAAAGTCCAAATCTACCACAAGTGGATTTGTGAGAAGTTTCTGATTGTTCTTCTTTCTACGGGAGCATGTGATGCGAACAAGGGAGAAACTTAGAGAAGCTTCTCCTAAGTTTGCAGTTTTAATTTTCTCGGTCCTCTGCTTTTTATTACCTGATCCTGGCCGCAAATTCCTAAAACCTTCTAAGTGCATATACAATACCTCCAGCCTCCTTCAGTTTCACAGCTACTGACAAAATACTTGAGAGATTGCTAGTTTTTACAATAAAAATGAATAAAATCTCACTCAAATCCTCACTAGTTGCACTAATTAAGTAATTTCGTGTGAATTGACACCTGATTTGATGGATATCCGGCGTGTAATTAATTTTGGATCACTCCATTACATGTCACATGAATTACCATAATTACTTGCCATAATTAGAAATTGAAATCCTGAACTTCCCAAAATATTCCCTTTCCCGCCGTCATTTTCCCTCCATGATACACTCACCACTTTTGAATGAGGCCTTGGATTATGAATTTTGTACATTGAACCTTGAACCAAGAGCCAAAAGGTTCAAGGGTTCAAGTTCAACTCTGAGAAGAAACATAGAACACAACACAAAACAATCTTCACAGCATAAAAAAACAAAAGACAACGAACGAGCAAAGATAAGACTGACGGACAACTAAATTTGAAGCTTCAACCTTGAACCAAAAGGTTCAAAGGTTAAAGTTCAACATCAACTTTCAATAATAGCACTTGCCTTTTACCATGAAATAAAGATGTGAAGACAACTAAATTTAAAGTGGACATTGAACTTGAACTTTGAACTAAGACAAGGTTCAATCACTTAAGTTCAAAGGAAGGAAACACACAACTGAAAAGGAAAATAATAATTAAAGTACAACTTTTGAATTGAAACTCATAAAAAAGGGGGGGACTAATAGATATAAGCTTCAAAACTTTGAATTCATATATCAGGATTTGTGACTATGTTTTCCTCCATTATTAGTTATTACGAACTGATTAAATATATTTTAATTTAAATTGCACATTAAGTGTGTATTTAAAGATTAACTTGTAATCCGAAAGAATCATCTACGAAATTGATTCAAATTTGATATAATAAATTTACATTAAGATGAATGTTTAGACTTTTTAGAATTTTGTCTCTTGTTTATAAAGAAAATAAGCAATACAACTTGAAGAATTATATATAATATAAATGTTATTGTTAGAGTAATCTTTTATTAGCTAGTAATTATTTATTTAATTATTAGTCTATTATACTCCATGCTTAAGCTAAAATTAGGAATCATATAATTCTTTAGGGTTTCGAGTATCCTCTTATAAGGATTCTCTCTTTGTATTTTCATAAGAACTGTAATTATTGAATTGCATTCTTGTTGCACAATCAATATGACTCCTCTTTTCTAGATCTCTGAATTTTGACCTCCATATCTTTTTTGCTTCTCTCCTTCTGTGATAGGTTTGCATGCACGTGATCTTTGGGAGCTATAGAGTTGATTTTTCCTCATCTCCAATAGTTATTAGTTATAAAGTTATATAAAATGTAGAATTTTAAGTGTAATTTATATTTATATTTTCCACTTTAAAACTTTTGGATTCTTTTTTAAATTGATCTGAAATTTAACTATTGAAAGATTTCTATAAAATGATGTGGATGACTTTCAATTTTTGATTTCTATAAAATGATGTGAATGAGATCAAAAAATTATAGTATTTTCATTAAAGTTGTGAAGCCAATATTTTAATAAAAATAGAATAATTTCAGTGGGCCTCCAATATAAGTTAAATGCTCTTTTAACTAAGCTTCTCCCCTTGATTAAAAAAATACCTTTTGAGTTGAATAAACTTTCCTCTTTGGCATATTGAAAACCATAATTTAATTGTTTGAGTACTAATACACCTTTTAAGTGGGATAAGCTTCCCTCCTTGATGGATTTACATGGTAGCCTTTCCATTTCAATTTAGAAGTCTTCCTAGTTTTACTTTGATATTAGTGACAATTAAGTAAATGGAATGAATTCCCATTTTACTCATAATAACTCCTATTATTACAAGATTTGAACAATGAACCAGATTAGATACCCATAATTTACTTTCATTAACTACACTTAGTTGTGTATCTTTGGGGTAATAGTTCCACCAAATCTTACTTTGCACATAATATCCATTATTGATGTAGAGCGGGGGCTTATAATCTCTCAACTAACTCAAACAAACACTCACCATTAATTTTGGACAAGGATCAATAGTAGTCCTCAGTGGAACAACAAGAAGTAATGATCTCTTCCTCGAGACTCTTCATTACACCACACACAATATCCTCCTTGACAACACATCCTTGTTCCTCTGCATCTTCCAAAAAGTGGATAAGCTCTTCCATTTAAGGGCTCAGCCCACGGAAACGCTTGCAGGCTGAAGACCTATGCGCTTCATCTTCTTCTCTACTATGTTTTCTCTCTGCCATTTCAGCCCCTTCTATACAAGACATTCCACAGAGGAACTCAATACGCAGTGTATCTATAGCGCAGATACTAATTTGTGGGATGACATGGTCCAAGTCATGGGGAACAGTGATGAATACATGGCATTGGAATGGGTAGTTTCACTTGTTTTGGTATGGTCGTTGTGATATCTAGACATGTGGGTAGTGTCAGCATGGCACATTCAATGTACTTGGTGTGGCTAACATGAACCTCGAAAGTCAAGATAGTCAGATAGACTTGTTATGAAAAATACATAAAATATTCTTTTATTCCAATATCAAATATTACATTTGATATGCATTTTATAAAGTGGTGGAGATGACAGAGAGCAGTTAAATAGTTTAACCGTGCATAAACTACCTATCTAACTGTCTACCCTAATCAATGTAATACACTATACTAACAAGGCTGGAACACTTGCTACATTTCATTCCAACTTATAAGATACACCCACTTGTACAATGTGCGGTTTGATTGAATCTACTGCCATTGTAGCCTGCACTGCAAATGAGATCCAAACCCATGACATGGGTGAGGTGAGTAAGGAAGGTAGTTCTCCCGATCCTACTCAGGATATTATGAACGTGCTCATGTCCATGAAGTATCCATTGGAAGCTCAAATCACACCTCATCCATCATAAGAAGATATCCAAAATAACAAACAACATACGTGTTGTTACAACTTTCCTTGCTTGTCTACATCTATTTGTGTCTGTCCTCCATCTTCTGCTATGATATTTATGTGTTTGACTTTCTATATATGTCTATATTCATATAGTATATGAATTAAGGCTTGCACCAAAATTAGTTGCAATAGTAAAATAAGATTCTATACTCATATTACATGTTCATGTTCATGAAGTACCCATTGGAATCTTGAATCACACCTCATCCATCATTAACATATATCTTAAGTAACAAACAAGATAAGGATTGTTTCAACTTTCCTTACTTGTTTACATATGTTTGTCTATGTCCTCCATCTTCTTTTATGATTTTTGTGTTAGATTTTCCATATGCCTCTATACTCATATTAATGTTATACTTCTATGTCTTAATAATAAAGTGGTAGTTTATTTATAATAGAAAGTTTTATTATAACACTGTTTTGTATAGTTTTTTTATTTTTAATTTATTATATTTCAGATTGTTATAATTTTTATGTAATTATAATGATAAAAAATTATGTGTTTATTTCATTTTCTTATATGCTTTGTTTCTATTTTGATTATATTATTTTAAAATGTGTCAGTTAGTAAAGACAATGGTATATATTTGTATGTAAGTTGACACTTCAATTTATCATACATTATCTTTATGATTATTCACTCTCACAATTTATTATTAAGATATATCAATTAATCAAGTTACATTAGATTTACACTTGTGTAAAGTTGATCTAGGTTAATTCTATTATCATAGATATAAGCTTCAAAACTTTAAATCCATATTTTAGGATTTGGGACTATGTTTTCTTCCATTATTAGTTTTTGATTAAGGATCAAATAGGTTTTGAGGGGACCTGAAACCCCTTACAACAAGACTTTAAACCCTCTGATTTTACAAGGATTCAAAACTATAAACAAATAGCTGCCAAAAGATACATCAAAGATAAACAACAACTAAAACTCAACCTAGAAACATATAAAAATCAATGACAAACTAGTTGAAAAAGAAGAAGACTGAAGCCTTTCACCATTACAAGGGTTTTATCAAGGCTCCCTTAACCTTCATTAGATACCAAGGGTTTTTCTAGGCACCCATAACCTGAACATTAAGATTAATCAAAGATCTCAAAGTCACAACCACCAGATTCTTGATGATATACATACAGGCACAATTTGGGACCAAAGGGTTTTGAAAGGCTCCCCAAACCTTCATCTTGGGTTTGGAATTGGCTCCCAAAACCAACATCATAGGGTTTTTCTTAGATCCCTCAATCTTTAACAGTGGGTTTTAACAAGGCTCTCATAACCTTAATCTTGAGAATGAGCAGCACAAAGATCACCAAATCCTTCAAGAACTCCACCTCAATAGGAGAAGAAGGAGATAGATCAGTACATAAACATGTCTCAATTTCCTTACAACCAAGAGATAGTTGACCATCAGCTTTCCACCAGCATCTCCTGACATCACTCACAACATCCAACTCCACCTCAATAGAAGAAGGGTCATCTCCAGAACAAGGCATCTCCGCCTCAATAAAAGAAAGGGCCACCTCAATAGTTTGAGCCAAAGAAAACCAATGATACTAAGACAGAAACAGGAGGGCAATCTAGTGTTGGGTTTTAAAAAGGCTCCCAAAACCTTAAAGAAGAGTTGCCACACAAACCTATCAAACACCAAGTGATGTGATATTTAATTGTTGAAAGATGTTTATAAAATGATACAAATGAACCTTCAATATTTAATATACTAACTTTTTCTTAGATTTTTCTTAATCATTAAACTTGACTATTTAATGAATGAGAACAAAAATTTGTAGTATTTTCAATAGAATTGTGAAGCGAATCTTTTAGTAAAAATAGAATAGTTTCAGTGAGCCTCCAATTTATGTCTTACTTGTGTATCATAAAATATAAATTAAATACACTTTGAATAAGGTTCTTCCCTTGAGTAAAAAAATACCTTTTGAGTTAAGTAAACTTTTCTCTTTGGTGTATTTGATAACCATAATTTAGTTGCTTGAATAGTAATACACCTTTTTAGTGGACTAAGATTTCCTCCTTAGTGGATTTACATGGCAGCCTTTCCATTTTAATTTGGAAGTCTTCTTCATGTTACTTTGATCTTAGTGACAATTAAGTAAATGGAAGTATTCCCATTTCACTCATAATTCCTCCTATTATTACAAGATTTGAACAATGAACTAGATTAGATGCCCATAATTTACTTTGATTAACTACACTTAGTTGTATATAATTGAAACAATAGTTCCACCAAATGTTCCTTTCAACATAATATCCATTTTACAATATGAATGTGTGTCTAATAAAAGCCTATCTAGAAAAGTATGGTAAGAGGAAATAATATCTTTTAAGTGATTGCATAAAAAGTTAAGATAGATTAGTTGGGGAAGCATCCTTAAGGGGTTATATATCTTATTCATTTTGTTTTTTGAAATGATGGAGGTTTAAAATCAGTCAAAGAATAAATTATATAGAAAAATATAATTATTTAAACAATAAATTTCTCTACTTTGACAACAATGAAACTATAAATATTAGTTTAATAGAAGATATACCATATTATATATGAATGCTAAGAAAAATAAATTCACCTCATATTAATGATAATATGTTGAAGGGAAACTTGCAACCAAGTCTAATTATTATTCTATCTTACAAATTTAGACTTGCATAACTAATCTTTTGTAGGAACATACCATTCTAGTTAGGTTAAACTCGATATCTTTAAAGGGTAAATAAATATGAAGAATATATTCCCTATCAATTAAGAAATATGTAAAGTCTCCATGCTTAAAATTTTCAAATAATGTCTTGATTGGTATCATCCTACCATAGTTAGATCAACATTCATTTGTATGACAAAATCTATACTAGGAAACTCACATGACAATGGTGGTAGCTCATTTTATAACCAAGAAGTGATCCAACCACTCACTAAAGAATTAGAAATTATATGTACTATTTGGTGCTATAACTTGCATTGATCTATGTACACAAATATTTTATTATGTAGCAATCCATCAATAATTATAAATCTAAAAGGTCTTAAAAAATTAAAAGTTTTAGTAATAGTCTGATAGGAGAGATTTCAAATAGTTTTGAAATTATTATAAAGTTAGAGTCACTTGATCTTTTGAATAATAAATTGTATGACATCAATTTTGGACAAATAGTAGCACAAATTCATTTTAATACATTCAATTCTACTTATTTATTTAAGAACATTTATCTGATTATAGATAGATCATATAGATATGGATAGATATCAAACTCTAGCATACCATATCCTATTCTAAGAGTAGATGTTAGTGTAATTATTTAATTTATTTACACTTAGGGTTACTTAAGTCTACTTAGTTGTCCATTTCTACTTGACACTTGTTCATGCAAGTTGTCAAGATCATTTAGGAGTCGATTAGAAAGGTGTCAACTTAGTTTTGACACCTCATGCCAGTTTAATAGGAGGCATCTCGCCACCACTCATTGAGTGTTGGGTTCGACTTCTGATTCGACCCAATCACTACTTATATGTATAATAGTGGACTATGATCTTTTTTAATGCAAATCTTGTGCTTATCTAAATCTCTTTATTTATCGATTATTACATAGTATCATAGCAGTATTGAAATTTTTTAAAGCAAACAAAGACCAGCACCACCACGAAGATCAGTGGCGTGGAAATAAGGTAAGTCTGGTTCCTCGCGTG
The DNA here is from genome assembly GCF_030272615.1 of Cryptomeria japonica. Taxonomy (NCBI): domain Eukaryota; kingdom Viridiplantae; phylum Streptophyta; class Pinopsida; order Cupressales; family Cupressaceae; genus Cryptomeria; species Cryptomeria japonica. Next base: position 670,221,477 of record NC_081411.1, on the reverse strand, counting down.
GGAGGCAAGAGGCACGAGAGGTCTTCATTAGCGACGACCTCCTTGAAGCGGCGTTCACAGATCGACGCCCTCCTTCCCCATCCATGCAAAGTGTTTTGAAGAGCGGTTCGACATCCATCCACAACCCTCACACCTGTGCCCTTGGTGGTCAACGGATGACGCCCTGCACGCCTGCACAACTCTGTGCAGGACGTGGAGACAGCTCTGCAGTTCGACATCCATCCACAGCCCACACAGTGCCCCTTGACATCGTCCACATAGTGCCCTTTCATTGGGCCATACCCAACAACTCATCCACGTGCCCTAGTCTCTCATTTCTTTCACATGGAGGGAACATTTCATTGTACTTGTGCATAGAAGCAGTCCTTGAGAGGTCTTAATCAGTCCTTTCTTCTATGTCATATCTTTTTCATTTGTACATTCATTGCTTTATTATTATTTTTTTTTGGAGGAAATTTTTTTTCCATTGGGTTTTCTTTCTTACTCCACTTTACAAGATAATTAATTGTACATGGGTACCTCACCAGACTAGTAGTTGGGACACATTTCTCTTATTATCCACCCAAGCTATGCTTAAAGGGGGGTGTTAGTGTAATTATTTAATTTATTTACACTTAGGCTTACTTAAGCCTACTTAGTCGTCCATTTCTACTTGACACTTGTTCATGCAAGTTGTCAAGATCATTTAGGAGTCTATTAGAGAGTTGTCGACATAGTTTCGACACCTCATGCTAGTTTAGTGGGAAGCATCTGACCACCACTCGTTGAGTGTTGGGTTCGACTTCTGATTCGACCCAATCACTCTACCTATATGTACAATGGTCGACTATGCTCCTTTTTAATGCAAATATTGTGCTTATCTAAATCTCTTTATTCCTGGATTATTACAATGTTGATTAAGGAGAAAATTTATGGCAGCAATATGTAGAGTGAATGTAGATTATTATTATTATACTTTGATTGTTAAATATACCAAAATGCTAAGAGGGAGTGGGAGTGAACTAGTATTGTATTAAACGTAAACCATTCAACATTAACATGAGACCCTAATTTAAAAATAGATTACCATCAATGAAACATAATATCACAAATAGACAGGAGACACTAGATTTACATGGAAAACCCAACAAGTGAAAAATCATAGATAGTAACGTACTTGGATCTAATGTTCAAATATACTCACTCAATAATATAAATAAGATTACAAAGTCATGCACCTCTTAGGCTAAATAACCTTTGTCGCAAAGCCACCCTCATAACAACATTTCTTGTATTACTCCTAAAGAGGTTTCTGATGTAAATGCTTTTACCTTCCAAAGATGCCCTATATACATCCTTCAACATACATTGGAATCATTCAATTCTTCCTTGTCTAAGATATTCTATCTTCTTTGGACTCAAAAGCTCTATTAAGAAAATTCTTCTCACTTCCTTCCAATGTGGATCATATTAAGAAAAAAAAATTTCATTGCCTCCAAATGTGAAGTGTTCTAGACCAATATTTTTCAGTCAAGAAGAAAAAAAAACAAAGGGTCTTGCTTCAACAAGAAGTCCCTTATAGATTTGAGGTCATCTTTCATAGCTATGGGCCATATTCATGAAAGACACAAAAATACAAGTATTTAACATATCCAAAGACCAAACAAATCCTTAATTAAGATTCTCATTAGCTCTATAAATTTTTAATGCATTAGGGGAAGCGTACGAGTAGTCATTATAGCTAACTTCACACACCCATAGACTTTAAATGCTACATCGAATTTTGACATTTTTTTTTTTGTTCTCTCGGCATGTGACTTACTGCTTATAGCTTTTGTTTTGGCTTTTGGGTAGTAATGATGTAGGTTGTGGGATCCATGATGCGCACAACGGTCAAAAAGTACACATTTCGAAGTGTCGTTTGATACCTGCTCAAAGATGTCCCAATAATCATATACTTAGAATTGATAATACTTATGCAAAAATGCCCTAGTAGTCATGTCTTGTGGCTACCAATAGAGGTGCATAAATTGGCCAATTATGGTCCAAGAAAGATTAAAAATTAGCAGCTATTGGTACATGTGAAATATATTAGTAGGCTTTTAGTTATTTGTTTTCTGGTTTTTTTTTAAGTTAGTAATTGAGGGATTGGGTGTGCAAGGAATGAATAGTTTTTGAAACATGAATGGTAACTGGTGCTCTTCCACTGTGTACTTATACAAATCGTCCTCTAAGATAAAATTAATATGCACTTCACTGAAATGGTTACCTAAAATCGGAAAGAAAATATAGTAAAATTTAATGAATTCTCTATAAGAATCAACAGATATATAACAATCAAAAAAGAAAGCCAAGAAGTATTATGATGTAACCTCAGAGACCAATTCAAAGATTCATTTTGCCGCCTTCCTCGACCCAAAGTGAATGTAAAGAATGTAAGTGCTATATCGACTTTGTTTTGCAAGAAATCTCTTGTGGTCTCTACTTTGCACGAAATCTCTTGTGGTCTCTACTTTGCTATTCTCTTCTCTTGTGGTTTACATTGATGATAAGATTGTCTTTATCATGGAGGGAAATGTCTAGTGAGCCATTGGGAGAAACGCTCCCTATGATTTTAACAATTTTTGAAAGAAAGATATTGGATTCTTAATTGGTCTTATTATATGATTTCTTCATTAAAAAGCAAATAAGAAAATATCATGGTGTCCTAGAGTTTCAACCTACGGATTCAAGATTCTTAATTAATGCTCTTGTTCTTTGTTCTCGAGGCCTGCATTCCATTTTGTCTTTAGTCATGACGTGTTGTAGAAAGAATCAAATTTTGTATATATATCATAGAGTACTTGAATGATTCAAGATTATGTTTTTGTACTATTCGTATGAGTTTTGGTTGGATAGAAAACTCACTGTAACATTTGATTTGAGTAGTAATGTTATCAAAACAAACTCTTTTAACGTAGTCTACCTCTTTACAATCTTTGTGTGATATGTTTTATTTTAGTATTAGATAAAAGCAACTATGAGATGCCTTTTATCCATTCAACTGATTTCACTATCAAACAAAGAAAACATATAAAACAGATAGCCACCACTAAACTTCTATTTATAAAGATACCTATTTAATTACATCAACAAAGTAGATAGTTTCTTTTATGTTTTCTTGAATTTTTCTAATCTTACATGACATGGTTTTTCCAAGGATTTCTTCCCATTACTAGACATTGTGATATTTCGATTTTTCTAACTTCTCATTTTTCCAAAGTCCACCTTCTTTTAAATGTGTTTACTCTCTTTTCTCAAAACAATTGCAATGGCATTGCGACTAGCATCAGAATTTACGTGAAACATCTTGTTGACATCTAAAAGTGCCAAAATAAATTTCTCTATAACTATCCTCCTCAACATTTCAAAACTCTTTTTTACCCCTGTAGTTCATTTAAACTCTTTTCTATCCCTTCTAATTGTTTTAGTTAGGGATGTACCACATACTATTGAAACAATTGATAAAATTTCTATAAAAACTTGCTATCTCACCTTAATAGCACTCCTTGGTGTAGGCCATTCAATGTTAGCTTTCACCTTCTCTTGGTCCATCCTTAGACTGTATATTGAGACAACAAATCCTAGGTACACCAACTCTCTCCTCACAAAGTTACACATTTTTAGGTTAATCAACAATTTCTCTTCCTTTAACTTTTCAAAGACTCTTTCAATATGCATCAAATGCTCTTCTAACGTCTTACTAAAATTTAAAATATCATCTAAGTAAATGGTAATGAATTTTCCGAAAAACTCTTTTATTGTCTAGTTCAAGTTCATGAGCCTCATGAATGTACCGAGTGTGTTGATTAGCATAAAAGGCATGAGTAAGTATTCATACTAGTCATCCTTTGTTTTGAAAGTTGTTTTCCATTCCCTTCTAGTATAGATCTAGTAATATTTACTTTTCAAATCAATATTTATGAAGTAATAAAATCCACTAAAGTAACCCATAATGTCATCCACCCTGGGTAAGGGAAATTTTTACTTGATTGTGATCTTGTTTATAGCTCAATAATCTGTACACATCTTCCATTATCCATCCTTCTTTGGTGCTACTACTATAGGTAATACACATAGACTAAGGCAATCTTTGATGAAACATTTCTTCAACAACTCTTGTACTCTTCTCTTCAACTCTTCATTGTGTGTAGGACTCAATCTATGGGATACCTCATTCGGCAAACTAGCCCTTGGTATCAATTCAATCTAATCATAATACTGTAGTCTAATCCAAATTGTGTGAATCTATTTTGACATGATTATTCTATCCTTAATAATCATGGACCTTTTATATCTACATGAAAATTTTGTTCTAAAGATATCTATACAATAAAAGCATTGGTGGTAATAAGAAGTGATGTTACAAAGTACACTAAAATATAGCCTATTCTTAATAGACATGATCCTTTTATAGTATATCTTTAAGAAGTTGATAGTTGAGTAACAAATGTTTTTTTTTTTTTTTTTTCATGTAGGATTTTTCACTCATAAAGACATACTAGTTATCAATACAAGAGCACAAAGATCACAATCTCAACATCATCTCTCATGATCAGCAAGACTTAATCCCTAGTGAACTTACTTAGAACCATTCAACTTCACCAAAAGATCAAAGAGAATAACGAAACCCGATAACCAAAGCTACACAAAAACGAATGTCGAAACCCACGACAGTTTTATTTAATAAAAAGTATAATACTATTCAACACCTAACTTGGCGCAGCATTGGGAGATCTGAGCGTATTTATCGTAGCTCTCTATGTAGTCCATTCATTTGTGATGGATCAAACGCTGCCTTTTGTGAATGATCTTCCGGCATTCCATTTCCTTCATACCCCCACTCTACAAGGGGCTCTTATTTTCCTTTTCGCAGCTTCACTCATTTCCACATTTGTTTCCCTAGCCTTTCTGTTGTCGTCAACTAAGGAGAAGAAATGTCCTCCATCTCCACCAAGGCTGCCATTACTGGGCTATTTGCATCATCTGAACAAGGGTGAAAATCTTCTTTCCACCTTGACAGACATGGGCAAAACATATGGTCCGGTCATGACAGTTTGGATGGGTCCATTGCCAGTTATAGTCCTCACCGGCCAAGCTCCAATCTGGGAGGCCCTGGTTAATCAGGCCGTCAATTTTTCTGGTCGGTACTTATTCTACTGTAGGCAATTCATTACTGCCTCTTACAGGACTACATTTAGTTCTCCCTACAACGAGCATTGGATTAAGCTTAGAAAGATTCTGCACAACAATGTTCTCAGCCCAGCCCATGTTGAACTTCAGAGCTCTTCTCATCAGGCAAGTGTGAATAAACTCATCAACAACTTAGAAAAGGAGATGAAAGAGAACGATGGCGTGGTGAGGCCCCTTCATGCCTTGAAAATGATGGCAATGAGTTTTATTGCCCCATTATGCTTTGGCTTGGACTTTCAAGACGATAACTTCTTTTCCAAGCTGGAAGAATTCATAGCTGAAGTTATTATGCTGACTAAAACAGGAGATACATTTCTGGATTTATTTCCTCTTAGTTGCTTCTTTGTTCCTTCATCAATCAGAACTGAAAGGAAACGGAAGTCTCTGCGAGATGATATTCTGCATCTCCTGTTGCCTTTTATCCGATTTGCTCGCAGTTATAGAGAATGCTTTAAGTGGTCTGCTCCCAGCAGTTTCTTGTATTGTTTACTGTCCATTGGAGAAGGGGAGGAGGCCGAACATAAATCAAAGTTATCCGATGAAGAGATAGCTTTCAATTTGTATGAGCTGTTCGTTCTCGCAGTAGACAGCACATCCACGACCATAGAATGGGTTCTCGCTTACCTGATAACCAACCCCCACATCCAAGAGAGGGCTTTTCAAGAAATAAGCCAAGCAGCGCAGGAAGGAAAAGGTGCGTTGTTAGGTTTTGAGGATTTGAGGAAGCTTCCATACTTACAAAGTGTGGTGAAGGAAACGGTGAGAAAAGAATCGATTACCCCACTTGGGATGTTTCACCAGACAGAAAACGAATGTAAAGTGATGGACATCACCATACCTGCAAAGTCAGTAGTTCTCTTTAATCTACACAGCGTGTCCAACGATCCTGAGCTTTGGAAAGAGCCCGACGAGTTCAGGCCTGACAGATTTCTCGACAAGAATGAGTCGGAAAAGGTCAGAATGGCATATCTTCCGTTTGGAGCAGGAAGGCGTGTGTGCGCAGGAATGGACTTGGCCAGCGTGTATATTTCGGTCACTCTTGCCAGTTTACTTAAATCATTTGAGTGGGGATGTGCGAAGGAAGGTAGTCTGCCTGATCTTAGTCGGGATGTTTCAAGTCTGCTCATGTCCATGAAGTATCCATTGGAAGCTCGAATTACACCTCGTCCATCATGAACAAGATATCATAAATAACAAACAACATAGGTTGTTTGAACTTTCCCTGCTTATGTGCATCTCTTTGTATATGTCCTCCATCATTTGTTTGATTTTGAGGTTTTTGACTTTCCATGTACCTCTGTAGTCTTATAATTTGGAATTTGTAATATATTTACTATATCATTCTATTAAGTGTAACTTTATTGTTGAATAATCTAAGTCGACAATGGTGTTAATATCATAATTTTATGTTTTTATGTTTCAAAAATGATTCAGGCATGGATCCATAGTCATGTATGCATACAAAGATTAGTAGAGATCACATTAGGCTAATCATGTATAGTGATGGTTCAACTCGATTGCTATGGTGAAGAGACAATGTTCATAAGTGACTTGATGATGGTTTCAAACGAGTGCATGCATTGAGAGTGGTTTTTTTCACAATATATTATAGTAGAAAGTTTTCATATTACAACATTTTGTATGAGAAATCTAATTTGTTTGTTATATATTTTATTTAAGATTGTTATAATTCATATATTTAATTATAATGGTGATAATATTTATGATTACTTTTTTTATCTATTTTGAATTATGGTAATTAAATTAATTTTACTATTTCAATTAATAGAAGATATTATATATTTATATGTAAATTGAGAATTCAATTTATATTATCTCATCTTTATCATCATTTATCATCACAAGTTTATAGTAGGATGATATTTAAGAAGTTTAGAATAATGACCAACACAAGTCTAATTTTTTACATGAAACATTTTAAAGTATCATATATCTAAGGAAGTGTAAAGAGATATAAAATCTAGAATTTATAGCATAGTATATATTTATATTTATATATTTTAACTTTAAACTAATTTTGATGTTTTATAATAAATTGACATGAAATTATATATTTGAAAAATATTTAGAAAATTAGGTGAATAGGGTTCTATATTTTTTTTCCTTTTATTTTTCTTACATAACTAATTTGAATATTTTGTACATGGAAACATTATATTTGATGGTATTTTTTCAATAAGTTCTTCAACTCATGTCTTTAATGAAATTGGAACAATTTTAGTGTGTCCCTACTTTATGTCTTAATGGCTTAGCATTAAAAAAAAATCATGCTCTTTTAGAAAAGGTTCCCTACTTGGATGAAATATTATTTCAGTCGAATAAAGTTTCATCTTTGTTAGATTTCATCCTTGAGTGAAATATTCCTTCACTAGGGTAAAATTCCATCTTTGCTAGATTTATAACTATACTTTAGTTGTTTGCATAGTAATATGCTTTTTGAGTAAGGTAAGCTATATACTTAGACCTTTCTAGTATTGGAAGTACCAGCCACCATTACGTTTCACACATTATAGATTTTAAAATATAGATCTCTCCAAGAATAGTCTGCTAGAGATATTATAGTAGGAGGGGATAAGACCTTGTAAGGTATTGTATGAAAATTTATGAGTGGAAATAAATATACATCTTCTAAATTAACATGTATATATTGGATTCGGTAGGGGCCTCTATCTAATAACATAATAAAAAACATGTATATATTGGACAACATTCCTCATAAGATATCTTGCCAAAAAAACAGAGCCTATGTAAATATATTGTATAAATAAATTAATGAAAGCATTTCTAGAATTTAAATGTCAATTAATGATAAAATTAATCAAAATTAAAAAAAAAAATTAAAAAGAGACCATTTATATAAAAACTGAAAAGAATGTTGAATTAATCATATAGAGTATTACTAATGCCAATGAAAATAGACTTATCTAAAGATAAAAATACAATACAAAAACGAATAAAAATTAATATATCTAACAAATTAGTTTTAAAGAAATGAATGTTAAGTAAGGAAAGTAAAATTTTAAATAAAAATTAAATCTGAGAAGAGTAGTAAAAGGAAAAGTATTGAAGTTGATCTATTTAACTAGTGTTGGGATTTTAGAGATAGGTTCCCAATGTCTAATATGAGATTAAATAATTAAAGTAAAACATTGATTTAAAACTAGTGGCATGATAATACAAGAGTATTATCTAAGGCTTGTTTTGAATCAACTTGTGAGTGTAGGTGTTGTCTTTTGTTGATAGTGTACAAACAATAATGGAATCTAAAATTATAACAAGAAAATGATACATATGATGGTTGAGGAAAATAATGATGTATTTTAATTGTACTTGTTAGTATATGTAAAAGAAGTTTCAAAAATATAAAATTAAAAGATAGAAAGGAAATAAAAAAATGTTTATTAACACCTTACAAATATATATGCACAATATTAATAGTTTACTAAATGAATCTTAAAAAAAATTACATATATTTTAATTTAAAATCAAAATATATTATTTTTATATAACAATCATAATTTTAAAAATTAAACCCATACTATAATTATCATAGAATTATAAAATTATTTCTAATAAAAATATATATCTATTATTATGATGACATGTCATCTAACTTATAAGGTCTTATAAAATTAACTTCAATAAAGATATATATTGATTGTCACCTAACTGATGAGGTAACATAAAATTTATAATTCCCAACTAGCTGATGAGGTCATAATAAACAATATAGTATTGTATTTTCCACCTAACTAATGAGGTATTATAAAAATTTATATAGAATTGCCAACAAACTGATGAGGTCATAAGATTCTTCTCAATAAAAATATATATTAACTATTATGATATTATATTGTGACATCTAATAAGTTTAATTAAAAATGAAAAATATATTAATTATCATGACGTTATAAGCGTTGAGATATTATAAAATTATTTTATAAGAGTTTCGACTTCAATTTATGGCCGGCTGCAAGATGCTTTGACACGTACGATAGTTTGTCATGTTCTGTGGTTCAAAGTCATTTGTCGTGTTCTGCGGTCGAAAGTTTATTTCATATAATCTATGTATTCGAAGAAGACAAAGGATTTCCTTTCTTTATATGGAAACATGATACGCATGATACGCATTGCCTGCTCCGCTCGTAGCTTGAACAGAGTCTAGACAAGTAGATCTATAGAATCTGATGGCATACCATTATAATAATAATTTTTATTTTATTTGCTTAATTATTATTTTGTTTAAATTATTATGAATTATTGAAAGGAGAAATGTCTTTAAAAATATATATAATTGATTTTAAATTTTTTTTTTTATATTCTTTTATTTATAATTTTAAAAATAATCTTTTATTTTACTTATTTAAGATTGATTTATCATTTTTTTAAATAAAAGTATATGATATAATCTAAATACAATTTATGATGTATTAAAATACTTTAACTTAGTGAACATATCTCACTAAGTAATAGTTCATATGAATCCATTTCTCATAATCTTTAAAATTTCATAAATTAATACTCTTAAAAATGTCTTTCACTTATCCAATTACAATTTAACAAAAATAAAAATAAAATATCTAAAATCATTTTAATAATAAAGTACAAAATAAAATTGAATCTCTATAAATAATTCAATGATTAAGATTAATAATCTAGATATTATTAATCATAACCAAATGAACTCTGATATCACTCTATAAATAATTCAATGCTTTGGATTTTGTTTCCTTTACCCCAAGCTTTTTTAGGTTGTTTAGAATTGCTTCTCCATTGTCTAATTCTATTTAGAACAAATGTGGTTTTTGGATTCAAATGTGTTAAATATTTTTGCATCAATATTTTGGATCACACTTTGTGATCCTTTAACTCTCTTCATCTGGATGATGGATCACAAAGTGTGATTCGCAACATTGATGCAAAAATATTGAACACAATTAAATCCAAAACCTACATTCATTCTATAAAATGGATTGAATTGGATTGTAATAATCTCTTTAACATTAATTCTATTTAACTTTCTTGCTTTGTTAAAAAAAATAAAAAACTAATGTCAAACTAAATTTACCATCACAAAAATGAAATTGTATGCAAACACCAAAAGAGACCCTGACATGACAGTTTTCTTCATTTACTAATTAATTTAAAAATTACAATATAATTTTGATTTGGTTTTTAAATTAATTATTAAATAAGAAAAACTATCTTGTCAGACTCGTTTTTTATGCATGCATGGATAATTCACACAAAAACAACCAATCACTTATATATTAAAAGTGGAAGTGGAAACAACACATAGGTACTTTCTAGTGAACCTATCTTTTGTTTCGTTGAAGTCATCTCCTATATGAAAATGACTGCCTCATGTTTTAGCATCTGGTACGTATCATCTTTAAGCCCATGCAAGATGATTGAAAGAATCAAAGCCCTCCATACTATCAACAGATTTGGATCACTAGATGTCTGCTAAAAATTCATGTAAACCTTATTGGTTGGTTGCTTCAGTAAATAGTATCCCATGCCACACTTATCAGTGGTTATTATGATAAGTTGACTGACTTTAAAATACCCTACACATTCATATGCTTCTAAGGACCATTATTGATGATGTTATAAGCGACTTTATTTCTAGTGCAGTAAATTTGTGCAATGCATCGATGATTCAAAGCTATTCGAAGTTTCCTGGAATAAATCTATGCCATTCAGTACACCAACTTTCTGAGCCTCTGTCAGCTCCTTTTTTAAAGGCAATTAGATGATCTAATTGCACAGAGGAGAAATTTATTTTATTCTACCATGCGTAGCTTCTCAAAATTGTAAGGTGCAGATTCACTCTAGAGAGGTTGGAATGCACGTACATCGTACAATACAATATTTTGACAAGAATAAAAAATTGAGTTAAAGCCTATCGAATCCGCGTGTGAAATTTTTATACCCTATCAGAACTCTTAGATTTTGTGCATGAAAGGTCCACATGGCAAAGCTACATGTCATTACTTGTGTACTTGTTTAATTTTTATTGGCGTAGACTATGCAATAACCAAATCTTTTATTGCCAGGTTGGAGATTTGCGTATGACACGTAAACCTGAAAGTTCTCAGAATAGAAACGTGATCTATTGGCTACCATGAAAGATCAACTATGACTATGTACCAAAATCTTACAGATTATATCATTCTTGCCAAATTTCATTTGTGTTGAAAAAAACATAGTTGTGAAGTAATACAATTTTAGAGTTCTTAGCAATATACTTTTGGTGATTTTATAGATGGATTAAAATGTTATAATACAATAGAATTAATGTAAATAATAATAAAATTGAGTAGATAAATATTAGAAAATTAATGAGAAAATATTTGGATATACATTTACAGAAGTTAAATTTATAATGATTATATTTGTTATTATATTAAATATTTTATATTTTCTATTACAAATTATACAATATAAATATAATACAATCTATAATTAATATATAACATATATTTTATATACCACCAATTAAATTATATCTAAACATTGGTACTTATTCTTATATAATATTACATATATAAGTTATACTATTATTATATTTTATAATTTATAATAAAATATTAATTACAATAAAAATTAATGTATATATAATATAATTATACTTTTAATATATATATATACATATATATACATATACATATGTATATATATACATATACATATGTATATATATACATATACATATGTATATATATATATATATATGTATATATATTAAAATACAAATATAAAATTATTATATATTGTATTTAATATGATGTAACTTATTAAATCTATTTTTTAAATTAATATTATATACTATTATCTATTATATTCTACACTATGAATTATTAAATATAATCGATAATATATTTGTTATGTAGTTTTATTTCTACCCCCCCAGCCGCTCTCTCTTTATGTCTCTATGTATCTCTCTACCCCCTCTATCTTTCCAACCTTTCTCTCTCCCTGACACTCTCTCTTTCCATATATCTCTCCTTCTGTATTCTCTCTATTTTCCTCCTTGACTCTCCCTCCCTCTCTATCTATTTATATCTCCTTGTCTCTCTATCTCTATCTCATCACCATGTCTCTCTCCCTCCCCATCTCTATCTCTATATTTCTCACTCTCTCTCACAGACACTCTTATTTCTCCCTCCCTATCTCGATATCTATCTCTAAATCACTTTGCCCCCCCTCTCTCTCACCCTCACTCTTTATCACTTGTCTCTATGACCTCTTTTACCTCTCACTCTTGACCCCTTCATCTCTATCTTCTCATCTCTCCTTGCCCCCTTCATCTCTACCTCTCCCTTTATCTATATCTGATTATTTGTCTTTCTCTCATATTCACTCCACCTCTCCCTCCACCTCTCCTACCATCTCAAAGATACATATATATGCCCTCTCCATATATATCACTTTTTATATCTTCATCTTTCTATCTCTTCTTCAACTCCTCTTATTCATTTCCTATTTCATCTCTATTTTCGGTCTATTGTTAAAGTTGTTCAAGATTACAAATAAAAGTAAATTATACTATGCCAATTTTTAGTATTCTTCTATTTTCCATTTATTGTTTTTTTCAACATTATTGTATTCGGCATACCCATTGCACACCAAGGTGAAATTGCTAGTTTAGTGTGTATGGTAGGAGAAAAGACATGATAGTCATATAATGTTAATGGAAATGAATAAGAACAAAGTAAAAGTAAATAAATATGGCTTTTTTTTATAATAATGATAATAGACGATACCCATAAGGCCAAGAAGGTGTGGTAGAATGCTAGAATGATACAACAAGCTGTAGAATGCTACAAAATGCTATTATGTGGCCTTAGAGAGCTTAAGAAAACATGAGGAAATGAAGATCCAAAATCTTGGAAGGAGAGTGAAGCATCATTGTCATTCAAAATATAAAGGTGACCAAGATTAGGAAACTAGGGAAATCATGGTTATGAAAAAATTGGATTCTAAAAGGAGATTGATGGGTCATACAAATATATATTTGAAAGACACATGTGCTTAGGGACTTCACATGATGGTTAAAAAAATTAAAATAATACAAGGGAATATAAGGAAACACACAAAATAGGGTTGAGCTAAAAAAATATATTTACAATACCAAGTCTAGTCCAAAATGATAGTATAATATGTTATGAGAGGTGCACGTCAAAGGAAGGCCAAAAAGTAATATGATAATTGTAAGGTATGTAATATTTGACATTACATTTTCTCCCACCTTAGAAAGGTCATGTCACTAAGTTATAAGTTTTAATAAAGAATATGCAAAAAAAAAATTGAGAATAAGGATACTCAAAAGGGCATTTTATTCTTAGAGTGAGGGAATTATACCCCAAAACTAAAAATTTGTAAAACTACATGACTTGAAAAGAAATCATACAAGTGTAAATTAATTGAAAAATTATAAAACGTACTAAACAAAGATTTTAAAAAATCATTAAAAACAAGAAGAGAAAATATTATATAATTAGAAGAGTGCAACAAATAGAGCACTTGACCTAGAATGAATAAAGTAATATATATGAAGACATTCAATGCATAATTCAAGATCTAGCTTACTATATCACTAGGCATAATGAGAAGAGAATGCATGATCTAAATCCAATCTTATCATCTTTCTAAGAATCTTGATCACCATTGAACCACTTGTATTAGCATACTTTGTTTCTCAGTTAAGTTTACATGCACTTGAGGAATTTTAGGAACAACGAAACTAGCACAATTTGTTGGTAGATGATCTAAAATATATAATGTTAGATAAAACTCTCCTTATTGATCAACTGTCGTGCCAACACATTAATTTAGAAAGAACATTCAAAATTTATAATTGCATGTGTGAATGTAAACATGTGATTAGAATATGTTACCTCTCTTGAAAATATTTGCATATATCATGTGTGGAAATTTTAAGGTAGTGTGAAGGAGAATAATAAAGAAAAAGATCCTTAGGAGGATGTGTGACCCAAACTAATCAAAATGGAATGTGCTTGCCCCAAGAATACAACAAAGAACAATGAAGAAGATGAAAATGTCATAGACAAATAGAGGTCTAAAGATACATGAGAAAGTATGAAGATCCACAAGTAGAGAAAGATAAAGGTGTTGTCACCAAGATTGCACTTGTGATGCACAAGATGAAAGCTTAGCAATCTTGTGAAACATTGGAAGATTTTCAGGCCTGTGGGTTGCCTATGGTGGAAATCAACCTTCAGAGTGAGATGGTTCTCTTGGTGAAACCTCCTAGAAAACTAATCTGACTGAGAAAAGGGGAAGAAAGCTTGCTGGAAATAAAATTCTACTGCTAATGGGAGGTGATACAACAATGATTTTAATGATAATACTTGTTGTCCTAAAACTTCTATCAACTTCAAAAGACTATAAAATTTTGATTCACAACTTAACTAAGATCATGAAATTCATTAATATTTCATGAGGTTTGTAGTTTTCAATGTTGTTTGAAGGAAAATGACTTTCACAACCTACAACTTATTGAAAATCTAATAAACACAACTCATAACCTGAATTAACTATGAAATTTCCTTGTTTAACAAAGCATCCATGAGACAAAAATAAAGGTTTTTTTCAATAAAATCTCAATACTTTCATCAAATCACTTAACAACAATGAACAAAAGAAGAATATGCTATGAAGGAATCAATAATATTTATTGAAAATTGGTAAAAGCTTTCTACTACGATGTTTTGAATAAAAAATTATAAGCTACAATCTCTTTATGTGAGTATGAAAAGAAGAAAGAACTAACTTAGAAAAAGAAAGAAGAGGACTAAATAGAAAAAGTTTCATCCCTGATTGGTAGATTAACTGAGCTTGAACTATTGGATGTGTCTCTTGAAAATATCTCTAGTTTACATGAATATTGCTTGGGGTCGAATCAGAGATAAAATCATGCAAAAATGGGTTCAAAATTGTTCCTAACTGAGTGATAACTGCTGAAAAATTCCTCTCAACTAAACACTAACCCATGAGGGTGTTGGACACAATGCACCACTGAGAGGGGGAGGGGGTGAATCAGTGGTTCTCAAATCTTTTTCCCTTTTGCAATCCTATGAGTGCATACCAATTGATAGATTTAACTCAATGCAGACTTACAGGTTGTGGAGGAGACTAACTCAAATGCAAACACACTCACAAGGGCTCATAACATAATACCATCATATACAAGGAAAACCCAAGCTGGGAAAAACCTCAGTGAGCAATGTTGCTGGAGTCTACTGCTCCAATCCAACCTCACAATATAACACAGTTACAAAGTTTAGGGCACTAACCTAAAGAGCACCAAACCTTGACTTTAGGCCACCAACCCAAGGACCTACAACCCCTGCACTGAGCTACAACTCAGTGTTCATAATGTAAGAATCAAATACATAAGTAGTTATCTTTCTAACTTGCAACCATTATATATATATATATATACATACATACACACACATATATATATATATATATATCTTACTCTGTCTATGAGATAGCTTCTCTGCTTCACCGACTCACTTCTCTGTTTCTCTTCACCCATTTCTTCACTACTGGTAAGCCCTACCAGTTTCTCTTCTGTACTGCTCTCACTGAATCTCCTCCTCATTGCTCTACTCTTCACCAATTCTACTCTTTGTCATCTGTCTGTTTATCTTCTCTGCAATCTCCTTCACTTCTGCTCTGTCGGTATGAACACTACCAGTTATTCTCTCCAACCCGTTGAATGCTTCAACTAGGTTCTCTCTCACTCCCACTCTCTTCACTGATGCTCGTTGAGTACTTGGATGATTTTCTCTTACTTGCAGAAGTCTTTCACTTTGCAATCACACAATATTCTTCTATTCAATAGTCAAACACAATCTCTTTGGCCTTCATACTTATAGCCCAGACTTCCCGCCAAAAACCCAATTCAAAATTTGGGTAGTTAGGGTTTCCTCACCATCCTCGAGGAAAACCAAATCCAATCAGATCTTATCATATCTTGTCTGATCTGATCTTTTAGACTGTCAATCTGCACGACTCCGCAATTTATGCATCTCATAAATCACGCCTTTCATCTCTAGGAATTGCTTTTTAACCTAATAGCTGATCCCTTGGTCAAACACAAAAGATCTGTCATACTATTTCCTCCATCGCCTCAATATTATGAATCTCTCTTTAGCTGACTCACAGTTGTCTTCCATATCTCGAGCCTCAAACCCCTACAATAGCTCAGCAACATGTCCCATGATTTGTGTGACCTTTCATTAAAGTCGACCAACCCTACAACAACCCTGTCAATGTACATTCCATCTTTATCCAAAAGTGGCTTCACAACATTTACTCCATGTGGCATCCATATCGACCAACTACTAGCTTGGCACTTCATGTTGGTCTAGATAGGATCAGCAACCAGCCACTCTACCAGTTCCTCTTTCCTGCCGGTTTGCTAACCCTGCTGGTATCACACACTGTATCGGTAACCTCATCATGTCTGCATTTTGTTGAACTATGGGAGGAACACCTTGACCGGTCATTAGACATGTCTTTGTTGAGCAATCTCATTTGCTCATTTACCCAAGGTGGAGAGTTGTCTACATCTACACCTTGCTCATATTACCGGTGGGCTTACATACCGGTTATCACTCTTGATGACACAAGTCATCAACCTTCACTAGACTCCTTCATTGGTCAGACCATTTTTCTCTGACTGTATCTGCTCAATAGTTTTGTCTGAATGAAAAACACATATCTCTTTTTCAGCATGCCTTCTCTATCGGTCCAGTGCATAACCCTGATCTCATGCACTTAAGGCATTCCCTCAATTCACCGGTGGATCTAGTGTGATCCTTCAAGTACTTGCCTTTATCTCTTTACTCTTATCTCACCAAACTATAATGCACTCAATGCATATAAGAGATAAGCTTCACTTACTTGGTGGAGTAACACCTTGTCATCTGCTCATGTGAGTTCCCTGTTTGTGCGACATATCTTCAAATAGGCACATGTGATCTAGTGTGGACACACTCACTATTGGTCATTTCTTCTCATGATGTCTGCATCTTCAATCGGTGAGGGTCCTGTAATTTTGCAACCTCATAGTATACTGGTTCATTCTTCTCTTCTAGTGTTGATGTGATTTAGATAATATTTTGCCTCTTCATATCAAACAACCGCTAAAACACCTCTCTATCTCATCACACAAGTCAGGTAATAACTTGTGTACTGGTGACTCCTGAGGTCATCTTCCTTACCTTTACTAATGTTCTGCAACACAAGGAGATATCCAAGATATCACATCCTGTACTCCTTCATAACAGTGTTACACATACCTCTATTCTACCGTGGTCATCCCATACTAGTTGACATCAATGATAGCACAATGCCAACAATCTCCCCCTTTGGCATTGATGTCAACACATGTAATATCCGGTATACTACATAGTCTTTCTTTGCCTTACTGTGGTCCATGGATTCACACACATGTAGTTGATGAATACTAAGAGGGGGGGTGAATTAGTATGCCAAAAATTATTGTACTTAAACACTTTGATAGACTACCAGTAAACTGGTAAAATAGTTTAGCAAACAAACTGGTTAGCACACATGCAAACCAAATAGCAAATAATGCATTCACCCATAGAAGCACAAACACCATAACACAAGAGATTTTGACATGGAAACCCAAATGGGAAAAACCACGGTGAGATGAAACTCACAAGTAACTATCAGCAGAATAGGAACCAGACCGGTTAAGGTCATACAATGTTCTTTACCAGAACAGATCCTGTTAGGAATCTCAATTTCTGTTAGGAGATAAGTCTAATTAAAGACTACCTTGCTAGAGGATTTTAGATCCATAGATGTGAACCACCTTGTTAGAGGATTTACAGAAGGCTTTTTGGGCCTACCTGGTTAAGGGCTTTAGACTTGTCAAAGATGTGACTAATCAACAAGTGAGTGATCTAGCAAATAGCACAGATTGCTTGGTTAGATCCTTGATAGCTCATTTCTAATGCATTCTAGCATTACTTCAGTCTTCAACACATTCACACTCTGCCTCTTCTCACAGACCTGAACTTCTCTTCTATGTTCACACACAAAAAAACTAATCAACCATGTTAAACCCTAGCAACAACCTAAAACCCTAGACATGATGTCCTTATAAAGGAATTTGATTTCATGTCGGTCTAATAGGATTACAATACAATTTTATAGGTTCAATGCATCTAGACATATTTGGTAACACGACAAAAAAAGTGTCACCAATGTGTCGGCACCGCCAAACAATTGGTGGATGGTAACTCATCACAAAATGTCAGTTGGTAACTCATCACAGAGTATTACCGGTTCATACAGAATACCGATTTAAGCAAAATACCAATTGCCGGTTTGACAAAATGAAGACTGGGAAATATGAGTTGTGCCGCTTCATTCTTTCATATCGCTTGAGATCCTTGAACCGCTTGGGGTCTTCATACCGCTTCAGATCGATAAACACTTTCTACAAAACACCGATAGTCTAAAAGACTATAATACATCATATCGGTTGAGCTTTAACTCATACATACAAAAAGTGATCTCAAATAAAGTGTGTGTCCATCAATGACAATCACATCATCAATCATCAAAAATGCCAACAATCTCCCCCTTTGGCATTGATGGCAACACTTAGGCAAAATTTTGACATCTAAGTGTTTTGCAACAAAAATATGCCATAATCAAAATTACTCCCCCTAAGCATATACACTATCCCTTTTGTAGAAAGTACAATGTATACTACTCCTTAATAGAAATAACATGAAAGTATACATCAAAACATTCAAAATTTATACTTCTCCCCCTTTGCCAACAATGACAAAAGTATTGCAAACTAACCCTTGTTTCATTAGTATTAAAATAATAAGTGTTTATGACAGTAAAGAGTAAAACTTGTCAAAAACTAATTTAAAGTCTTGCAAAAATTGCTTCATGGATAAGGACCATGAGTCAAGTAGAGATGTAGCAACCTCTTTCTTTGTCTGCATCTGGGAGACCTATTCTTCCATGGCATCTATCATGCTCATCTCTTGAGTGACCATTAGGGCATCAAGATTTAGATAGCATTTCTAGAGAATTCGTAGTCTTGGCAGTAGGGCCAATTGAAGTTCCTGTAAATTTCATGTCCGATTGCTTATCTCTGCCTCTAGTATTGTAGACTGTAGTTGAACCCAGTGAACAGTTTGACCATATGTAGAAAAGCAATCATATGGCATCTTGAAGGTGCTAATAAATGATTGCATATCAGATTGTAGTTTGTCATTTTGAGTAACCACATCATCATAGAATAAATGAGGTTGGAAAATCTTGCCGAGTAGTAGATTGCCCTCATTCATTGCATCTCTAATGTCTTTTTGTGCCTTCTGGAGATCAGACTGGAGCTCTATTAGCTTTCTCACCAGGGCAATGTCCAGAGCCTTTTGATGTTCCTTCTTGGCATTTGCTTCTATAACCTCTTCCAGGCTTTGCACCTGGTCTTCTACAACTGAGCATAGGAGCTTCAATTGTGCAAGTGAGGAATCAGTACTGGGAAGGTTCGTACTAGGTGTCAAATTGGTAAGTGTTTCCACCTCAGTTTGGATAACATCTTCCTCCTTTTTCCTCCTTAGAGCATCCAATCGCTCTTGAGCAAGCTTAATGCTCTACAACAGCTTTGATTCATTTGCAAACTGGAGATCAATAGGATTGGTGATGCCAGCCAGTTTATCCTGACTACCAGTTGCCATTGGAGTCTCCACCTATGTGCTCTTTTCTGCTACTTCCTTGTCCTTAGCTTTTTGCTGGTCTTCTTGAGCCTTCCTATGCTCCTCTTCTTCTTTCTTTCTTTTCTCTTCTTCTTGTCTCTTCTCTTCATCTTTTTGCTTCTTCTCTTCTTCATCCTTCTTCTTCTCCTCTTCCTTCTTCCTCTTTTCCTCTTCCTGTTTCTTCTCTTCCTCTTTCCGCTTCTCCTCTTCTTTCTTTTCCTCTTCCTTCTTCTTCCTCTCTTCCTCTTGTTTCTTATTTTCCTCTTCTTTTCTCTTCTTCTCCTCTTCTTTTCTTTTATCCTCTTCCTCTTTCTTCTTTTTCTCCTCTTTTCTCTTATCCTCTTCCTATTTCTTCTTTTTCTCCTCTTTCCTCTTTTCCTCTTCTTTTCTCTTATCCTCTTCCTCTTTCTTCTTTTTCTCCTCTTTTCTCTTATCCGCTTCCTCTTTCCTCTTTTCCTCTTCTTTTCTCTTACCCTCTTCATCTGCCTATTTCTTCTTTTCAGCTTCTTGTTGCTTCTTTTCTTCTTCTGCCTTCTTTTTCTGTCCTATTCCTTCTAATGGTGTATCCTGAGTAACATTTTCACCATCTAAGGTGTCAACATCAATGGGGTCCATTTGTTCTATGACCAGTTCTTCTTCACTGTTATACACCTCATTCGGTTTGCTAGTTTCCAGTTCTTGCTCAGCTTTTCTGTTGGCTTTAGCCACTTGATGCATCTTAAGAGCTTCTTGAGCATGAGTATGTGTATCTTTGATCACTTCATTAACCTTTCCTTCCAGTAACAGGAGTCTTCTTCGTCTCATGAAGAAGAGGCCTTTGAATTTATTCATAACTTCGAAAAGTTTTGAATTTGATACATCAGGAAAATGTTGAGCAAATATTTCCTCCCTCATTTCCTGTTCCTTTTCTATGGCAATGTGTCATTTATTGTCTAAAGAATTATACAAAGAATCCGATGTCTCAGATCTAATTTTTGAAGGTGACTGGTCATTAACACACACATACTTAATGATTTCCTATTCAACTTCTTCCTTTTCTTCATTATTGAAATCATCAAAATAATCAATTAAATCATTCAACACTTTTCTCCTAATATTCTTTATAGTTCTTTGACAATGTGCCAAAGGTTTGTAAGAAGAAAGGTCAATATTTACTAGTGCAGATGATGTCAGTTCATTCTTTGTCTTTTTCTTTGTTTGCCTAGTATTCTTCTTAGGCGGTTCTTCTGACACAGTTTCTTCTGAGTCAGGTGTATTGCTTTTTGTCTTGCACTTTCTCTCAAAGAATTTTGCAGGTGCCGCTTTCGGTTTCTTCTTAACTGGTGACCACTTGGTCACTTTGGGACTGGCTACAGTAATCAGTGTCAATGCTGAAGGCACTACCTTTCCTTTCTTTTCTGAGGGTTCTACAACCAATGTAACCCTTTCCAAATAGGTGTCGGTTCTCTTTGCCTTAGGATCAAGGGGTGAGGCAATTAGGGTAGAAGCATACCCATCCAGCATATCATTCATTACCTCATAGCCCATAGGCTCTACTTCTTCCTGCCTAGGCTCAACGGCCTCCACTATGCATTCATCCTCTTTGATGGTGAAGCAGATGTCTTTCTCATACTTTTTTACTAAATCACTAGATATCCTTATTCTTTGGCTCTCTTGCATCTGAACTCATCAAAGTATTTGTTCAGTACTTTAAAATAGCCAGTTGCAACTGCCTGTAGGCTTTCCTTGGTTTGTTTTTTACTAGTTGGTTGACAGACCACTAAATGTCACCTACACTTGGAAAGTAGCCTTGGAAGTAAAAGAACAACCCAACCAGTAGTTGTTCGAACTTGAATCTCAGTGCATTGTCCTGTTTGATCGACTTAAGATTCAACATAAGTTGTCCTTGCATACAAGTGCATAGATCAAATGATGCATCCTCCTTGATCATCCTGTAAGCAGCATTTACCGCTACAGCAGAGACATAATTAATTTTGCTGGTAAAGAACATCCGATAACCTATCACCATGTAGGCATACTTGACCAAATCGTTCTTGATTGAGTTGACGATCATACCACATGAGTCGCTCACTGAACCAGTGAGCTTGGACATTACAGTCTTGCTAACCTTCCTTAGGGCTGGCACTTCCCCTATGTTATAGGAAACCGGTGACGACATGAATCACTTTCAGTGTGATATCATGCGTCCGCTCTAGGTACATCTTATCACTATGTACCCTACTTAGAATAATGCAAATGTGATCATCTGAAAATTCTTCAAGAAAGTAAACTGCATTTTGGAGTTTCTACTTTTCAAGAATACTAAATTCCAGTTTAATCTTCTTATCCTTTCCATAGAATAAGCTCAGCTGGGAATGGATTACCAGAGACCCTAGGTCTTCAATTTTGCAGTCTATGTAGTCTAAAATGCCTTCTTCTACTATTACACCAGCAGGTACTTGAGACAATGCATTGTATTTTGACTTTCGTTGAATGAAGTCCATAGAATCAACAGTTGCACTAGAGATATCATGAGATGTGGAAGCCATGATAAATGAAGAATTATGAGAAATATCTTTGCAAATTGAAATTTAGGGCTTCACAATTTGAACTTTGCTTCACACTCCTTCAGTTGTAGAGATACTGCTTTGCATTCTACACTCCTCCAACAGATGTTTGCTTCAGATTCTTCTTCGAGAATTTGATAAATTCTTTGATTCGCAGTGTAAATCACTTTCCTTCGCTCTACACTTGAAAAACTTCTTCGCTCAAAAAATGATAAGTGAAAAATGATTTCAAAATTCCTTTTAAACGGGTTCTCCACCTACCATAATAAATGCTCCAATATTAGGGTGTAAACCCTAATTTGCCTTTTACCATTTCCGGTCTTCTGCCAACTGACAAGTATCTCATACCGGTTAAGGTCTTTTACCAGTGTAAACTAGGGGTTCTAAGTATTTCACCATTTGCTCCCCCTAAGCTTTTCTGATGCTTAGTTTGTCGGTTCCGTGATTTCCACACTAGGTGCAGAAACCGGTTCTTCTTGCAACACCATCAATCTTTCCTTCCAAAGTGACCGGTATGTCATTCGATATGTTCTTTCTTGTTCTACAGAATCTGGCAATGTGACCCAGTTTGTTGCAATGATAGTAGACCATTCGAGGTGCTCTCCAAGGCCCATTATTCATGTTACCGTTCTTCCTCCTGCATGTTGCAGTAGTGTGACCATGACAATGACAGATCAAACAATTTGCTCTCCATCTGGTTGCTACTTGATAGCCACTGCTTCCTGACTGATGATTAAAGGTATTAAACTGGTTGTGATTTTGGTTCACAAAAGGTTCCAGACCAACTCCTTGATTCCTCTAAGGATATCTTCCAGTGTTGTTCATAACAGACCTGCATTCAGATGCTCTATGCCCAAACTTGTTGCATGCATAAAAATTACCATTGAACTTATTGGATCTAGGTACATTGTTTATAAAGTAAGGAAAATTATTGTAGGCTTTGCTACTACACACATTGACTGTATGTCCTTCTTTAAGACAGTTAAAGCAAATAGGTTTAAACTTTTTCTTACCTTTATCTTTGAATGTCAGTTCCTTCTTTGATGCTTCACCATTTGCACTAGAGGTCTCACCTTCCTCATGACCGAGGTAACCAAGTCCATCAGTATTCTAGACAGGTTTGGTTGACTCAAGCTTTTGCTCTAGCTTAACAGTACTCTTGTTGAACTTAGCAAGTATTTCCTTTGACTTAGAGAGTTCTTTGGAAATACCAGCATTTGTTTCCATCAAGTTTGCATTCTCAGAGATGGCTATGTTCAGTTCTCCTTGCATGTCTTCCTTTTCCACATTGCTCGCATGGAGTTGAGCGGTTAGGGCATTGATCTCTTGCTTTAGCTTGGAGATTTCATTATCTTTGTCTTTTACCAGATCTTCAGCTTTCCTCCAGTTCTCAAGCTCTTGGCACATTCGAATAGTCAGTCCTTCCAACTCTTTTCTCGGGTTGGAATTGGATTCATTCAGCTTTTCTACTTCTTGAATTAGGGCTTCCATGTCCACTTCATCAGAAGAACTATTTTCAGATAGCTCCATCAGTTTTTCAGCATGTCCTCTCCTTTTTGCCTGAGAGGCCTTATATTTGACCATAAGATCATCATAGGCTTGCTCAGACTGAGTGAGTTGATGAGTAAGTTCCCTCATAGTGCATTCCCCCATATCTCTTTCCAAGTGGTTAGACTTATAGAAAGGTTGGCTCTGATACCAATTGATTAATACTAAGAGGGGGGGTGAATTAGTATGCCAAAAATTACTGTACTTAAACACTTTACTAGACTACCAGTAAACTGGTAAAACAATTTAGCAAACAAACTAGTTAGCACACATGCAAACAAAATAGAAAATAATGCATTCACCC
Source organism: Cryptomeria japonica (assembly GCF_030272615.1). Classification (NCBI taxonomy): domain Eukaryota; kingdom Viridiplantae; phylum Streptophyta; class Pinopsida; order Cupressales; family Cupressaceae; genus Cryptomeria; species Cryptomeria japonica. Next base: position 670,197,055 of record NC_081411.1, on the reverse strand, counting down.
ACAGAAGCACAAACACCATAACATGAGATTTTGACATGGAAACCAAAATGGGAAAAACCACGGTGAGATGAAACTCACAAGTAACTATCTGCAGAATAGGAACTAGACCAGTTAAGGTTAGATTGATTAAGGTCATACAATGTTCTTTACCAAAACAAATCCTGTTAGGAATCTCAATCTCTATTAGTAGATAAGTCCGATTAAAGACTACCTTGCTAGAGGATTTTAGATCTACAGATGTGAACCACCTTGTTAGAGGATTTACAAAAGGCTTTTTGAGCCTACCCGGTTAAGGGCTTCAGACTTGTCGAAGATGTGAGTAATCAACAAGTGAGTGATCTAGCAAATAGCACAGATTGCTTGGTTAGATCCTTGATAGATCGTTTCTAATGCATTCCAGCATCACTTCAGTCTTCAACACATTCACACTCTGCCTCTTCTCGACCTAAACTTCTCTTCTATGTTCACACTCACAAAAACTCATCAACCACCTTAAACCCTAGCAACAACCTAAAACCCTAGACATGATGTCCTTATAAAGGAATCTGATTTCATGTTGGTCCAATAGGATTACAATTCAATTTCCTAGGTTCAATACATCTAGAATTATTTGGTAACATGACACAAAAAGCGCCCCCAAAGTGTCAACACCACCAAACAATCGATGGATGGTAACTCATCACAAAATGTCAGTTGGTAACTCATCACAGAGTATTACTGATTCATACAGAATATCGGTCTAAGCAAAATACTAGTTGCTGGTTGGACAAAATGAAGACTGGGAAATATGAGTTGTGCCACTTCGTTCCTTCATACCATTTGAGATCCTCGAACCTCTTGGGGTCTTCATACCACTTTAGATCGGTAAACACTTTCTGCAAAACATCGATAGTCTAAAAGACTATAATACATCATACCGGTTGGAACAAATACCAGTTGAGCTTTAACTCATACATACAAAAAGTGATCTCAAATAAAGTGTGTGTCCATCAATGATAATCACAGCATCAATCATCAAAAATGCCAATATTAGTATGTCGTATACTACAAAATCCTTCTCCCCCTTTGACAATAGTGGCAAAGGGCACTATCAGGGTGTCATTCCTCCTTGTCTTTATGAGCACTGACTGAATAGTTTCTCCCCCTTTTTCTTAATTGGATGTAACACTTCCTTTGATCCCCCTTGTTATCTTGTAACCGGTTGTTACATCTTCTCAAGTCACAACACTTGAGATGGTGAACTTAACCATCAATTGACACCAATTGAGCATGCATGTTCAATGTAATTTGAACTCAATTTGTAGAAAGATGGATACCAATTGTTAATGTGTCAGTGAATACTAATCACCTATTGGTCAACCTGCAACACCTCTGCAATTTCCATCTCCTATAGTTTGGGCAGTTAGTATCATTGCAAGTTCAAGCAACCCAGCTCTTCATCATGAGCACTTGAACTCCCCCTGAGTCATACATCTCAGGTTCTTATCTCCAATCAGGTATAGTACCGAGACTCCAATATTCTCCATATACCAGATTAGCTATACATATTTGATCATCTGATGATCCTTCAACTCCATTGTATCCACCACAGCCTATGACATGATCCTAAAATTTCCCAGTGCTATACAATGACATCATCATGTCAAGAGACAAACCGATTAGCCCAAAAACATGCAAGCCTACATGATCAACAATTGGGGCCAACATATGTCTTTCAAGTCTTCATCAACACCTCCTGAGACACAATTTCACTTCATACTACCGAGGCTAATTCAATGCTCTCCAACTTCATTGTCTTACATAACCTGCAAGTACCTATTAGCATACATGCTGGTAACATCATGTACATACCGATTAGCATTTGATACCAATTTTTAACCTTCACTCTTTGAAACATGCAGTGGTGATCCATCACTGATCTATAGGTGCTTAGTCAAGGCAACATCTACACACACTTATCTTTACATTTTTCATCCTTTATACTAGCAACATCATGTTCTTTCATGTTGCCACCTTCACTGAGGGGGTGGAAGATAACTTCAATGTGCTACTCCCCCTAAGATCCTACATCTCCTTTAGGCCTTAGGAGACATGACTTGTGCACTGAGTGCACAGTGTTGGTCCATGGTCTTCTTCCTCCATACCTGCTTGGTCTCATCCTTCTTCCCATTTCCAGATTCTTCATTAGAGTCAGAAGTAGTGCTATAGTAGCACACAACATCCATCCCAACTTCATGATTGGGAAATCTCTTGACATACTGGTTTTGACCATCTTCTCATGGTCATGTTGCTTAAACTAGCAACCAGAACCGGTGGACCTCTTACTCCTGCAGGGACATTTCTCCTTTCGTTCCATGCAGGGTTTTGTCTTCCAAATGCTCTATAACCACTTTTCTGTAGAGCATAGATGTTGTACCAACCTCTATTTGATATTCTGCATTCAAACTCTCTATGACTAGATCCTTTGTGGTTATGGCAAACAATCTTTTCATAACCAGGAGAAGGGACATGCATGTATCTACTTCTAGATACCTCTTTCCCATAAGCATGATTTCTATGAGATCCTACATTATCCTTTCTAGATCTCTTTCTACATTCCCCTACCTTATGGCCATAATCATTACATGTAAAGCAGTAACTAGTAAAAGACGGCATATGACTTACATATTTACTTTGCCATGCACGAGGAGATCTTGTCGGTTTTGCATCCCCATCTTTTCCTTTTTGAGAATGGATCCTTGGTTGTCTATTTTGAGCACCTCTTTCATCTGATCTCTTCTTCTTCTCCCATGCTTGCTTCCCCGTATGGGTGGTAGCATTTTTCTATCCTTTGTCGATGGAGGGTCTCCTTTACTACTTGCTCATCTTCATACTTCTGGTGAAGTTTTCTTCTCCCATCTTCCCCTTACCTTTGGGATTTGCATGATTCTTCATTTTTACAGCATTGGTCTTCACCCTTGTCTGCAAGTCCACACTAGTTTTGGTCAAATCAACCTTCTTTTGAGGAGCATATCTAACTGGGAAGGTCTCACCTTTGTTCTCTCCAAGCAGCCAATGAAGTTTTTTTTCTTTTATCTCTAGTTGAGAGGCTAGATCTTCACATCGACATTCCTTGGTGTCTTCTACTTGAGTCTTCAACTATGAGATGCATTTCTTAGATTCTTCAAAACACTTGACTAATTGGTTTTGCTCCATAATAGAAGCATTCTTGAATAGCTTGTATTCCCTTCTAACTCTATTGAGTTCTTCAAGTGTATTTACAAGCTCTCTTTCAAGGTCAACTTTTGCTTCTTCTTTATTATCAAAAGGGTCTTGATGGCTAGATCTATCTAGCATGTCTTCCTCTTCATCATAATCACTACCCAATACATCTTGTTGAGAGGAAGTGTTTACCCAACCACTTTCAAGTTTTGGAGCCACAAAGATTTGAGCTCCTTCTTCATCACTGCTATGGCTGCTAGCAGATCTATCTTCATCATCCAAATAAATATGAGAGGTATTTGTCATATTTTCTTCAATTTCTAGTTCTACAGTTGAGGGTTCATTTCCATAGAGCTTCTTCAATCTTTCCCATAAGCTCTTTGTTGTTTTACACCTATCCACCTATGAAGAGACATCACCAGTGAGTCCACTGAATATAGCCTTCATCGCTTCTTCATTGCATTGGTTTCTTCTTTCATCTACAAATCTGATAGGAAGACTGACCTTTCTAGGGAGACCATCAACTACTGACATCCATACATCAAACCCTAAAGAGGATAGGAAAACTTCCATTCCGCAACTCCAAATAGAAAAGTTTGAACCATCAAATATAGGAGCAGAGATTGACACTAAATAAACCATTGTGTCCTTAAGCCGGAATCTACCTAAGTTGGAGAACATTCTTCTAATTGGAAACCTATGTTCTGATACCAATTGTTGGACACAATGCACCACTGAGAGGGGGAGGGGATGAATCAGTGGTTCTCAAATATTTTTCCATTTTGCAATTTGATGAGTACTAATTGATAGATTTAACTTAATGCAGACTTACAGTTTATGGAGGAGACTAACTCAAATGCAAACACACTCACAAGGGGTCATCACATAACACCAGTATATATGAGGAAAACCGAAGATGGGAAAAACCTTGGTGAGCAATGTTGCTACAGTCTACTACCCCAATCCAACCTCACAATATAACATAGTTACAAAGTTTAGGGCACCAACCTGAGGAGCACAAACCCCTGACTTTAGGGCACCAACCCAAGAAGCTAAAATCCCTACTTGAATTATGGGCTACAACACAAAGGAGCACCAACCCCTGAGTTTAGGGTGCCAACCCAAAGACCTACAACCCCTGCAGTGAGCTACAACTCAGTGTTCACAATGTAAGAATCAAATACATAAGTAGTTATCTTGTTACAAGTGAATCTTGCAACCATTATATATATATATATATATATATATCTTACTCTGTCGGTGAGATACCTTCTCTACTTCATCGACTCACTTCTCTGCTGCTTTTCACCTACTGCTTCACTTCTAGTAAGACCTACCAGTTTACTATACTGCTCTCACTGAATCTCCTCCTCATTGCTTTGCTCTTCACTGATTCTACTCTTTGTCGTTTATCTATTTATCTTCTCTGTAGCCTCCTTCACTTCTGTTATGTTGGTATGAACACTACCAGTTATTCTCTCTAACTGGTTGAATGCTTCAACCAGGTTCTTTCTCACTCCCACTCTCTTCATTGATGCTCGTTGAGCACTTGCCTGATTTTCTCTTACTTGTAGATGTCTTTCACTTTTCAATCACACAATATTCTTCTATTCAACAGTAGAAAACAATCTCTTTGGCCTTCATACTTATAGCCCAAACTTCCCGCCAAAAACCCAATTCAAAATTTGGGCGGTTAGGGTTTCCTCACAATCCTTGAGGCAAACCAAATCCAATAAGATCTTATCGGATCTTGTCTGATCCGATCTTTCAGACTATCAATCTACACAACTTCACCATTTACACATCTCATAGATCATGCCTTTCATCTTTGGCAACTTGCTTTTTACCCTAATAGTTGATCCCTTGGTCAAACATGAAAGATATGTCATGCTATTTCCTCCATGACCTTCATCTTCTCAATCACTCTTTCACTGACTCGTAGTTGTCATTCAGACATCGAGCCTCAAACCCCTGCAATAGCTCTACAACATGTCCCGTGATTTGTGTGACCTTTCATTAAATTTGACAAACCCTACAACAACCCTGTCGATGTACATTCCATCTTTATCCAAACACGAGTTCACCAAATTGACTCCATGTGGCATCCATATCGACCAACTACCAACTTGGCACTTCATGTTGGTCCACATAGGATCATCGACTAGCCACTCTACCGATTCCTCTTTCTTGTCAGTTTTCTAACCCTATCGGTGTCACACACTATATTGGTAACCTCATCATGTCTTCATTTTTCTAAACTTTGGGAGGAACACCTTGACTGATTGTCGGACATTTCTTTCTTGAGAAAGCTCATTTGCTCATTTCCCCAAGGTAGAGAGTCATTTGCATCTGCACCTTGCTCATATGACCAATGGGCTTACATACCAATTATCACTCTTGGTGACACCAGTCATCAACCTTCACTAGACTCCTTCATCGATCAGACCATTTTCCTCTAACTGTATCTCCTCAGCCTATTTTTCTAAATGAAAAACACATCACTCTTCTTCAGCATGCCTTCTCTGTCAGTCTAGTGCATAACCCTAATCTCATGAACTTAATGCATTCCCTCAATTCACCGGTGGATCTAGTGTGATTCTTCAAGTACTTGCCTTTATCTCTTTACTCTTATCTCACCAAACTATAATACACTCAATGCATATAGGAGATAAGCTCCACTTACTTGTTGGAGTAACACCTTGTCATTTGTTCATCTGAGTTCCTTGTTTGTGCAACATATCTTCAAACAGGAACATGTGATCCAGTGTGGACACACTCACTATTGGTCATTGCTTCTCATGATGACTGCATCTTCAACTGATGGGGGTCCTATAGTTCTACAACCTAACAACATGCTAGTTCATTCTTCTCTTCTAGTGTTGATGTGATTCAGATAACATTCTTCCTCTTCATCTTAAACAACCGCTCAAACACCTCTCTATCTCATCACACAAGTCAGGCACTAACTTGTGTACTGGTGACTCCCAAGGTCATCTTCCTTACCTTTACCAGTGTTCTACAACACAAGTTGATATCCAAGATATCGCATCATGTACTCCTTCATAATAGTGTTGCACATACATCTCTTCTATTGGTGGTCATCCCATATTGGTTGACATCAATGACAACAGAATGCCAATAGAGGGGCCCTAAACTGCACTTGAACTACTGCAAACACTCCTAAATTCCGTATTTTAAGGCATGAACTAATACTTTCTTTTTTAACTCCATCTCTTCCCTTCTAGCTGATCTTAGATCTTGAAATACATGATCTTGTAAGTGATTGTTACTACCAAAGAGTATGGGGTCAAATTTGACCTTTATTGTGCAACAAAAAGCTCTGAAAAGTCTCAAAAATGGGAAATATATGGTTCAAATTGTTGATAATGTAGATATATTTCATAAAAGTCTCTTCATGACTTTGTATATCTCCCATTACTATAACTATACCTTTATCTTGATAGAGATTCTTGTACTTTGTCTTTGCTTCATGATAGTTGCAACCTTGTAACTGGCTTCTTGATGAGGTGTTTGTTCTTTTTCATGTGTGATCATTCCATGTTTTGTTATAGGAGGCTTTGAGATATATTGATGTGACTATCTCTTAAATTCTTTATGGACCGTACTTGTGCTGGTTGGTCTGTTAAAGCCTTTTCCCTTTGAAGATGAATGTTATCTGCCTTGCCTTGTCATTAAGATCTAGTATGCATCCTAGCTATTTTTCCGATCTTTGTCTCAAATGTGTTTGGTGTTCTTTTGACTACTTATGTAGACTTGGTTGTAGTTTTAAGGCTTGGTGATTGTGACTACTCTTCAAACCTTTCGTATTGACTTCAACATATCCTTTATAAGAAATTTCTTCATATATGTTTCACTATTGGGAGAGTGACTCTCTAACAGGTCTGAGACTGTCCCTATATTTCTTTGAGGGTTTGTGACCTCTTCAATGCTATCATATCTTTTTGAAAACTCCATGTTCTTTCTATATTTTTTACTATTCCTGTGATATGAATTATGAACACTCACTATTCTTTTATTAGCTGCATCAATATCTTTATAGTCAAAACATGGTCTTAAGGTGCCTTGTATCAATTGTCCTTGTGTTTTGACTGAGATATATTCTTGAGTGTGATTATCTTTAATGTCGTAAAATGAGTGCTCTATATTAGGGTACAATTATTTACTATCATGAAGATTCTTGTCTCTTCATTCACTATCCATTTCCTCTTGGAGAACTACCTTTTTTTTATTATTCATTGTGTACTATCAATACTTACTTTTCATTGTATTCTTAGCCTAAGACATGCATCCAAACTATTGAGATTGTCATAAGGCCTTTGAGTTCACAATTATTTAGAAAACCCTTTCAAATTGTGTATTTGGCTCATCTTTGTCACAATATGGTCAATATAGCCCAAGAAAGTGCTATTGACATCTGAATGTGCCTATGATAGTCCTTGACTACTCTTGATATTCCCTTCCTATCAAAATCATTGCATGGATGCAATACTACCTTTGTTTGTTCTAGTTTTGATAGTCCTATGATTGATATTTCTGAGTTCTTCCTTGTTGTCATAGTCATTTATAGTTTCAACGACTCTCATCTTTGTCTTTATTGTGTTTTGAATGAAAGTGATATACTTTCCTTTCACATTTCCATCTCATTGTATCATCTCCATTATTGTTTATAAGTTTCTCACTGTGTGCACTATGGACCGTCAAGCTCTTCTATCTTGCAACCATGTGGCTTAAATTTGCTATGAAGGTGTTGATTGTTCTTAGGACTATGAACTAAGTATTTGCACTGTCCTTGTTTGATAAAGGCTTATCCTATACTTTGTGCTTTCATTTATGTATGCTACTTTCAGATCTAAACAATATTTCAGTTATCCATGCTAGTTATATCTGCTAGGCTCCATCTTTGTTCTATAAATTTGATCTACTATTGCTCTGAGGTTTTGAAGGACTGCTTTCCATTGTTCACTTTTGATATTGATCTTTACACTTCTTCACTATCATTAATGGCTCTATTAATGATCTCTACTTCAGCTATGCACCTTTATCTTCTTATTATACCTCCATTCATGATTTTTTGCAATGTGGCTTCTAGGGGTCATATGTTTTGTGTCTTGAGAAAAAGACCTATGAATGTTCTATGAGCTTGTCCTTTAGGAAAGTGGTCTTCTATTTATTGTCTTTAAACTATACTCTCTTGTGTTGATCACAAAATTTTTAGGATATTGACAATGCCATGGATTCTCAAACCATGATAGAGGATTTGGACTAAAATCATACTCTTCCCATGATGTCATAGGACTTTCCTTTAATATTTTGGCATTGTTAATGTCTCATTATTATCATCATTGTACCGATCTTGTTGTCTACTAGGTACATAACTATCTCTAGCATTGATTGATCCATGAATGGCTGCTTGTGATTCTAGCTGTTGTTAGCTCATTTTGGGTCAACATTGAAACCTTGGGACTTCTATCTTGAGGAGTTCCATTTTGGTATATCTTGGTGGATCCAATCTCATGTGATTTTGTGCATAACTTCTTACCTCTAACCCATGACTAGAAAAATCTAATGATTGTATATTATCTTATTCTTTGCTATCATTGATCTTTGTCATTTATTAGGGCTTATCTAATGGTGCTTTGAACATTCTTGTTCAATTGATCCTTATGATGATGCCATTTTTTTATCATCATGAAGACTATCTTTGATACCCTCTATGATCATATCTTATACAGGATTTACGCTTTTAGCTCTATCTTTGTATTGAGTTTTGATGGACACAACTACCATCATTATCATGCTCTTGTGTATTAAAGACTGATATTTCTGCCTTTTTGAATCTTCTCTTAAACCTTAATAGGGTATTATCCTTTTTATTCTTTTCTATCTCATAGCATGTGACAATGCTTTAAACCCATGTCGCTGCTCATAAGATGACGATAACTATTTACTGTGAATAGATTTTGTACACACCTAAAAGTTACACAACAAATTAAGTGACTTTTGTTCATTTAATTATCCCTATTTCTTCCAATTAATTAAATAAATTGAGATTTAATTAATATCTATATTCTTCTAGTTAGCCTATTAATCAAATTAAAGATATGATTAATATTTCCCTTCTTCTATCCTATCCATTTATTTAAATTTATATTTAATTAAAATCTCCCTCATAGCCATTTAATTAAATTTACATTTAATAATAATTACCCATATAGCTATTTAATTAAATTTACATTTTTCCCCTTCTAGCCCATTTAATTAAATCCCACCACTTGCAAAATCCTGCAAATGCAAGTTGCAACCAAAATTAAAATAAATAAATTTAATTTTAATTAAATTATATTTTCTCTCACCCACTTGCAAAATCCTACATCTCCCACTTGCCTCCTAAACCTCTTCTAGAGCCTTCTAGATTCCTCTAAACCCTTTTAATTATCCTAATCCCTCTAATCATGTCCTTTCCCTAAATTTGAGGAGGTCACTTCTCAAATTTGGAGGAAAGTCTTCTAAAAGCTATAAAGGCTTTATCAATTCAACAAGCTAACTTGTTGAGTTCCCTCAAATTTGGAAGGACTCCTACAAATTTGTCCCCAAAGTCTTCTTAATCATTAATGGTTAACTCAACCTTCCCCTCATGGTTAGAGACATTCTCTCTAACTTAACCCTCATCTAACCCAAGGGTCTCATCAAGCACTTATGGCTTTGACCCTATTTATCCTATTAACCCTTGCATAAGAGTTTACCCCTTGGGTAAAAGCTTTATCCAATAAATAACTCTAACCTAACCTTAACCCTTACCTCCTAAGGTAACCTTCATGTCTTCTCAAGCATTTAATGCTTCTTACATCTCCTCTCAAGCCCTCTCAAGGTGACATTTGTCAACTTGGGATTGGATTGAATCCCTCATATGGATTGATAGCTTTCAATCCTAGGCCTTGTTGAGATTATTCAATCTCAACCCTCCATATAAATAGAGCCCATTCCTTCTTCAAAAAAACAAGTCTTTTGTGCATCTAAATTATAGTCACATTGCGGGTTAAGGAGTACTCTTTATTATCAAGCATCCATATCGTAAGCATTTTTAGTTTCATTTAGCTTAGATGCATATCCTTTTCTAGCTTAATTAACTCATCTAGTATCATCTTAGCTTTCAATTTGGAACTCATCTAAATCTTAATCATCTAGTTTTGCATTTCATCTTCATTATCTCAAATTAGCATTTCACTAAGATCTTAGTTGCATTTCCATTTAGATCTTAGAATCATCACATATCCCTCATTCTTTTGGTAGTCATCCTATAGATCAAGTGCTCTTCCAAGCTAAGAGCCACCTTGATTTGAAGGATCCTTGGAGATAGAGAACAATGCGACGCATTTAAGATCTTTATTTCATTTATTTGTTCTAATAATTTTTTATCTCTAACATAATCTCCTATTGGTGTGTTTGTGTTGTTTGCCTCTCTCATATAGGTACCACAATCTGAGCATACAGATTCCATATTCAAAGTTTGCATTGATAAATGTAGCATCATAAAATTATGACCTTGCAATTTTTTACTGCATTTGGGTCTTCAAATTAACGAAACAAATCCCTAAGCCTAAATGGAGACCAGAGACATGCTTGCACCTCCTGATACATGCATTTGCTTGCATCCTGCACTGCCTATTCCTACTTCCTATCCTAAATTAGGGCAGGATAGAGGTGTGGTGCCCTTGTTCTTGCCCTATTTTAGGCCCCCTCCACTTAAATCCTACATTGGGTTTGTCAAATGAGAAGCGGGAAAAGGTTTTCTATGTCGGCCTAAGATGAAAAATCAATCAAATAACCCTAATTGGCAAGTATATAAGACACATTTTCCCCTGCTATTTGCATAAGAAAAGATGTTCAACAAGGTATACATGAGTTCAACAAGTTGAAATTGCGATCCTAAGTTAAATTGCATTCAAGCATCCTTTCAAGTATTGAGCATCTCAAGTCTCCTTTCAAGGCTAGGTGTTGCATTCAAGTCAAGGATTCAACTATTGAAGAGGAAATCCCTATCAACATTCAAAGCATTCAACTTCACATATATCCTTTCAAACAACTCTATCAACATTTCAATTGCGCCCTCTCTTGAGGTGAATTATACTTCAGTCATTTACTTTCATTTACTTGCTAGTACTTTTCATCATTTGGTTAATTCCAAAACTAGGCTTTGACCTAAAGGCAAATCCCCAATCCCAACAACATTTCCTCTCTTTTCTATGTGTAGGTTGTAGGTGCACAACTGTATTTGTAGGTTTAGGCTTCATTTTCAGATATGGAAAAACCCTTTTCGGCATGCGGATTTTTCGGAGGACCAACTACACTTTCAACTCAATCCCAACAACTTTCGCTCAAATTTATAGGGGAACTTCGTCTCGGCATTTAATTGCTAATTTCAAGTGCACAACTTCATCCCGCAATTCTATCTCAAGTTATAATAATTTCTTTACTATATTTACACTTAGTCTCAAATTGCTTAATTTAGCTTGTCCATTCTAAAAGAGGGATTACTTTACTTTTCAAATTCATTATCAATTAACTTAGCATTCAATCTCTCTCCATTGATAACGGATCTAGTGAATTTGACCCCCTCTTTTAATGTAATGTGTGTGAGAGGTTGAAGAGGATCCTTAGTGAAAGTTTCACTCCTTTTCTGAGGAAGATAAAGCTTTCCACTAGATCTCCTCATCACCCCTTTTTCACCATTACATTTTGGTGAACCCAGCATCTTACATGCTTGATATTTCACATTATTGCATATTTTTCATTTACAAGTTTAATTTTCTTGAAAAACTTAGTGGTTAATTCATTCAAAACCCTAATTGTTAAAATTGGAATTGAACTTGTGTTTTACAAAAAATGCTATCTCTTGTTTTAGATCTGAAAATTGCATTAAATTCAATTTCTTCTTTGTCTTGTTCAATTTGCAAATCAATTTTAGAAAATTAAGTGGTTAATTTTCAAAACCCTAATTTTCAAAAATCAACTTCCACTTGTGCAAAAATTCAATTTACAATTAATTTTCAAATTTAGAACTATTTTCAACATTGTCTTCTTGCCTAAAATTCAAATTTTCAATTTCCCTCTTTTCTCCAAAATTCAAAATTTAAAAATTCAGTGGTTAGGTCCTAAAACCCTAATTTTCAAATTCACTTGGATTTTGTGTAAATTTCAATCAATTTTAACCAATTTCAGTTTTCAAAACATTATTCAAGGTGGCCTTATCCATTAGGTTTGACCTTTTTCAAATTTGCAATTCAATTTCTTATCTTTTTCAAAACCCTAATTGGTTCCTATTTTCACATTCAAACCTTAATTTGTCATATCTAGATATCGTAAAATCAATCATTTTTTGGGGGGGTTAGCTCTCAAATCATCGTAGCTTTCATCCCTAAAAATTTCTGAAAAAGTTGGGAGGATACTGTGCAACTTCAACACAGTCCCTAGCTTTTTTCTCAAAATTTTAGGAGTCTGTTATGATTGTATTTCATTGCTTAAATCTAGAAAATTGGCTGATTTTGTCACACTTTTATCCCTCTAAAATAAAAAGTACTTCACAAATTCAACATCACAACTTTCAAGAAAAAAATTTAAATTAAGTGGTTAATTGTAATCTGCCCTGATTTTAAAAATTTTGTCAATTTTAATTTTAATTTTAAGTGGCATCCCATTGGCCCTAATTTTAAAATTTCAATTTATTTTCAATCATTTTTATTTTGGAAATTTTGTCATTTCTTCCTTCAACAAAGTTCAAATTGTATAATCATAATTCCCTTGAATTTTGCATTATTCACTTTTGCAAACTTTATTCCCCAAATTCAAATTTTCCCTCTAGTGCATGAGTTTTACCACTATTAGTCCTACCTCTACTATCCCCATTAGATGAAGCATTATAATTAAGGCTTCCCAAGGTTGAACTCTCAGAGAGATTGAGCCTAATTTGGGTGACTTCTTTCATGAGGATAATGCTAATTCTTCTCATCCTAATAACATCCCTATCTACCCAATTGATGATTCAAATGATGAAGAAGAATCTTTGACTAGAGTTTCCATAGATCAAATTTCAAAATTGGATAATCAATTTGACAACTTTCAACAATGGATGTCCCAAGAATATCCTAATAGTGAAGCGCTTCCATTAATCAAAGGTCTAAAATGAATTATTCAAAGTGATAAGAATGAAATTGATATATTGTGTGACATTGCCCATATTGTTGATTCTAATGTCATGCCTACAAAGAGTTGCGCTGAGAACTTAGGTTATTCACAACCTCCTACACAAATCAATCATTCTATTCCATTGACCACTTCAATAACTAGCATTACTACTTTCACTTCAAACATCATGACTATATCAACTCAAAAAGTTGTACCTACAACCATTAGTCATGGGGGCAATCTCTCTTCTTTATTTTAATCCTCCATCTTTATCTATGCCTTCAATGAGTATTCCTATTGTTTCTCAACCACTTAATGTGACACAAGAGGGAAATTCATCCGATCATTCTATCCTTCCTTTTAGTGTCCCATTTTCTACTCAATCATCACCTATGACTACTTACCATAGTGTTCAACCACCCTATTCTCAATCGATGCCTGCTTTCAATAACATCACACCACCTTCTCAATCAAACATGTCTAACATAAATTATTCAATGAACCAACCATTAATAGCCTTGCCCAAACTATGTCATCATTGCAACAACAAATTGCTTCTATGAGTCAATCCAAGTTTAGTGTGCCCACATTTGATGTTGCGAGCCCACTTTCTCTTGATATTGTTAGAGTTGTCCCTCCTAAACATGTTGAAGTCTCTCAACTGGAACTCTATAATGCAAAACGTGATCCTTAAAAACATGTCAAGACATTCCAAACTTTGTGTACTGACTTTTCTTATGATCAAAGATTACTTGCCAAACTATTTACTAGAACACTAAGAGATAAGGCTTTACAATGGTATTGCTCTTTCCCTTCCTATTCAATTACTTCTTTTCAAAAATTAGTAAATTCTTTTATTCAATAATTTCTCTTCTATCTGCTACAACATTAATCTCCACAATGCTATGTTCTTGCTATGTGTTGACTCTTTCTACTTTTGTAAGTTTGTGTTGTTTTCTTTTGGCAGCAACACACGTTGTCTCTTCCTATCCCTCTATACCCACCTATTTTCAACTTGTTTTTATATCTAAATTTTTACCTCAATCTCTATCTCGACAACCACACCAACCAATGTCAAGTCTCATTTATAACTCTTCTAGAATAGATCAACTCTATACACATTATATTTTTCTTCCACTACAGACTTGAATATTTTATTCAAGTCAGTTATCTTGGAGGTTGGCAACTCAAGAGATTTTATTATTTGCCCTGAATAAGATCTGAGATCGGCTACCTGAATTAAATACATCATATCTATCTTCAAATCAATTTATGTACTTGGATTACTAGGTTTTGTAATCTTTCTCAGCCCAAAATGATCTAAAATCCTTCCTTGAGATACAAAACCTACCTGCAACTCAATTGCCATTAATGCATTTTTCATCTTTTGTCAACCTAGTTTGAAAAGATCGACAACTACCAAACTATAATTCTTCATCATTGACTTCTGCATATCTGATTCATTCTTTGTTCATCAGGGAGCCTCATGTCTTCGTATTCTTCACCCAAATCAGATGGTCAAGGTTGGTCAACCTCCACATAAAACCTTTGTACCAATCGACATGCGTAGCTATCATCAAAAGTTCTTGTATTCTACATCCAAGTCACTTGGTGAACCATAGTCAACTTCCATGTGGAGTATCGAGAAACTCAGATCAGTTGAACTCTATACTATGACTAACCTTCCTATTTTTCACATCGCATGCATACCTACCTCTTCTACCCATGCGGGATAAGTTTTTGTTTGTTCTTAAGAGGCCTCCCCCTTTCTTGGTTAGCCCACATCACATATTTGTACCTTCTTAACCTACGCGGGATAAGCCTTTATCTTTTTCCTTATTACTTTCTTATTTAGCGGCCTTCTCCTTATTTCCATGGGAATACATAGGATAAGGTTTGTCTTCTCTTGACAAGAATATTCTTCTTCTATGTTAGCCCACACAACATTTTGTGTGCCTATAAAACCACATAGGATAAGGTCTCTCTTTCTTTTCTCTTCACTTTTCCTTATCCCATGGGAATCTGCACACCCCATCTTGGTCACACGAGATAAGAAGGACCTTCACTTGTTTTTTTTTCTTATCCCATAGGCCCACCGACATCACCCTTGTCTCGTGTAGGATAAGTGTCTTCAATTAATCTTCCCTTAAGTTTCTTATCCCACATGACTTTTCATGGCTGGCTAATATAATGCAGGACATTAAACTTAAGTTATCCTGTGTGACTAACACATGATCTTTTCTACAATGCGGGATAGCGAGTAGTGCTACTTTTGTGTTATCCCACAAGACATTCAACACTTGACCAACATGCTACGGGATAAGGAGAACACCATTTTATTTTCTTTAGTGTTATCTCACATGATCTCTTCCCTTCATTAGAACACACCACAAAACCCTCAAATGCACATGAACCAGACAGCTACTGCCATGTGAAAAGCATAGCTCTCAACCCCAACTCAGGACTTATTTACTGTTGTCGACATATGGACACAATGAATCTAGTCAAAACCCCTCCAGCATAACATGATGTGTTTTGTGTGGTTTCTATCAGCATCTCTGCAACCTCTTGACAACCCTTCACATGAATGACGATAATGCTAACAATCTCCCCCTTTGGCATTAATGTCAACAAATTTGCAAACCATACTCCGATTGCATCTCTGCAACCTCTTGACACCCCTTGACATCAGTGACAATAATGTCAACAATCTCCCCATTTGGCATCGATGTCAACAAATTTATAGACCAGACTCTAATAAATTTCTCCCCCTTTGACAACAATGGCAAATGGTGAAACAACCAATTGTGAAATGTGCATGAACTCTCCCTTTGATTTTCTATAGCAATGAATGGAACTTCCAATTTCGATCATGCCACAAAAAATTGAAGAAGACTAATGCAATAGATTAGAAATTTCTTTTACAACTCCTTGACCTCTACTGCTTGTAGCTAGATGAACCATTATTATAATATAAAGAGTAGTGTCACTAATGCTTACAAAAATTCAAAACCCCCCGAGACTGTACACGAGGATCAAGGTGAAAAGTGTAGAAACAATATGCTCCCCCTGAACCATGGATCTCAAATCAATGCTTTAAGTGCAGAAGGAGGGTGAGAGAACAACCAATTTTTGTCTCAAGTACTCAAAGCTATCCTTGGACAGTGGCTTAGTAAAGATACTAGCTATTTGCTCACTGGTGCACACATACTCAACTTTTACTTATTTTTCTATAACCTTTTCCCTGAGAAAATGATATTTGATTGCAATGTGCTTTGTCCTATAATACATGACAGGATTCTTTGATATATTAATTGCACTTGAGTTATCACACATTATGAGAATATGCTCTAAAAAATCTACCTGAATGCCCTTCAGTATCTGTTTCATGCACAAAACTTCTGAACAACATATAGTAGGAACAATATACTCTACTTCAGTAGTTGATAGTGAAATAGACTCTTGTTTCTTGTTGTTCCATGAAACTAATTTATCTTCAAGGAAAAAGATCCACCACTGGTTCTCTTCCTATCATCTACGCATCCTACCCAGTCTGCATCAGTATCGGCTTGCAAAATGAAATATCCTTTCTTTGGAGACAGTAATCCATAAGTAAGTGTCCCCTGCAAATACATGAATATCTTCCTAACAACATTGGCATGTGATTGCTTAGGAGCTTCTTGAAATATTGCAACCATGCACACAACTTGAACTATATCAGGCCTTGATGTTGTAAGATACAATAGGCTTCTAATCATGGATATATTCAATGTCTGATCCACACTAGGTGATTCATCATCTTTTCTCAATTTGCATCCTCTCACCATGGGGGTACTAACTGGTTTGCTATCTTCCATATGAATTTTCTTCAATATATGTCATTAGCATACTTGGTTTGAGAAATGAATATACCCTTATTCTATTGTAATATTTTCAAACTAGGAAAATATGATAACTCTCCAAGCATGGACATTTCAAACTGTGATTGCGTTTGATCAACAAATTCTTTGCATAAAACATCTTTGTTTCCTCCAAAGACGATGTCATCCACATATACCATAACTATGATCATATGGTCTCCATCAACCTTGATATATAATTTGTTGTCAGTGTTTCCCTTTTTGAAACTTTGCTGATTCAAGTACTTATCCAACCTGGAATACCATGCTCTAGGTGCTTGCTTTAGACCATATAATTATTTCTTCAATTTGCAAACAAAGTTCTCATCTTCATGCAGCTGAAAACCTTCAAGTTGCTCTATGTAGATCTCTTCTTCAAGATTTTCATTCAATAATGCAAACTTGACATCCATCTGATATACTTTGTATCCTTTATGGGCTAAGAATGCCAAGAACGTTCTGATTGCTTCAAGTCTTCCAATTGGTGCAAATGTTTCTTCAAAATCTATCCCTTCAAACTGAGCATATACCTTACACACAAGTATTTCTTTGTTCCTTATCACTTTGCCTTCTTCATTCATTTTGTTCCTGTAGACCCATCTAGTCCCAATGACATTCTTGTCTGTTGGCCTAGGAACCAAATCCCAAGTCTTGTTCTTCTCTATTTGCTGCAACTCTTCTTCCATTACCTTTATCCATTTTTCACTCTTACTTGCCTCATCATATGTCCTAGGTTCCATTTTTGTCATAAGCAAAAATTTACTTTCTCAGTGTTCATAGGTCTCCTTCTAGTTTGCACACAATCATTTTTGTTTCCAATAATTTTGATCCTTTCGATGTCTCTTTTGCAGATATCTATTAGGGGCTTTGCTAGGTGCTTCTTCTTGATGTTCGCTCTCGGATTGTTCTTCATCTTCACTATGTGATTCTTCAATCTATCTTTTTGAGGTCTTTTGACCTTTATGTATATCTTCATCAATTTGCACATGTATGCTCTCAATTACCTTCTTTAGTCTTTTGTTGAAATGCTTATAGGCCTTGTTGTGAGTAGAGTACCCTAGGAAGATACCTTCATCACTTCTTGACTCAAAGATACCCAATCCATCTTTATCTCTTTTGATGAAGCATTTGATGTCGAACACCTTGAAATACTTGATTGAGGGTCTCCTATCATACCATAGTTCATAAGATGGCATATTGTTGTTCACCCTTAATTTCACTTTGTTTACTGTATATACAATAGTGTGAACTGCCTTTGTCTAATAAACATCAAGAAGATTTGCTTCATTTAACATTATCCTTTCCATTTCCTTAATTGTTCTATTCTTCCTTTCCACAACACCATTTTGTTATGGTGTCCTAGGGGCTAAATATTGTCTTCTAATTCCATGTCTTTCATAGTAATCTTCAAACTCATTTGATGTGAACTCACCTCAATGGTCTAATCTTAGACATTTAAGCTTGCAACCACTCTCCTTCTCAACCATTTTATTGAAGACCTTGAATCTTTCAAATACTTGTTATTTGTCTTGCAAGAAGGTGACCCATGTCATCCTTGAAAAATCATCTATGATAAGAATGAAGTATCTCTCTCCATTTAGGTTTTTTATTCTTGTAGGCCCACACAAATTTGTATGCACAAGTTCTAGTGGCCTTGTAGTTGAGTACTCTTTAGTTTTAAAGCTTACTTTAGTTTTCTTCCCTCTTTGACACTCATCACAAAAGGTTCTTGTTTGCTTAACAATTTGAGGTATATGCCTTAAATATCCTTTCTTCCTCACTTTGACCAAATTGTCAAAATTAATGTGTCCTAACATTCTATGCCACAACCAGCTCTCATCAACTTGTCCCATAATACATTGAGACTCAAAGAATTCCTTAAGATTATATTAATTGTCATCTATCCTTTTCCCTTCAGCAACAAGCTGACCACTACTCTCTTTTCTGATTTCATAGCCCTTGGAATCAAATGTGAACTTAAAATCTTTGTCACACATTTGGCTCCCACTTAGCAGATTGTGTTTTAGACCTTCCACATAGTATACATCATGAGCTTTCATCTTTCCATCAATGTTTAGAGTACCTCTTCCCTTGATCTTGATTGATGATTTGTCTCCAAACCTAACAGAATCACCATTCCAATATTTTAATTTGATGGATTTCTTCTTATCACTAGTCATGTGGTTTGAGTAGCCACTATCTACTACCCACAAGTTTCTCCTTTTAGCATGTAGGGAAGTTTGAACAATCAAACTCAACTCATCCTTATCTTTATCCTTTTTTGCCCAAACTTGTTTGGTTTCTTTCTTCTTTTCTGTTGTCCTATTCTATTTTGATTTTGCATTAGGTTCAGATATTGACACTATCTTTTTTTGCTTAGCTGTCCTAAGCTTACAATGTTTTTCAATATGGCCCAAGTTTTGACAATGATAACATTTTACATTTACATTGAATAATGAGTTTGAAAATCTATTGTAGGACTAGGATGTTGTTCTCCTACATTCATAAGTTCATAACTCTTATGACCATACTCATTACAATGATAACAAATAACATTTATATTCTTAAGAGCTGCAAATTGATTTCTACTTTCAAAACTAGGAGAAGACCTATGCATAAGCTTACAATTAGAAATTCTATGACCATAAGTATTATATTTATACAAGTAGCCATGGATTTGAGGTACATACCACTCATTCTTGAAGTTGTTTCTCATTTGTCTCTTTGGAGGAACATGGTTCGGTCCTCTTGAGCTCTTCCCTTTAGTATCTTTGACTCTAGTGAAGCCTCCATCATTTATGTGGGATTTTTTATTTAACATTAGTATGTTGGCTCATTGATTGTTTCTTTGTAGCAGAAACATATGTCTTCTCCTCACTTGGCTTGCTGACTGTGAATGTTTGTTTGACTTCACTTTCACTTGAAGAGGTGAAATGTATCTCCTTCCTTGATGAATCTTTACTGTTAGAACATTGTCCATTTTCAAAACCACCACCATTTATGTCTTTGTTGTGCTTCTTCTTACTTAACATTTTGTCTAAAGCTTCAGTGCTACCACCATACTTAATTCTCTTGCTGAGTTCATCCTTATTCTTTTCCAAATCCTTTTTCAATTTTAAAAGGTCTTCCTCCAATTTTTGACACTCCTTATCCTATATTTCTAAATTTGATTTCGTTACTTCATACATCCTTTTTTCTTCTTCCAATAGAATCTTCAAATCAAAAATTGTTTTCTTTGATTCCTCAAGAGATTTGTTCAATAGGTCTTGTTCTTCGGCAGTTTCATTCTTGTACTTTTTATATTCTTTTCTCACTTTTCTAAGTTCTTCTAGTGGACTCATAAGCTCACCTTCAATGTCTACTACAACTTCAATTTCCTCTTCTTCATCATCAAGAAATAACTCTTCTTGTGCCATAAAGAGACTGACTTCTCTTTCACTATCACTGCAACAATCTTCAGAGACACTTTCTTCATCTGAGACATCATCTTCAAATGTGTAAAGATTACTCTTTCTCTTCTTATAGGATTATTATAATTCTTCATCTTTTCCTTGTTAAAAGCTTTCATGTTTTTCTTTTCATCTTCATCCTTTTCTCCATAAGGGCACTTAGAAGCAAAGTGTCCAATCTTGCCATAGTTGAAACATTTGAAAGGTAGCTTACCTTTGTAATTTCATGAGCCTCTTTTGAGCTTCCTTATAAAGTTTGCTACAACAACATAAAAATAATTTTCATCCTCATTTGTAGCATGTTCTTTACCTTTTTGCAAATTATTAAAGGCAACATCTCTCTTTGACATTTCTCCTCCTTGTGTTATCATTTCATAAGCTGACAAGGAGCCAAATAATTCATCCATAGAGAATGTCTTTAAGTACTTTGCTTCCTCAATAGTAGAGACCTTTGTGTCATACTTTGAAGTTAATGATATCAGAACCTTCTTGACAACAACTTAATCTTTTACATACTCTCCAAATCCTCTTATAGCACTCACAGTCTCATCCATTCTTTGCAAATAGTTGGCTATGCTATCCTCTTCTTTCATTTTTAGGTTTTCAAATTGATCTCTTAGATTTTGTAGTTTGTCTTCTTTCACTTTGGTATCTCCTTCATATATCTTTTGTAGATTGTCCCAAGTTTCTTTTGTTGATGTGAGAGCATGACTTTCACAAACTCTGTATCAGACAGACCACTTAATATTGCATTCTTAGCTTTGGCATTGTTCTCATATTCCCTTTTAGCATTAGTGTCGGTAGGAGGAACTTGAGGGATAGTATAACCATTTTTTACTAACATCCTAACATCAAATCCTAGGGAAGACAGGTCGGTTTCCATTCTTCTACTCCAGAAGGCATGGTTGGTGCCATGAAAGATAGGTTCTTTAGAAGATGAGGATTCATTCCTAGCCATTGTGTTGACTAACCAGAATCTACCCAAGCTAGAGAGAGATTTTACTACAGGGCGAACCTAGGCTCTGATACCAATTGAAGAACACAAATGGACAGTAAGAGGGGGGTTAAATTAGTGTATTTTTCACTTTTAACTATATGTGCTAATATTGCTACTATAAATTAATTGAGAACAGACACACACACACACACACACACAAAGACAATCAGGTAAGTGTACCAAGATGGTGAACATAAAAGTGGCCACATGCCAAAAAAAACCAAATTTTTCATAACCCGTGCGGGTTCCTAAAAATTCAAAAACATGCTAGGCTTGGTAACACCAAGCCTAGCCAAAAACAATATAAAAAACCAAAAGTTCCTCAAAACCCATACTGGTTTTGAGAAATATATTTTTTTTTGTGTAGGCCATGGGTTTTGGCCATTTTCAATGCCAAAACTTGTGGAACAACAACAAGGGAAAGCCAAAAAACCATAGAATCCGCATTGGTTTTCAATTATTTTGGATTTTCCCAACATTGAGAGTAATTTTCAATAATGGCACCCCATCGAACAGGTAAGATTTGATTGGTTTGATTATTTTTGTTTGCATTTTAATTGAAGTAGGGTTTTTTAATTGATTTAAGTTTTATTTTTAGTAATTTGATGTTAGATTCTTCAAGCAATCCCCCAAAATAAAATAGACAATAAAGACCTCTTCCTGCACAAGCAACACAAGAAAACCCTGTAAACATTGCACATGAGAAACAAGAAAACCCTCAAAATCCTCAAAAATGTTGCTCCTCAACAACCACTGCCACCCTGAAACTCTCCATGTCCTTCATTAGATCATGTAGATACCACACAAGACAATCTCATCAATCACCTTACACAAAATAGTGCTCAAATTTCTATATTGGTGAATAATTTGAGGTCATCTAGGCTCGAGCACCACTCAACCCTCGCTAGAACACTAGAAACAATGGCTAATAGTGCAAATGAGGTATTTTGGGAGGTTATGAAATGGGGTTCATGGAGGGATAGATTTCAAACATTTTATGTGGATGGGTTGTCATATGATCAAGTGAAAGAAAAGGCCATAGGTAAAGCTGACATATGTGCTCTTTTCACTGATCCTGTTACAAGTAACAACCTAGAACTAAATACGACACAGTTTCCTATACATTGGTGTGTTCATGCTAGGCTAAAATAAGCTTTTTGGAATAGGTGGTATATGTTCTTTGACCAAACACCTTGTAATAATTGGGAGGTGCTCTATATTTTTTGAGAAAGTTGTATTGTGAGTTTATCCTCGGTGAGAAGCCAAATTACTTTGACATCCGACAATTGCAGGGTAGAGGGAGAGGCTCTGTGTAGGATAGACCTAGGGCCCATAGGGTGGTAGAGCCATAGCATAGGAGGCGTATAGCTCCTAAGCCCATGGTTGATGTCACTATCCCTATATCCTTGAAGGAGTCTATGGAATTATAGACTCTTTAGGCAACTGCATCATTGACTGATGTCACTGTTCAGCATGGAACATTGTTGGTCGGAGTAGAGGATGTACCAGCACCTGTGGCACTTCCTTCATCAGTGACACATCCTTCATCAACAACACCTCCTTCATTAGTGACACCTCCTTCATCAATGTCACCTCATGCATCATTTGGCACGATCCAGCCTATTCAGCATATGTGCCCCACCTACCAAGGTGTATGTTTTGGTGTAGACACTGATGTGGATGACGATGGTTTGACATCTCATTCATGTAATGTTGTGGGAGTAGATGCCATGCTTCCACTATAGAGGATGTGGCCCTCATTGATGAACTGATCAATATGTTGTACCCTCTCTATCAGACAAAAGTGTGTTTAATTTTGTCACAAGTGCGTTTGATTTTGTTTATGACATGTTATCAATTAAGTGACTAAATGTTATAAAAAGAAATGAATTTTTATTTTTATAACAACTTAAAGTGACATATAAATAAAATGCATTGCAGGGTGCAGCAGGTGGTGGGAGTACACCGCATACTTTTCAATCGACTCCATGGTCACGAGTAGTTTTGCCACCAAAGGTAAAGATTTGTAAATTTTTTAAAGATATAATAATACATTATTTTAAAAATATCTTTTGTTAATTATATGTATCATTACTTGGTTTTTATAGCGCTTATCAGTGGCCGAGATGTCCCAACTTGATGACATCGTGCTTTCGGCCATTGACTTCGGCTAAGATAGCTATACAGTACCATTTAGATTTATATATTTTTTACTTAAGTGATATATTAAATACATGCTCTTTTCCCTTATGTTAATTTTTTTCTATTAGTTTATGCCACCTGCCTCAAGGACATCTCGTGTGAGAAAACCATCCTCTAGTACTCTGAGGCAGAAAAAGATATCCTCTCGGACACCCAAACAACAAAAGGTAATTCAGTAGAATTTAAATTCATTTGTTGAAATGTATTATGATTACATGTATATGTAGATATTGATAAATGCACTTAATTTATTTGTTCTATATATAGAGACATATGGGGTTTACAGAATTAATGAATGCACCTGATGTCAATGAGGTTCAACAGAGGGAAGAGGTGATATCTTCATATTCACTTTGGATTGCATTCTTTCTTGTTTGAAATAACTAAATCCTTTTATGTCTATATCATATGTTATCATTTTTCATACGGGAAATGGTAATAGCTACATTAGATTCGACTAGGCCTTCTAAAGTTACAGGAGTACTATACAAGGCTTTTGTGTAAATTTGTTCTACATATGTTAAAAATATTTGTTTTATCTAGTTTGTCAACAAATTTGGGTTATTGACTTGTATAATTGTCTTTAACCTATTACATGCCCCTTCCAAACTTCCTACTATTATTCTACCATTCCATTTTAGTAGAAGTCCTACACGTATATTATGGGATCCAACACGACCAAGGGAAAGGGCATGTTTGTCTTAGATAAACAACTTTTCATGAAGTGCACAACAAAGTTGAAACCCTCTAGTTAACTTCTTTTGGATCACTTACCATGGATATAGGAAATGGTCGTAACTGATTCATTTGTGACTTTTCCTCCTACGACCACAACACATCCATCTGAGGCTCCAGTATGCTTTAGTTTTTTAGTCTATTCATTTTTAGTTACTATGTGTTATTTGACATATATGTTATTAACATGTATTAATTTTGTTTTGCCAGTTACAACCCCCTTCAAGAGATACCACGGATCCTCTACCTCACCCAATTGCAGAAGACAGAGATGAGGTAATCAACATTTCAACTTCAAACAATTTATAGTTCAGTATTTAGTTATTTTGATGTTATATTAAGAAAATATACCTTATTCAACATTTGAATTGTCCTTGTGTAGCCACCTACAGAGCCACATACTGCTTCAAAGGGGCTCAATTTTGATGATCCACCATAGTCATTGATACCGATAGAGACATATAGTTATAATTGTGGTCATTTAAGGACCAATTTTTTTATATATTTGACATTTGCATATGTATATATCGACTTTGACAGACATGGCACATGCCACATTTTTGTAACTATTTTTATTTGGCATCTATGCTATTTTTTGATATGTACATGATTATTGCTCATTTTGATATAAATGAAACTTGATATTCGATCTAATTTATTCATTGATTTACGTGAAACTTGATATTCTTGAAACTTAGTTATTTTCTATTGAAATATGATCAAACTTGTTCATTGTGTATATGTCTTTAAATGTGATCCAATTTGTTCATTACTTGTAACTCATATGGCATATACTTTTAAACTATCTATTGCTCATATTGTGTATACCCAAGTATT
This sequence comes from Cryptomeria japonica, assembly GCF_030272615.1. NCBI lineage: Eukaryota > Viridiplantae > Streptophyta > Pinopsida > Cupressales > Cupressaceae > Cryptomeria > Cryptomeria japonica. The sequence goes on along the minus strand of NC_081411.1, from coordinate 670,171,532 downwards.
GACACTGGTAATGCTAATATTGTGTATTTTCATTGAGTGAATATTCTTTGAGTCCTTCGTGCATGAAGAGATTGGACTAAAGTTATTATTCCATAAACTCATGCTTATGGAGTGAAGTTCATCATTTCAAGAACCAATTAATACAAGATTTGAGTGCACAAAGAAGATTTGAAATTTATCTAAGGATGAGTTGGCTTAGGTAAGGTTTCAAACAACTCAATTCCATTTTCTTGTTGTGAGATTTTGTCTGTCACATCAAAAACCATTAGTGAGAGGTGGCAAAATAGTGCATCTTTCATTCTTCTCATCATGGGAACAAACTGTCAGCGCGAGCGCGTCCGAGTGGTAGGGTTTACACTAGGTATGTCCTTTCCTTGCTCCCCAAAATGTTCGATTGTTCTGAGCCACCTCATAGCGACGTTTTCCCTTGAGCGCTCAAAGTGGAAAAAATAATCAAACTTTGATGTCACGTAACTCAGAGAATGTGGAACTTATGGATGATCCATTTGAACCTATGGGGTTGTATTGTCGTTGCCTAAAAAATCCTCTTTCGGTTTTGGACAACTCGATTTCATTTTCTAATGGTGAGATTTTTCTGTCGCATCAAAACCATCAAAAACCGTTAGTGAGAGGTGGCAAAATAGTGCACATTTCGTTTTGTTCATAATGGGAACAAACTATCAGTGCGAGCATGTCCTAGTGGTATGTTTTATGCTAGGTGAGCCCTTGTCTCTCTCCTCAAGATGTTTGATCATTCCGAGCCACCTCATAGCGACATTTTCCCTTGAGCGCTCAAAGTGGAAAAAAAGGGTCAAACTTTGATGTCACATAACTTGGAGACCATTGAACTTATGGACATTCTGTTTGAACCTATGGGGTCATTTTTTTGCTTCCTAAAAAATCCTCTCTCGGTTTCAAACAACTCGATTCCATTTTCTTGTGGTGAGATTTATTTTGTCACATAAAAAACCATTAGTGAGAAATGGCAAAATAGTGCATCTTTCGTTCTGCTCATCATGGGAATGAACCATTAGTGCGAGTGCATCCAAGTGGTTGGTTTTACACTAGGTGTGCCCTTGTCTCTCTCCCCAAGATGTCTAATCATTCCGAGCGACCTCGTAGTGACATTGTCCTTTGATCGCTCAAAGTGGAAAAAATGGTCAAAATTTGACGTCACGTAACTCGGAGACCGTGGAGCTTATGGATGATCCTTTTGAACCTATGGGGTCATGTTTTCTCTACCTAAAAAAGTCTCTCTTGTTTTTAGACAACTCGATTTTGTTTTCTTGTGGTAAGATTTTTCTCTATCGCATCAAAAACTGTCAAAAACCTTCAGTGAGAGGTGGCAAAATAGTGCATCTTTCATTCTACTTGTCATGGGAATGAATCGTTAGCCTGAACCTATTTGGGTGGCCAAGTTTACACTATGTGTGTTGTTGTTGTCATTCCAAGCCACCTCATAACGATGTTTTCCCTTGAGCGCTCAAAGTGGAAGAAATGGTCAAAGTTTGACACGTAGCTTGAAGACTGTGGAACTTGTGGATGATCTATTTGAACCTATGGTGTCATGTTGTTTCTTCCTAAAAAATCCTATCTTTGTTTTGGACAACTCAATCTCATTTTCTTGTGGTGATATTTATTTTGTTATATCAAAAACTATTAGTGAGAGAGGTGGCTAGATAGTGTATCTTTCGTTTTGCTTGTCGTGGGAATGAGCCGTCAGTGTGAGAACATCTCAGTGGTTGGGTTTATGCTAGGTGTACCTTTTTGTCTCTCCCCAATATGTCTGATCTTTCTGAACCACCTCATAGCAATGTTTTTCCTTGAGTGCTCAAAGTGGAAAAAATGGTCAAACTTTGACGTTGCGTAACTCAAAGAATATGAAGCTTAAAGATGATCCATTTGGACTTATAGGGTCATGTTGTCGCTGCCTCAAAAAGCCTCTATCTCTTTTCGACAAGTCGATTCCATTATCTTGTGGTGATGTTTTTTCTGTCGCATCAAAAACCGTAAAAAATTGTTAGTGAGAAGTGGCAAAATAGTGCATCTTTTATTTTGCTAGTCGTAGGAATGAACCATCAGCACGAGCATGTCCAAGTGGCTAGGTTTACACTAGGTGCACCCTTGTCTCTCTCTTCAAGACGTCCGATCATTCTGAGCGACCTCATAGTGATGATTTCCCTTGAGGGCTCAAAGTGGAAAAAATGGTCAAACTTTGACATCATGTAGCTCAGAGACTATGGAACTTATGGATGATTTGTTTGAACCTATGGGGTCATGTTGTTTCTACCTAAAAAAGACTCTCAGTTTCAGACAACTTGATTCCATTTTCTTGTGGTGAGATTTTTTCTGTCGCATAAAAAACCATAAAAAACCGCTAGTGAGAGGTGGCAAAATAGTGCATCTTTTGTTCTGCTCATCATCCAAATGAACCCTCGGTGTGAACACATCTAGGTGGTCAGGATTATGCTAGTTTTTCCCTTGTTTCTCTCCCCAAGATGTCTGATCATTCTGAGCCACCTCATAGCGACGTTTTCCCTTGAGCGTTCAAAGTGGAAAAAATGGTCAAGCTCTAACATCGTGTAACTCAGAGACTGTGGAACTTATAGATGATCTGTTTGAACCTATGGGGTTGTGTTTTTTCTACCTAAAAGAGCCTCTCTCATTTTAGGAAAACTCGATTCCATTTTCCTATGCTGATATTTTTTTTGTTGCATCAAAAACTATTAAAACCCGTTACATAGAGGTGGCAAAATAGTGCATTTTTTGTTTTTCTCATCGTGGGAATGAACCATTAGTGAAAGCGCATCTAGGTGGTTGGGCTTATGCTAGGTGTTCCTTTTCTCACTCCCCAATACGTGCGATCATCTTGAGCCACATCGTAGCGACATTTTCCCTTGAGTGCTCAAAGTGGAAAAAACAGTCAAACTTTCACGTCGCATAACTTGAAGACCATGGAACTTATGGATGATCCATTTGAACCTATGGGTCACGTTTTTGTTGCCTAAAAAATCATCTCTTGGTTTCAGACAACTCGATTTCATTTTCTTGTGGTGAGATTTTTTATGTCGCATCAAAAACCATCAAAACCCGTGAGTGAGTAGTGGCAAAATAGTGCATCTTTTGTTCTTGTTATGGGAACAAACCGTTAGCATGAGCATGTCCAGTATGCCGTTTTCACACTAGGTGTGCCCTTGTCTCTTCCCCCAAGACATCGAATCATTCGGAGTGACCTCGTAGCGACGTTTTCCCTTGAGCTCTCAAAGTGGAAAAAATGGTCAAACTTTGATGTCACATAACTTGGAGACCATGGAATTTATGGATGCTCCATTTGAACCTATTGGGTTGTGTTGTAGTTTCCTTAAAAATTCTTCTCTCGGTTTTAGACAACTCAATTCTGTTCTCTTGTGGTGAGATTTTTTTGTCGCATCAAAAATCATAAAAAATCGTCAGTGAGAGGTGGCAAAATAGTGCAACTTTCATTCTGCTCATCGTGGGAATGAATCATTAATGCAAGTGCATCCATCTAGCTAGGTTTATGCTAGGTGTGCCCTTGTCTCTCTCCCAAGACATCTGATCATTCTGAGCCACCATGTAGCGATGTTTTCCCTTGAGCGCTCAAACTGGAAAATATGGTCAAACTTTGACATCATGTAACTCAGAGATTGTGGAACTTATGGACAATCCATATGAACCTATGGGGTTGTGTTGTCGCTGTCTAAAAAATCCTCTCTCGGTTTTGGACAACTCGATTCCATTTTATTGTGGTGATATTTTTTCTATCGCATCAAAAACTGTCAAAAACCGTTAGTGAGAGGTGGCAAAATAGTGCATCTTTCATTCTTCTCATCGTGGGAACAAACCATCAACACGAGTGCATTCAGGTGGTTGGGTTCACGCTAGGTGTACCCTTGTCTCTCTCCCCAAGACATCTGATCGTACCGAGCAACCTCGTAGCGACATTTTCTCTTGAGCGCTCAAAGTGAAAAAAATGGTCAAACTTTGACGTCACGTAGCTCAGAGACCGTGGAACTAATGGACAATCTATTTGAACCTATGGGGTCATGTTATTTCTGCCTAAAAAAGCCTCTCTTTTTTTTGGACAACTCGATTCCTTTTTCTTGTAGTGAGGTTTTTTCTGTTGCATCAAAAACCATCAAAACCATTAGTAAGAGGTGCCAAAATAGTGCATCTTTTGTTTTGCTTGTTGTGGGAATGAACCAATAGTGTGAGCACATCTAGGTGGATAGGTTTATGCTAGGTGTGTCATTATCTCTCTCCCCAGGACGTTCAATCATTCTGAGCCACCCCATAGCGACGTTTTCCCTTGAGCGCTCAAAGTGGAAAAAATGGTCAAACTTTGATGTCGCATAACTCAGAGGCCATGGAACTTATAGATGATCCATTTGAACCTATGGGGTCATGTTTTTTCTTCCCAAAAAAGCCTCTCTCAGTTTCAGACAACTTGATTTCCTTTTCTTGTGGTGATATTTTCTCTATCGCATCAAAAATCGACAAAAACTGTTAGTGAGAGGTGGCAAAATAGTGCATCTTTCATTCAGCTCATCATGGGAATGAACCATCAGTGTGAGCACATTGAGGTGGCTAGGTTTATGCTAAGTGTGCCCTTGTCTCTCTCCCCAATATGTCCAATCATTCTGAGCCACCTCATAGTGACGTTTTCCCTTGAGCGCTCAAAGTGGAAAAGATGGTTAAACTTTGACATCACGTAACTCAAAGACCGTGGAACTTATGGATGATCCATCTGAACCTATGGGGTAATTTTTTTGCTTCCTAAAAAATCTTCTCTCAGTTTTGGACAATCCAATTCCATTTTCTTGTGGTGAGATTTTTTCTGTCGCATCAAAAACCGTCAGTGAGAGGTGGCAAAATAGTGCATCTTTCATTCTACTCGTTGTGGCAATGAACCGTTAGTGTGAGCACATCTGAGTGGTCAGGTTTACACTGTGTGCCCTTTTCTTTCTCCCCAAGACGTGTGATCATTCCAAGCCACCTTGTAGCGATGTTTTCCCTTGAGTGCTCAAAGTGGAAAATGGTCAAACTTTGACGTCGTGTAACTTGGAGAAGATGGCACTTATGGATGATCTATTTAAACCAATGGGGTCATGTTATCCCTACCTAAAAAATCCTCTCTCAGTTTCAGACAACTCGATTCTGTTTTCTTGTGGGGAGATTTTTTCTGTCGCATCAAAAACCATTAGTGAGAGGTAGCAAAATAGTGCATCTTTCATTTTGCTCATCGTGGGAACGAACCATCAGGACAAGCACATCCAAGTGGTTGGGTTTATGATAGGTGTTCCCTTGTCTCACTTCCCAAGATGTTCGATCATTTGGAGCCATCTCATAGCGACGTTTTCCCTTGAGCGCTCAAAGTAGAAAAATGATCAAACTTCGACGTCGCGTAACTCAGAAATTGTGGCACTTATGGATGATCCGTTTGAACCCATGGGGTTTTTTTTTCTCTTGCTAAAAGGCCCTCTCTCAGTTTTGGATTATTCCTACTAGCCCTTCAAATCAAGTAATTGTACAATAACTCAAAACTTTCCCAAAACACTTGGAAAAAAAATTGCATATTCAGATACCCATTTGCAATTTATTTAACATATGTGAGAATCAGAAATGGTTATTTATAATCAAATTGTACAAATTTATAATCAAATGGTCACTTTCATATATAAAATTTAGCATCTAATATAAACGATCAAGCTCATTACTATTTATATTTACAAAATTTTGCATATAAATATGTAAATTACAAGTCATTTTTTTATACAAAAATTAGCATCTAGATATGCACATTACAACTCATTGTTATTTTTTATACAAAAATTTAGCATCTAGATATGCACATTACAACTCAATGATGTTTTTATATACAAAATTTTTCATCTATACATGCACATTACAACTCATATGCATATTACAGCTCATGCATGTAGAGCACATACAAAAAAGTGAAGTTATAACATTTCACAAAAGATATATACAAAATTGTCAAAATTATTCTACCATATTGTAGAATTATTCTTCTAGATGGCCCAAAATCAATCAAGTGAACCTTCTAGATCAGCTCTAACCCTTAGTGTCTCAAGTATTGCCTCATAGGCCTCGTGATTAGATTCACAAACTTTCCATAAATCCTTATTGAGAGGCCTACCACGATATTTAATCAAATGAATATTTGTTGCAACAAGAAGGTTTGAGTAATGAAGAATATGTCTATGTGTCTCAAAGTCCTCAAACAACCAGGCATTAGAATTTTTGATAGGGTACCTGCATTTTATAGAAGGATAAGTTAATGCCAAAATCAATACAACGACTACTAAATAAATGAGTGTAAGAGGTCTCAATACAACTCGACACAACAACGGTACCTTCTAAGCCATGTCCCTATCACAACAACGGATCCTATTGGGTACTCAATACCCTCTCCATCAACCATTGTAGAAGTCAATTTCTTTTTGGCCTCAATACAACAAAACAAAAAGTAATATGTTCCTTCTTCGTTGTTCTCATCCACAATAATTGCATATACATGACCTGCATTTAATAGAAGGATATAAGTTAATATGAAAATCAACATAAGTTAATACTAATAAATTGAGCTTAAAATTGTAGCAAATTGCAACCCTTTATCTGGTTCAACTATGTTTGATACATGGTCAAAATCGACTGACGCTTCAATCTGGTTCATTTGTAATGCTCTATGAAGTTGATATGTATCTAGGGTTTGCAAACATCTACAAGACCATTGGTCAACCCATTCTTTTGATTCACATTCATCCCACACAAATGCATGCACGAAGAGAAAAAGCATGCAATCTGTCTAGTATAAATAACTAGTGATGTTGCATTTGAACTTCTAAATGAATGCATGTCACTTGATCTGGTAAGTGTATAACAATCTAGATAGTTTTCAATGTTAGATTCACGTATTAAACAAAAATATCTAGAAATCATGGACTTACCTGCATTACCTGGTCCCATCATAGAGTTACACCATTACACAATTGTTTCTGCATCTATTAACATTGCACCACCTTCGTACTTCAATTCCTCTCTGGTAAGAGCTCTTTTCACATATGCTCCCGCACTATCATTCTCTCCCTTTCCATGCCCTGCCTCAATGAAATTCCAAAAATGTTGCACACCACTTGTCACATGCATCCTAGTCAACCAGTAGAACGTCCTTGCATTCTTGAATTATGCAGTTCAATTGTCCGACCATATTATATGTTGGTTGTATATTATATCTCTTTCCCTTAAACTATCATAGAAGACTGTAAAGCATCCTTGCACAAACTCTGAGGATTGAGTACGATCATCACTGATATAGAAGTGATATTCTCTTAGAACCTTTCTGTCCTCCTTGGTGCTATCATGTGCATACATGAATGCTATGTGTACAAAAACTTTAACTTGTGTAGATTGGTAATACATAGATTGTAATTCATTTTGCGACTTTAGTGTATAGTTCTCAACAAAATCAATGGCAGAGACAATAGTGTCGAGGAGGAAAGTGTCCTTATACAACTTGAATTTCACATCTAATGGCCTAGCTCTATGTGTGTGACCTATGTACTCATACACTAGTTTCTCATGAAACATCTTTATAAAATAAGTTACACATCTATCCCTTTTCACTAACTCACACCTCTTTAATTCTTTTCCATCTTTAACACCATATGTGACTGATTTGTATTTTCCAATAGAAACTAGTTCCTTACCAATTTCATGTGTGCTATCCAAATGTAGGCATCTATGCAATTGTTGCAAACTACCACATGTAGGACAAAAACCTCTCAAACACATAATCTTATAGTAAATGCACCCGTCATGTCATCTACATAGTACACTTGAAATAAATTCTCTCGATGACTTAGGAAGTTTGTATAGACCACATTCCTGCAAAACATCGTTAGTGTGCAAAGTACAACATATATATTGATAAATATCATAATGCATAGAAAATTCAACATGGACACTACAACAACATGTAGTACGTGCATGATTAATTTTAACATAAAATGGTTTTGTCATCTCAAAAAATCTTTGACTATTTTTAATATGTAGAAAGCTTTGAAGAAACATTTCATAAAATTGTGTTCAAGTTGTATCTAAATAGTGTATCGGATGTGGCTAATTCCAATTCGCCTTCTAACAACATCTCTTTGGTTGAGTGAAACCCTTGTGTTGTCATGCCAATATTTCTCAATTAATGTTCTTAGTGCATCAACAACAACCTTGTCCTTGTGTGGGAGTCTACTCAAGAATTCCCAAAGAGAATTATTGTTAGGATCCTTGATTTTGTCTCGCCTCTCTAACACATAGTGTAATGTGGTTCTACTTATCCCTAATGACTTGCTTGTTTTTCTTATTAAACAATGTTTTTTCATTTCCTTTCCCATTATGGTTGATGTGAGAACACGACAAGTAACATTAGCATCTTTAGTGCATGATTTCAAACCAATGGCTTGGTATGCATCAAAAAGATTTCTCACAATCATTCTTTCACTATTATTTTTGGATGTTCTTAACCCCAACATTTTCATTGTCTCTCTAAATTTCAGACTTTTAATGATTTCAACAATGAATTGGCATCTTCCACTTTGATTTAAGTTTTCAAAATAGTTATTCAAAATTCTTCTAACTGTTCTTCTACAAGTTCTTTCGGAAATTTTATCATGCATTGGCCTCACAATATTTTCATCAATATCTATTAGGAACTTTTGTTTTCTATGAATTATTCTAAAAGGTGTTAAGATTGGTCCATTCTCTTCATTTTCATTAGGTGTATTATGTGCATTGATCACATCAAATTCCAATGGTATATCTTCTTCAATTTTATTAACATGTGCATTCACCAAATCATTTTCAAATGGTGTATGTTCATTACATTCATTAGGTGCATTCATCATATGTATTTGAATTGGTGTATGTTGATCATTTTGATTTGGTCCATTCATCATATCAATTTTAATTGTTGAATGTTCATCACTTTCATTAGGTGCATTAGATGACGTACCTTCATGTAATCTCCTCATACACTCCCTTTGTCTTTCCTTTCCTGCCTCTCTTTGTTCATGTGTTCCTCTCTTGTTCTTTGCCATTTTCCTGCACATAGCATCATGATGAAAATCAACAATCAAATAGAAAAAATAACAAAATATGATCATCATTTTGTTATAATCTAAATTAACAATAATTAAATAACATAAAAAAAAAACCAAAATACAAGACAAATCAATCATGATCATATAAAAAAAACAACAAATGATCATCATTTTGTTATAATCTAAAGTAGCAATGATAAAATAACTTTAAAAACAATCCAATATACGAGACAAATCAATTATTTCAAAGGAAAAGTGACAAAAAAAAATGAAAACCTGACTGTTACTGTCCTAGAAAATCATGTGCAAAAGCGGTGGGGCCTTCAAAAAACTTACAATGCTGGTTTTTAGACCATTGGGATTAAAATATATTAAGATTTTCCCATAACCCGTATGGATTACAAAAACCTTTAATGTAAATGCTCACAATTTCTCATAACCCGTACAGGTTTTGCAGATCTAGAAGTTTTGGCATTAGTTCTACATAACCCATACGAGTTATGTAGAGCTGGGAAAAGGAGAGGGGGAGAGGGAGAGAGAGGGAGAGAGGGAGGGAGGGAGAGACAGAGAGAGAAAGAGAGAGATAGAGAAGGATAAGGAGAGGGGGCAAGGGAAATGGGGAAAAGGAGAGGGGGAGAGGGAGAGAGAGGGAGAGAGGGAGGGAGGGAGAGAGAGAGAGACAGAGAGAGATAGAGAAGGATAAGGAGAGGGGGGCGAGGGAAATGGGGAAAAGGAGAGGGGGAGAGGGAGAGAGGGAGGGAGAGGGAGATTCAGAAAAGGAGAGGGAGAGAGGGAGGGAGAGGGAGAGGGAGAGAGAGAGAGAGAGAGAGAGAGAGAGAGAGAGAGAGAGAGAGAGAGGGATAGAGAGGGAGATTGGGAAAAGGATAGGGGGAGAGAGAGAGAGAGAGAGAGAGAGAGAGAGAAGGATAAGGAGAGGGGGATGGATGGAGAGGGAGAGAGAGGGCGATAGGGAAAATGAGAGGTAGAGGGAGAGAGACAAAGAAAGAGAAGGATAAGGAGAGGGGGAGAGGGAGAGGTAGAGAGAGAGAGAGGGGGGGGGGAGAGGGGGTAAGAGAGATAATAGGGAATAGGATAAGGAGAGAGAGAGAGAGATTAGGAAAAAGAGACTGAGAGAGGGAGAGAGGGAGGGAGCGAGAGAGAGATAGAGATAAATAAGGATAAGGAGAGGGGGAAGGATGGAGAGGGGGAGAGATAGAGATTAGGAAAATGAGAGGGAGGGAGGGAGAGGGAGAGAGAGGGAAATTGGGAGAAGGAGAGGGGGAGTAGGAGAGAGAGGGAGATTAGGAAAATTAGAGGGAGGGAGAGGCAGAGAGAGGGAGATTGGGAAATAGAGAGAGAGAGAGAGAAAGTATGACAAGGAGACGGGGAGAGGGAGAGGGAGAGAGGGAGAGGGAGGGAGATGGAGATTGGGAAAAGGAGAGGGAGAGAGGGAGAGAGGGAGGGAGAGAGAGAGAGAGATAGAGAAGGATAAGGAGAGGGGGTGAGAGGGAGAGAGAGGGAGAGAGGGAGAGAAGGAGGAGGGAGAGAGGGAGGGAGGGAGGGAGAGAGAGACAGAGAAGGATAAGGAGAGGGGGATGGATGGAGAGGGAGGGAGAGGGAGACTAGGAAAGGAGATGAGGAGATGGAGAGGGATAGAGAGAGAGATTAGGAAAAGGAGAGGGGGAAAGGGAGAGGAGCGAGAGGGAGGGATAGAGAGAGACATAGAAGGATAAGGAAAGGGGGATGGATGGATAGGGAGAGAGAGGGAGATTGGGAAAAAGAGAGGGGGAGAGAAAGGGAGGAAGGGAGGGAGAGAGAGACAGAGAAGGATAAGAGAGGGGGAGGGATCAAGAGGGAGAGAGAGGGAGATTAGGAAAAGGAGATGGGGAGAGGGAGAGGGATAGAGGAGGGAGATTGGGAAAAGGAAGGAGGGGGAGAGGGAGGGAGAGGGAGATAGGGAAAAGGAGAGGTAGAGAGAGACAGAGAGATAGAGAAAGAGTAGGATAAGGAGAGGGGGAGAGAGAGAGGGAGAGGGGGAGAGAGAGAGAGGGGGGAGAGGGGGTAAGATAGATAACTAGAATAGGATGAGGAGAGAGAGAGAGAGAGAGTGAGAGAGAGAGAGAGAGAGAGATGGATGGATGGAGAGGAGAGAGAGAGGAGATTGGGAAAAGGAGAGGGGGAGAGGGAGAGAGAGGGAGATTGGAAAAACAAAGAGGAAGAGAGGGAGAGAGGAAGGGCGGGAGAGAGGAGGGAGGGAGAGAGAGACGGAGAAGGATAAGGAGGTGATTGATGGAGAGGGAGAGATAAGGAGATTAGGAAAGGAGATGCGGAGAGGGAGAGGGATAGAGAGGGAGATTGGGAAAGGAGAGGGGGAGAGGGAGAGAAGGAGCGAGAGGGAGGGAGAGAGAGGAGAGATAGAGAAGCGATAAGGAAAGGGGGATAGATGGAGAGGGGAGAGAGAGGGAGATTGGGGAAAAGGAGAGGGGAGAGGGAGAGAGAGGGAGATTGGGAAAAGGAGAGGGGAGAGGGATAGAGAGGGGCATTGGGAAAAGGATAGGGAGAGAGAGAGAGAGGGAGAGAGAGAGAGATACAGAAGGATGAGGAGAGGGAGAGAGAGGGAGATTAGGAAAAGGAGATGGGGAGAGGGAGATGGGAAAAGGAGAGGGGGAGAGGGAGATTGGAAAAAGGAGAGGGAAAGAGGGAGAGAGAGGGAGATAGGGAAAAAGAGGTAGAGACATAGACAGAGATAGAGAGGAGTAGGATAGGAGAGGGGGAGAGGGGAGAGGGAGAGAGAGAGAGAGAGAGTGAGAGAGAGAGAGAGAGAGAGAGAGAGAGAGAGAGAGAGAGAGGAGAGAGTAGGGGGAGAGTGGGTAACAAAGAGAGTAGGAAGAGAGGGACTAGAATAGGATAAAGAGAGGGGGATGGAGAGAGAGTTAGAGACAAAGAGATAGGGGTTAAAGGAGAGGGGGAGGGAGGGATATTGGGAAATGAAGAGGGGGGCGAGGGAAAGGGAGATTAGAAAATGGAGAGGGAGAGAGAGGGAGATTGAAAAAATGAGAGAGAGAGATGAGAGACGAGAGAGAGAGAGAGAGAGAGTAGAGAGAGAGAGAGAGAGAGAGAGAGAGAGAGAGAGAGAGATATACAGACAGACAGACAAAGATAGAGAGAGAGAGAGAGAGAGAGAGGAGAGAGAGAGAGAGAGAGAGAGAGAGAGAGAGAGAGAGAGAGAGAGAGAGAGAGAGAAGGATAAGGAGAGAGAGATGGATATTAGGAAAAGGAGATGGGGAGGAGAGAGAGCGATAGAGAGGGAGATTGGTAAAAGGAGAGGGGGAGAGGAGAGAAGGAGTGAGAGGGGAGATTGGGAAAAGGAGAGGGAAAGAGGGAGGGAGAGGGAGATATGGAAAAGGAGAGGTAGAGAGAGACATAGAAAAAGATTGAGTAGGATAAGGAGAGGGGGAGAGGGAGAGGGAGAGAGGGAGAGAGAGAGGGGGGAGTGGGGGTAAGAGAGTAATAGGGAATAGGATAAAGAGAGGAGAGAGAGAGAGAGAGAGAGAATAGGAGATAGGAATAGATAGGATAAGGAGAGGGAGATGGAGGAGAGTTAGAGACAAAGAGATAGGGGGTTAAGGAGAGGGGGGGGGGAAATTGGGGAAATGGAAGAGGGGGAGAGGGAGATTGGAAAAATGAGAGAGGGAGAGAGAGAGAGAGAGAGAAGAGAGAGAGGATAGAGAGAGAGAGAGAGAGAGAGAGATGAGAAGGATAAGGAGAGGGGAATGGATGGAGAGGGAGAGAGAAGGAGATTAGGAAAAGGAGATGCGGGAGAGGAAGATTGGGAAAATGCTGAGAAGGAGCGAGAGGGAGGGAGAGAGAGAGAGAGAAAGACAAAGAAGGATAAGGAGAGGGGGATGGATGGACAGGGAGAGAGAGGGAGATTGGGAAACGAAGATGGGGAGAGAGAGAGAGAGAGAGAGAGAGAGAGAGAGAGAGAGAGAGAGAGAGAGAGAGAGAGAGAGAGAGGGAGATTGGGAAAAGGAGAGGGAGAGAGGGAGAGAGGGAGGGAGGGAGAGAGGAAGGGAGGGAAGAAGAGAGATACAGAGAAGGATAAGGAGAGGGGGATGGATGTAGAGGGAGAGAGACGGAGATGGGGAGAGGGAGAGGGATAGAGAGGGAGATTGGGAAAAGGAGAGGGGGAGAGGGAGAGAAGGAGAGAGAGGGAGATTGGGAAAAGGAGAGGGAAAGAGGGAGGGAGAGGGAGATAGGGATAAGGAGAGGTAGAGAGAAATAGTAGGATAAGGAGAGGGGGGAGAGGGAGAGGGAGAGAGAGAGGGGGTAAGAGAGATAATAGGGAATAGGATAAGGAGAGAGAGAGAGAGATAGACAGACAGAGACAGAGACAGAGACAGAAACAGAGATAGAGACAGAGAGAGATTGGGTAAAGGAGAGGGGGAGTGGGAGAGAGAGAGAGAGAGAGGGGGGTGGGATGAATGGAGAGAGAGGGGAGAGAGAGAGAGGGAGAGAGTGAGGGAGAGGGAGATTGGGAAAAGGAGAGAGAGAGGAGAGGGGGATGGATGGAGAGGGAGATTGGGAAAAGGAGAGGGACAAGGAGAGAGAGAGAGAGAGAGGAGACGGGGATGGATGGAGAGGGAGATTGGGAAATGGAGAGGGTGAGCGAGAGAGAGAGGGAGATTAGGAAAATGAGAGAGAGGGAGATTAGTAAAATGAGAGGGAGGGAGAGAGAGAGAGAGAGAGAGAGAGAGAGAGAGAGAGAGAGAGAGAGAATAGGGAATAGGAAGAGAGTCCGAGAGAATAGGATAAGGAGAGAGAGAGAGAGAGAGAGAGAGAGAGAGAGAGAGAGAGAGAGAGAGAGAGTAGGATAAGGAAAGACAGAGAGGGAGAGGGAGATTGGGAAAAGGAGAGGGAGAGAGGAAGAGAGAGAGAGGAAGGGAGGGAGGGGGAGCAAGAGACATAGAAGGATAAGGAGAGGGAGATCGATGGAGAGGGAGAGAGAGGGAGACTAGGAAAAGGAGAGGGAGAGAGAGAGAGAGAGGGAGATTGGGAAAATGAGAGGGAGAGAGGGAGATTGCGAGAAGGAGATGGGGAGAGGGAGATTTGGAAAAGGAGAGGGAGAGAGGGAGAGAGGGAGGGAGAGGGAGATTGGGAAAAGGAGATGGAGAGAGGGAGAGAGGGAGGGAGTGGGAGATTGCAAAAATGAGAGGGAGAGAGGGAGGGAGGGAGGGAGGGAGAGACAGATAGACAGAGAAGGATAAGGAGAGGGGGATGGATGGAGAGGGAGAGAGAGGAAGATTAGGAAAAGGAGACTGGGGAGAGGGAGAGGGATAGTGAGGGAGATTGGGAAAAGGGGAGGGGGAGAGGTAGATATAGAGGGAGAGGGAGATTGGGAAAAGGAGAGGGAGAGAGGGAGGGAGAGGGAGATAGGGAAAAGGAGAGGTTGAGAGAGAGAGAGAGAGAGAGAGATAGTAGGATAAGGAGAGGGGGAGGGGGAGAGGGAGAGGGAGAGGGAGAGGGAGAGAGGGAGAGAGGGAGGGAGAGGGAGATTGGGAAAAGGAGAGGGAGAGAGGGAGAGAGGGAGGGAGGGAGTGAGAGAGAGATAGATAGAGACAAAGAAGGATAAGGATAGGGGGATGGATGGAGAGGGAGAGAGAGGGAGATTATGAAAAGTGAGGGGGAGAGGGAGAGGGAGAGGGAGAGAGAGGGAGATTTGGAAATGGAGAGGCGGAGAGGGGGAGAGAGAGAGAGAGAGAGAGAGAGAGAGAGAGAGAGAGAGAGAGAGAGAGAGAGTAGGATAAGGAGAGGGGGATGGATGGAGAGGGAGAGAGAGAGGGAGATTAGGAAAAGGAGAGGGGGAGAGGGAGAGAGAGGGAGACTGGGAAATGGAGAGAGAGAGAGAGAGAGAGAGAGAGGGGAGGGGGTAAGAGAGAGAATGGAGGATAGGAAGAGAGTCCAAGATAATAGAATAGGGAGAGAGAGAGATAGGGGGTAAGAGAGAGAATATGAGATAGGAAGAGAGGGAGAGAATAGGATAAGGAGAGGGGGAGGAAGAGAGAGGGGGAGAAAAGCTGCTGGAGTCTACTACTCCAATCCAACCTCACAGTGAATAAAACTTTACAAAGTTTAGAGCACCAACCCCTGAACTTTAGGGCACCAACCTAAGGAGCACCAACCCTTGATTTATGAGAATCTACTCAAAGGAGCATGAGCCTTTACTCTAAGCACCCACTCAGAGATTTCCAGTGATTGTTCAAGTTTAAAATGCAATGGCAAAGCCTTGTTAAAAATGATTTTTGTAACACTTACGAATTTATCATATCTTGAGAATGACTTTCTATGTGCGCTGAAGTTTTTCTTTTGTTTCTCCTCCTTCCTCTATCTGGTTATCTTCTTCTCTCTACTATAGCATTACTCTCTAGAATGCTCTGTTCTTTCTCTATGCTGACTCTTTCTACTTCTATAAATTTGTTTTGTTTTCTTTTGGCATCAAGACACACTGTCTCTTCCTATCGCTCTATACCCACCTATTGTCAACTTGTTTTTATATCTAAATTTTCACCTCAATCTCTATCTCAACAGCCACACCAACCAATGTCAAATCTCGTTTACAACTCTTCTAGAATAGATCGACTATGTACACATCATATTTTTCTTCCACACTTGATTTTTTTATTCAAGTCAGTTATCTTGGAGGTCTGCAACTCAAGAGATTTTATTCTCTATCCCGAATAAGATCTGAGATGGGCTACCCTAAATTAAATGCATCCTATTTGTCTTCAGATCATTTTCTGTACAAGTGGATTACTAAGTTTAGTAATATTCCTCAGCCCAAAATGATCTAAAATCCTTCCTCGAGCTACACAACCTACCTGTAATTTGGTTTCCATTAATGCATTTTCCATCCTCTGTCAACCTACTCTGAAAAGATCGACAATTACCAAACTAGAATCCTTCATCACCGACTTCTGTGTATTCTTTTCATTCTCTGTTCATCAAGGAGACTCATGTTTGCATATTTTTCATCTAGATTAGATTGTCAAGGTAGGTTGGCCTCCATGTAAAACCCTTGTGCCAATCGACATGTGTAGGTGTCGTCAAAAACTCTTTATATTCTACATCCAAGTCAACTGGTCAACCATAGCCAACTACCACATGGACCATCGAGAGACTCAGATCAGTTGAACTCCATACTGTGACTAACTCTTGTGTTGTGTGCATCGCATGTTTTCCTTCCTATTCTACCCAAGCGGGATAAGCTTTTGTTTGTTCTCAAGAGGCCTCCCCTTTTCTTTGTTATCCCGCTTCACATATGTATAGCTTCTTTATCTATGTAGGATAAGCCTTTGTCTTTTTCCTTATTACTTTCTTATCCCACATTCTTCTCCTTATCCCTACAGGAATACGTGGGATAAGCTTTTTCTTCCATTGACAAGAATCTTCTAATTCTATGTTAGCCCGCACAACATTTTGTGTGCCTCTAAACCCACATGGGATAAGGTCTCTCTTTCTTTTCTCTTCGCTTTTCCTTATCCCGCAGGATTCTTCACACCCCAGCTTGGTCACGTAGGATAAGAAGGCCATTCACTTCTTTTTTTTTTCTTATCCCACGGGCCCACCGACATCATCCTTGTCTCATGCACGATAAGTGTCTTCAAGTAATGTTCCCTTTAGTTTCTTATCTCGTGGGACTTTTCACTGTTAACTAACATGATGCGGGATAAGAGAAACAACCTTATTCATTAAACTTAAGTTATCCCGCATGACTAACACATTACCTTTTTCACAATGTGGGGTAGTGAGTAGTGCCACTTTTGTGTTATCCCACGAGATATTCAACACTCGACCAACATGCTACGGGATAAGGAGAACACCATTTGCTTTGCTTCAGTGTTATCCCGCACGATCTCTTCCCTTCATTCGAACACACCACAAAACCCTTAGATGCACGTGAACCAGAAAGTTGCTGCCATGTGGAAATCATAGCTCTTAACCCCAACTCAGGACTTGTTTACTACTGTCAACATATGGACATGATGAATCTAGTTGAAACCCCTACAACATAACATGATGTGTTATGCAAAATCGTACATCATAACCTGCATTTTATGCATGACTGCTATCAAAATATCTGCAACCTATTGACACCCCTTGACATCAATGACAATAATTCCAACAAGACACTCCAAGTCTATAAGATTGAGTTGTAAGTGATAAAGGTGAATAAACATGTAAACTAATGCTTCAGGTTTGACATATAGGATTTAATATGACAAAAGAAGTCTTTTCTAGAGGAAGCAAAGAAGTCTGAAAATCCAATATGCGAGTGATATCCCCAACTTTAATTAGATGCAAAAACATCCAATTTCTCTTCAGGTAATCCCAAATTTTGTGTAAAAAAATGGTAGAAAGAAAACATAGGCTTCGGCCTTTACTGAGCACCCCAGATTATTCAAAAATAGTTGAGCTCATATTTTTGAATGAATCTACATATTTAAACTTGCAAGCTAAAATCACAAGTAAAGCCCAGTAAAATTCTCACATATCCATAAATATAGATTAGAATTTTTGTAGGATTCAAGAGAAAGAAAGAAAAACATAGCAGAATACACACATTACTCAAGCTTGTGTTTTCTTTCTACCATTTTTTTGAAACCTATCAACTAGAGTCTGAAAGGGATACCAATTTTTATAATTTTATCTCGTTTAACCAAGCGAGAAACCATTCAAAGAACTAAATGAAAATAGAGTTGATATTTGCATTAGAATGAGTACCCTCAAATTATGAAAGGGTCTCTACCTACACTGCAAGGATTTCTTATTGTTTTATTGCTACCTCATCTCTTTTAGTGCAGGCAAAGATCCTTTTCTATATATTTCCTCCCATCTATGTGGTGTAGGTTTTGTCTGTGTGAAATTTAGGAGCATTTGTGAGTACTTGAGGTTGTAGGACTGCCATCTTCTCAATCCTGGCTTATCTTAACTATTTTAGAATAAAAATTCATAAAAATTTGATGCTGTCACAAATTGTCAGGGATTATTCAACTCTCAAATTTCTACTTCAGCAAAAATATAGCACTATGATTCGGGTCTTTCTACTCCCAATTCATTGGAATAATAAAATGCCTATGAGAAGAATGAGATTCATCTTTCTATTGTGCCATTGTTAAATGGAAAGCTTTTGCCACCTATTTGTTTTTACACCATTCTCATAAGCATGCATGCAATGTCATTGAGTTAAGAATACACGTGGGTTTTGAATAAATTGTTTAAATTGACCAATTTATGATATTCATGTGTAGGGGAGAGGGACCAGTAGTCATTAGGGCTAACTTCATCAACATGTAGCCATCAGATGGAATATCATAAGACCTCCATTTTTTCTAGAAATGTAAAATGGACACTTAACTATCTACAACTAAGGTATGAAGGTGTGACTCATCATGCAACTCCTCAAAATAGCACATCTACTGCAAATTGTCCAAAAAATGACTTTTTAAAGATTCGACCAAAAATTAATCTAAAAATGCTTAGTAATTGAAAAAATATATATCATTTCTTGTTAGTAAAATATCATATTTTTATTTAGAGTATAACTTATATGCAACATAAATGGACCAAATACATATTAGTAACCATAAATATTTTTTATCTCTAACTTGTAAATCCCACATAAATGGATCAATTGTTGAACAAAAAAATATTTTTTGTTATATAAAATAATCATTATTAAATAAAATACAACTTATATCCAACACAAATGGACCAATAGTTGAACACTAAAACTTGTTGAAAATAATTCTCATTTCATGGAAAAATACAAGGTATTTTTTGTGCTCACCTTTTATTGATGGGACTAATTATTAATATGAAATACTCCAATGAATATACATTGCTACCCCAATAGTTGTACACATAGAAATACTATTTTTTCACTATGACAACAATACTTGCTTAAGCAAGTATCTTATTTTATTAAATAAGCATCTTATTTTTTAAATGACACACTTATAGTGGATAGTTATGATATTTTACTTCAAACAAAAATCTATTTATTTCACTTGTTAATGACCATATATTTGTACTTTTTTATATAAAATTTGCATGTTCTTATGTGTTCAACTATAGGTCTATTTTGACCAACATTTGGTTATTTCTATATTTACATGTGGATTATTTATTTATAATATATAGTATAAATTTGTGGTAATATTGGATATTACGAGCACAATTGAACCCCGTTCAACTACTAGTCCCTCTCCCTAGCATGCCATTCAAAATTATTGTATGATATATAATTTTTATTATTCATTTTTTTAAAATAAATGTTTTTTATGCCTTCGATGGACGACCTCCTTTTGTCCATCAATGGCTCAGAACTTAATTACGCAACACGATGGGAATCCTTTCATCCGTTAGATATTTTCGTACAGCTATTTCGTTTCTTACAATTCTTCAAATATTCTCAGCTTAATTTGAGGCACCACGAAACATGTGAAGAGGAAAAAACAATGATTGAATTTACATGCCTATGATCAAGTACTTTGAATCTTCTCACACTAATTTTCTATGCGGAAATCGTTTTTTATTTACATTTTATTTATGCATCAAACTGAGATGCAAATTTTATATTTTTATCATTTATAATGTCATGAAACGTAATAATGCATTTTTTCATCATTGAGAAAAGATTTATTCAATGGAATCTCTCCCATAGGGCAAGCGAGATATTCACTATGGTGGGGAAATCTCCGACATCCAGATTAGCCCTAGCAAGTTACGTTGGTTTTCATCAGCCTTGTAACCAAGGTAAATGTCAAGGCTGTAATTAACACTATCCTTTAGAGCTATAAGAAATAAAAAGACACTTAGATACCCTATTCTGAACCTCCCATTGTTCGCATATTCACGGAAGAAATATTTACTGCATCTTTACTAATATACTCCTTTTAAATCATATAGACCAACATCTTTGCAATATATATAGATTAGAAAAATCCAAAACATTTCATATTCATGATTAAGTAGAATCTTGTTAGAGCCATTCTGCTGGGCTATGATATTACTATCTGTGCTAAGTATATACCACAATAATGGACGAACAATACTTGTTTCTGTGCTAAGTATACCATCAAATTGCGCTTTTGTCAGCTCGAGAAATACACATTCAATTGGTTACGTGCAGACAATATATACATATATATGGTTTCACTATACACGTGGCAAAATGGACCGTGGCTATTTTGGTTTCAAAATGGATCTTTTGTATAGCATGATAGTGATGTGTTAGTCAATCGCAGTCATTTATTGCAAAATCGATGGTGTAAAACGTGCATGTTAGTCAATCCGTACTGTCATTTTGGAACCAAAATAGGCATGTCTGGCAAAATGTTATGAACTGCAAGACAGATGTTGATGGCAATCAATTAGTAGAATAAATGTCATGTACATCTTATCATGGAGAAGGGAGGAATTATTAGCCGATAGGTATGGTTTGGCGGTCGTGGCTATTCTGGGTCCAAAACGGACCTTTTGTACAACATGATAGCAACGTGTTAGTCAATCGCAGCCGTTTATTGCAAAATTGACGGTGTAAAACACGTGACTAACACTCATGTTAGTCAATTCGTACTGCCGTTTTGGAGCCAGAGTAGACCCATCCTGATTTGGCCATTCTTTTTAAAAGTTGATCTCCTGTTTTTGCCTTTGAATAATATTATTTCTAATCTTAGAGTTTGTTTTGGTTTTAATATAATTTTTGTAAAATTAATCTAGGGTTTTGCTTACATATATTGAATTTCTATAATGGTGGAATTTTGTTTTTATCAACGACACCATTACCCAGCAAGGTAAAATATAGCTGACTGAAAAGCTCATCAGACACGAATAAAAATAAAATTTTAATACGTTGGCTTCGAATTTTGGAGCTTGCAGAAATGTCTTAACTATTGCACAAATTCTACTTTCTAAGAAAATAGTCTTCTTTAGATTTTAATATTGAGGGTAAAATAATTTTATTTTTCTTTTTATATATAGAAATATTTTGTAATAATAATTGTAATTCTATATGTAACCATCAATCTAATCCTAACAAAGAGGCATATAAATGATCAAAATCAAATCTACTCATTACAATATATTTCATAAGTTAGTTCGTTTTTGCATTGTAAAAGTGTTATGGAGTACAATGAAGGATACTAAAGCTTTTAGGTTTTGATTTCTGCTTTCTATGGCATATTATCAATTATTATCAACATTTGTTTCATTTGAACCCTCCAGCCTATATATTACTATTAGGCGTGTCAACTACAAACAATTCAATATTTCGTTAAAACTTACCATTTGTCCAAATATTTATCAAAGGTATAGCAACCATACTAGGTTTCAACCTATGTCAACATCTTCATTGATGAGTTAGTTATAAATTAGCCCACACATATCCCTTCCCCTCTCCCTTTATATCTCTATATCTTTTCTTTTCAATCTCTCTCCATCTCCCTATCTCTTTATCTCTCCTCCATCTACCTCTATATCTATCTCTTTATTTATCTCCCTCTTCCTCTCTCATGTTATCCTGATCTCTACCTCTATTTTCCTCTCTCCCCTATCTCGAAACACGCCCCACTCTCTTTACCCATCCATATCTCTCCCCCTCTCCCTCTCCCTCTACTACTTCCTAGACATCAAATTTTGTACCTCTTTGCCTCTTTATGTCCCTCTATATATTTCTCTTTATTCTTTATCCATCCCTCTCCTCTCTCTCTTTATCTCCCCCTCTCCTTTTCCATCTCCATCTCTCTCTTTCTCTCCACTCCATCTCTAGACTTGTTTCACTCTCCTTATCTATATCATTTATTACAAATATAAAATGAGTCTATTGTTAAAGTAGTTAGATTATCTATTTGATTTAGAGGTTTTATTTCACTCATATTTGGATCCTTATGAATGAATGCACATTTAATTAAACTCTATCACTTATTCCTTCATAATATTATTAAATAAACAATATTATTTCCTAAATGACCTATTGATTCATCTCATATGCTAAACAAATTTAAACCAAAAAAAAGATCAATTATCTTTATAATTGACCTTCCACAACTGTTCGACATACCCATTGCACACCAAGGTGCAATTACTAGTTTATTATTTAAATAAAAAATTAATAAATAGTGTTATATGGTTGAGCTAAGTACTATGAAAGGAAAGTGCTATAGCTTTTTAAAACTCGAAACAATTGACGATTTCTAGAAATATTTATTTGTAGTGGGGCAAATTGTATGGTTGCAATTTGTTTATCTTCATCAGTGCATTAACATCTTTAATGCAATAATTATTATATAAAATAATATTTTAATTTAATAAATAATTTAATTTTTTTAATTATTTAAATGTGAGGGTTTATAGCTCCTTTTTTCAAATATATGTAAAGAATTAATTTAAATTTAAATTTGTTAATTATATTAGATTATAAGAGATGAGTAGCCTCCTATAATTTGAATGTTCACTAAATTTTTAAATGTAATCAACAGTGTTGCCAATTTAACGAGATCATCAACACACAAATATGTTAATATGCATGATATTTTATTATTTATTTATTTATTATATTTGAGAAATTATAAGAAACCATTCGAAATACATCAGTTCTATTATAAAGCATTAGTATCATATAATATTTTTTTCAGCATTTTAAATATGTATTTATGTTTTTTTTGCAATCATCAATCTTTTCCAAATCTAAAATCAAAGTATGATACAGAAGAAATCTTTACTTCAGTCAATTTATAGATGAGTTTTATCACCTCTTTGCACACATAAGAATAGATATCAAGATATAAGGGTTTTATATTCCAATTTCAATAGATTTTAAATTTATATACACAATTTAGAATCATATATAGATTCACTTCTATAATTAAAAAGGTTAATCTTATGATCATTAAAATCATCCAAAATGATGAATAGATGATTTATTAATCTAAAACATTCATTCAAGGTAATATATTATTGTAAAGTGGAAAATTGGGGGCTTAGCCAATCCTTCACTTGAAAGTAGGGGAATTTACTATGCTCAATTTTCAATTGAGGAAACTTTACATTCAAAAGAGGGGTTGAATCTACTAGATCCAATCCTAAAGGAGGCAAGGACTAAATACTAGGTAGATTGGTTGTGATTGGAATGCAATTGACCCTCTTTTGTAAGGTGATTAACTGAATTAAGGAAAAGTGTTGGAAATGAAGATAAACTATGTGAAAATATCAAGCTACAGATTCAGGATTTAGTTGTCCAGTTGGATTTGAGAAGTTTGAGATGATTTGGAGCCACTCTACAAAATCAAGCAAAAGTTGCAAGGATCATGTGTCTGGATAGAGGTGCCCTCCAATCGGTCCTCTAAACTTTTCGCGTGTTGAAAAGGGTTTTCTTGTTTCTACGAATAAAAATTAATTTCAAAACTACAACTGTGTACCTATTTCCTACATATAGAAAGAAAAGGGAAATGTGTTGGGAATAGGGGTTTTCCCTTAGGTGAAACCCCACTTTTGAAATTAACCAAGTGGTTGAAGTAATGTAAATCAAAGGACTAAATGTAGAAATCCTCCTCTTTGAGGGGATGTTGAATTGCTTGAAAATGAAATGCTTATACCTCCTTGTGAATTTTTTCTTGCCTCCACATGGAATTATGATTTCATGAAGTAGAATGATGATCTCCTCTTCAATGCTAGAAATCTTGACTCTATTGCTGCTCCAAAGCTTGAAGGAAGATTGAAAAATGCTCAATTTCTCTTTAATGCTTCAATGCTTGATGTAATTTCATGATCTTGTATTCTTATGGATAGATGTTCAAATTAGAGGAGACATCCCTCTTATATACTTTTCGGTGGGATTAATTAACTGATTTTCTGAATTGAGCTGACATAGGGGGGATTTTCCTACTTCAAATTTGAGTTAGCTACAAGGGAGGGGATCAAGACAGGCCCTAATTAAGGGGTCTGAGGGTGCCACACCTTGGTCCTAATGAGGACCAGGGTACCATGCCCTGGTCCTATCCTATTTTGGGTCAGGATCAAGGTGGCCCCTGAGTGCATTATTGAATTGCGAGGTATTTTTGATGTGCATGAGCATATTCAGGTCTCTGATCAGGCCAAGAGGCGCAAACACTAAGGCGCAGAACCAAATATAATCAAAAATTATGAGGGATGCAATTTTAGGATGTTACATTTATCCCCCATTTTAGTGGGAGTATCATCATACACAAATATTGTTGGTAAAGTACAAGGAATTTAGATTGAAAGACTTTCCCCACATCAAGGAGGAAAGATTCACCAAGCCCCTAGTGGACTTTATGATCTTACAACTTCAATGACAAGGTAAAAGGGAAGATCACAAGGGAGAAAAAGAACCATGACTACAACTAGTAAGGTTCTCTTACTATGAGCCATGAAAAGTATACCAAAAATTACAAAGCAAAGACAAAGTTTGCTAAGTAACTTAAAGTATCAAAATAGAGAATCATGAGTGGAGTGTATGCCCCCACATTAAAGCAATTGCGTATGCCTTATTAGGAGAAATTTTTTTAAGATAAGATAGCCCCAAAGAAGACAAGAATGTTATCGCAATAATTTAGCCCCCAAGAGAGGATAAATCAAAGGATAATAAACACAAAGAACAAAACACAAGGTGGTTTCACCTAACTTTCGTGTCAATATATTTTTTTATGATAACTCATGTATATCATGTATATGTATATGTGAATAGAATCTTCCTCATCTCCTAAAGAAAGGAAGCCACCATGGAAGAAGGGAACACATGTGTCTTTTTAGTCAACATGCGAGAGACCAAAAGAGATTTCAATGCTTTGCATCGTCCTCAATTAGACAACACTAGGGACAACAAATAGAGGAATAAGGAGAACAAATAGCAGAATGTCACGAATAAGAAAGAGAGGAGAGAGAGAGAGAGAGAGAGAGAGAGAGAGAGAGAGAGAGAGAGAGAATCTACGGTGCTAATGAAGCTAATCAAGAACATCGTCCTCCCCCCAATCTTGTTGATCGTTATTTCGAGAAGGTGGACAACATGCAAGAAGAGCCACATCGAGCATGATAGATGGAGGTATTATTGGCATTATGGATGAATTGATTATGTGTTGCATTGATGTTTTGTCATTGATGTCAACACTAGCTCTTATAGTTGGTTACTGATAGAAAAGTTTTGGTTACCGGTAGAAGATATAGTGTTACTGGCAGAAGAGACTATCTGTTGGACACTTTTGGCATGTCTGGATCAATGAATTATATTTAATTTCATGTGTTATATGCTCCATGAGCAAAGCCCAGCCAACAGAACAAAAGCAGGTTCTTGACCAATATGATTGAAAAGTATCAGCCTAGTTGAGCCTTGGATTGGAGGTTGCCACTCGTTAGCGGTCTTTTGGTCAGTTGGTATTGGCTTGGTAATCGGATGCTATCATGCACTCTGGTAAACCCTTGCCGGCACTAGTTTAAGGCTTTACTGGCAGAGATTTCATTAAGGAATCATGGTAGGATGCATAGTTGGTGTTGGTGCAGCTTCTTCATGGATTTCAGGATGTTGAAGGTGTTCTTTGATCGTGCTTCAACTGCTTGAAGACATTTCTTCGGAGTGCTGGACATAGAATAGGTCCGATACCTATATAGGTTATGGACCGGTATCATGCTAAGATGTACTCTACACATTACCGGGATGACTCAAGATAATTTATGGATTTGTTATTTCGGTCTTAAACCGACATGGCATATCATTGTAATATGGAATTATGTAATGATCTTATTGTAATACCTTTAGGTGGCCAACCTAATCGGTTTAGGCCTTAGGGTTTGTATAAATAAGAGGAAGAAACTCTTTGTAAAGTGTCATGGTTATTGGACAGGTCATGGCCAAGGAATGTAATGTGTCAATATTGTAATATCATTCAGGCAGAGGAGTTGGTCGATCATTGGTGATTGAATTGGATTCAGAAGAGGATTTAGTCTTCTAACATTGAGCTTAACCGAGATTGTAATCAGGCATGGTAGATGCTATTTCTAGCAGTTCACTCTATTGGATTGTTGTCCATTTATCTTGAGATGGTTGTAGCCTCTCTATAGTCAATGAGACTCTTTTGTAATGAGCAGTACACTCTAGGCAGTGTGCCTTTCTATAAGTGCAGGCCCCTCATTGTAACACATACTTTCTGTAGAAGTATCATCTAACTGTGGGTAGGCTTTCCATCATGGCTTTTCCCTTTCCGGGTTTTCCACATACAAATCATGGTGTTATGTGGTATGGTTGCTTTGCATTGATTATCTGGTTAATTGTTAAGTTGTATTCTTTACCGGTATCTGTTCCTACCGACATTTGTATATGTTTTACTGATATTTGATTTGTTCAAGGTTGTATTGTGGATTAAAAGTTATAATTTGTTAATAACTAATTCACCACCCACCCCCCCCTCTCATTTGTTTATCTGTTATCCTAACAATTAGTATCAAGGCTTTGGTCCTCTTTTGCAGAAGCCTAACCGCTTGAGATAGATCCTATGGCAAATAACACTTCTAAACCACCGACAACTATTTTCAGAAGAGAAATCCCTAATCTTGATGGAACAAATTATGGAATATGAAAAATTCGAATGGAGACTCATCTTAGATGTCTTGGCAAGGATATTTGGGAAATCACTAAGAAAGGATACACAACTTATGATCTGGCATCTAGCAATCCTGGTCCTGCAGACCTGGATAAGAATATTGAAAATGATTGCAGAGCTAGAGAATCCCTCTTGTGTGCACTTATTGATCAGCAGATTATGGGATTGAGTGACAAATCATTGGATAAGGTTATGTGGGATAAATTGAAAACTTTGAATGAAGGTGATCCTATTGTCAAAACTGCTAAACTTGATCATTATTGGGTAAGATATGAAAACTTGAAAAAGGACGATAATGAAAGAATTGTTGTGTTTATGGAAAGAGTAAATGAGATTGTTACAGGAATTTAATGTTGTGGAGGATTTCTAAGTAAAGATGAAATAGTTTCCAAAGTCTTGAGAGCCCTTCCACCAACTTACAAGATGAAGGCAACTGCAATTAATGAGTTAAGAACAATGGCAAACACCTCAGTTAACAGAGACATTTTGATTGGGAAATTATCTACTTTTGAGCTTGAAGAATTTGGATCTTTTGGAGCTGTAAAGTCTGAACTTGCTTTTCATGCATCATTGTCAACATCTACCGGCAAAATTGATTGGAAAGACCTATATGCAAAATAATTGGAAGACATGAGGAAAGAAGATGAAGAACTTGAGCAACTTGAAGCCTTATTTGCTAGAATAATACCTAAAGGACCAACTAGAAGTAAGTATGAAGGAAAAGAACCTTTAAAATGTTTTGCATGTAATAAGATTGGTCATTTTGCATCTAGATGTCCTGAAAGGAATGCAAGGTTTGAGGAAAGAGTTAAGAAATATTTTAAGCCTAACCAGAATAAATATAGATTCAAGGAGTAAACAATGCTACATAACATATGAGAAAGGAGTAATTGATGACTCTAGAGATGAACCGATAGAAGACTCTGCTAGTGGATGTGAAAATGGAAAAGAATGGGTGTTCTATGATTTGAAGGAAGATGAACCAGAACCGACTATCAAGAATGAAGAAAAAGCCTTGACAACAAAATTTGAAGATAAGGATGAATGGGTAATTAATAGTGGATGCTCACATCATATGACTGGAGATAAAGGGAAATTTTTGTCCCTACAAGAATACAATGGTGATCAAGTCAGATTTGGAAATGACAAGGCATGTATGATCAAAGGTAGAGATATTATTTCTTTGGATGACAATCGTAACACTGATAATGTCTATTATGTAGAAGGTTTAGGGCATAATCTTTTGTGTGTTGGTCAATTGGTTGATAAGGGTTTTCAACTTCAATTTAAAGATAGAAAATGTAAAATCATTAACAAGACTAGTTTGGAGATTGCAACCGGTATTTAGACAAGAAGTAATATCTTTCACTTGAACACTGGTAATAAGACATGTTTGATTTCTCATATAGAGGAGAGTTGGCTATGGCATAAGAGGTTGTGTCATGTTAATTTTCATTATATTGTTAAGATCAGTTCAACTAAGGCAGTTAGAGATATACCTAAGATTATGAAGCCTCATAATCCGGTATGTAAGGAATGTCGATTGGGTAAGCAAGTCAGAAGTTCTTTTAAGAGAATACATGATAAATCTAACGATGTACTTGATTTGATTCACACAAACTTATGTGGTCCAGCAAGGACTAGAAGCTTTCAAGGTGATAGGTATTTCATGCTGATTATTGATGACTATTCTAGAATGATGTGAGTGACTTTTCTAAGGGAGAAGTCTAAATCTTTTGAGAAATTCAAGATCTTTAAAGTGAAGGTTGAAACTGAAACTGGATTGAAAATCAAATGTCTAAGATCAGATCATGGCGGTGAGTTCACTTCTCATGAATTTAACAGTTATTGTGAGACAAATGGAATCAGGAGACAACTATCTGCACCTAGGACTCATTGGAAAAAAGGAGTAGTTGAAAGAAAGAATAGAACCATTTTGGATGCAGCTAGATCTATGATGATGGAAGACAAATTGACTCATATCTATTGGAGAGAAGTAGTGAGTACAACAGTCTACACATTCAACAGAGTTCACATCAAAGGTAAAACTGATAAGACCTCTTATGATCTATGGTTTGGACATACACCTATTGTTAAGTATTTCAGAATTTTTGGAAGCAAATGCTATATCAAAAGGGATGATTCAATTGGAAAGTTTGATCCTAGATGTGATGAAGGGATATTTCTTGGTTATTCAATTCAAAGAAAAGCATATAGATGTTATAACAAAAGAGTGCAGATAATTGTGGAGAGTGCTAATGTGAAAGTGGATGAAACAAAAATCATTCTATATCATATGACAGGGAACCAACAGTGGAAATGATCATAACTGAACAAGCAATGCCTCAATCGGTATAGGAAGCTGAGATAGTAACATTGGCACAATCAAAAAATTCAACTATGACTGATGATCAGAGCAATGAACCTAAAGTTCAAAAGACACCAAGGCATATAAGATTAAATCATTTTGAAGATCAAATTATTGGAGATAGAAACAAGGGCATTATGACAAGAAGAAAACTGACAAATAAAGAGGTATGTCTTATTTCTCAAGTTGAACCGGAAACTGTTATTGAGACTTGTAAGGATAAACATTGATTAAAGGCTATGGAAGATGAATTAGATCAAATAGAGAAGAATGGAACTTGGTCTTTAGTTTCCCGGCTTAAAAATAAGAATGTTATTGGAACTAAATTGGTTTTTAGAAATAAACAGAATAAGGATGGTCAAGTTATAAGGAACAAGGCTAGATTGGTTTGTAAAGGATATTCTCAAATGGAAGGAATTGATTATGGTGAGACATTTGCACCTGTAGCTAGAATTGAAGTTGTTAGACTATTTCTTGCCTATGTAGCTTATAAGAACTATAACGTTTATCAAATGGATGTTAAATGTGCATTTTTGAATGGTGAGCTTGAGGAAGAAATTTACATTGAGCAACCTGATGGATTTTCACTAATAGATGATAAAGATATGGTTTGCAGATTGAAGAAAGCTTTATATGGATTGAAACAAGCTCCTAGAGCTTGGTATGCAAGGTTGGATGAATATCTTTTGAAGCTTGGTTTTACTAAAGGAAGTGCTGATAGTAATATATATTATAAGATCACTGATAATTATATTCTGATTATTGAAGTTTTTGTTGATGATATCATTTTTGGAGGAGAAGATAAACTGTGCATGGAATTTGCTAACAACATGAAGAATGGATTTTAAATGTCCATGATTGGTGAGATGAAATTTTTATTAGGTTTGCAGATTACTCAAATTGACAAAGGAATATTTATCTATCAAACTAGCTATCTAAGGGAATTTTTGAAGAATTTTGGTACGGAGAATTCCAAACCAGTAAGTACTCCTATGGCTACAAGTGAGAAATTATCTATCAAGGATACTCAAGGATACTTCTACACCGGTAAATCTGACAAGGTATAAGTCTATGGTTGGTGGTTTGTTATATCTAACTGAGACTAGACCTGATATTATGAATGCAGTAAGTATTGTTTCAAGATATCAAATTAATCCTAAAGAAAATCATGAATGTGCAGTAAAGAGGATATTCTGGTATTTGAAAGGAACAACAGAATATGGTTTATGGTATTCCAGAAGTGATGATTTCATTTTATGTACATATACTGACTCAGATTGGGCAGGTGATACTGATGATAGGAAGAGCACTTCTGGTGGAGCTTACTTTCTTCGAAAGAAACTAGTTTCATGGATCAGGAAAAAAAAGTCATGCATTTCTTTATCTAGTGCAGAAGCTGAGTATGTTGTAGCAACAACTAATTGCACTCAAGTCTTATGGATGAAGAAAAAGTTGAAGGATATCAGGGTAAATTGTAGTGAACTAGTAGTTATCTACTATGATAACTCTATAGCTATTGACATGTCTAAGAATCTAGTATTTCACTCTAAGACTAAGAATATTTTAATAAAGTATAACTTTCTGAAGGACAAGGTTGAAGCAAAGGAAGTCAAATTGGTTAATGTGAACACTAAAGAACATATTGTAGACATATTCACTAAATCGTTGTCTAAGGAATCATTTGAGTATTTGAGAGACAGGTTAGGGGTTTCTACTCCTCTGATAGAGACTTGATTGACGAATCTTTTCATTAGTTTGACATGCATTACCAGAGACATTATTCATTTCGGCACTAATGAGTGGTGCTACTACTCAGGGGGAGTAGTTAGCTTTGAGATTCAGAGGTTTATATCATTGCTTTGATATTTTTGTCAAATTTCTAGCACTAATGTCAAAGGGGGACTGATAGTAATATGAAAAATAATTCAGAACCTTACAGAGATATCATTCACAGGGGGAGAGCTATTGATTGTTAGTTGTCCTCCACAGGGGGAGACTTGTTTGGAATTTCTTGGTACTTAGATGTTTTTTCACACCTAGTGTTGCCATCAATGCCAAAGGGGGAGATTGTTGGCATTATGGATGAATTTATTATATGTTTCATTGATGTTTTGTCATTGATGTCAACACTAGCTATTATGGTTGGGTACCGGCAGACAAGTTTTAGTTATTGGTAGAAGATCTAGTGTTACTAGCAGAAGAGACTATCTGTTGGACACTTCTGGCATGTTTGGATCAGTGAAGTATATTTGATTTCATGTGTTATATTCTCCATGAGCATGTTTTGGTCAGTTGGTATTGTCTTGGTAATTGGATGCTATCATACACTCTGGTAAACCCTTACTGGCACTGGTTTAAGGCTTTATCGATAGAGCTTTCATTAAGGAATCATGGCAGGATGCATAGTTGGTGTTGGTGCAGCTTCTTCATGGATTTTAGGATGCTGAAGATGTTCTTGGATCATGCTTCAACTTCTTGAAGATATTTCTTTTGAGTGGTGGACCCAGAATAGGTCTAGTACCTATCTAGGTTATGGACTAGTATCATGCTAACATGTACTCTACATGTTACTAGGATGACTTGAGATTATTTATGGATTTATTATTTTGGTCTTAAGACGACATGGCATATCATTATAATATGGAATTATGTAATGATCTTATTGTAATATCTTTAGGTGGCCAACCTAATCAGTTTAGGCCTTAGGGTTTGTATAAATAAAAGGAACAAACTCTTTGTAAAGTATCATGGTTATTGGAAAAGTCATGGTCAAGGAATGTAATGTGCGAATATTGTAATATCATTCAGGCAAAGGAGTTGTTCGATCATTGGTGATCGAATTGGATTCAAAAGAGGATTTAGTCCTCCGACACTGAGCTTAAGAGGGACTGTAATTAGGCATGGTAGATGCTATTTCTAGCAGTTCACTCTATTGGATTGTTGTCCATTTATCTTGAGATGGTTGTAGCCTCTCTGTAGTTAATGAGACTCTTTTGTAATGACCAGTACACTCTAGGCAGTGTGCCTTCCTGCAAGTGCAGGCCCCTCATTGTAACACATACTCTCTACAAAAGTATCATCTGACTGTGGGTAGGCTTCCCACTGTGGTTTTTCCCTTTTCGGGTTTTCCACGTACAAATCATGGTGTTATGTGGTATGGTTGCTTTGCATTGATCATCTAGTTAATTGTTAAGTTGTATTGTTTACCGATATCTGTTCCTACTGGCATCTATATATGTTTTACCGGTATTTGATTTGTTTAAGGTTGTATTGTGGATTAAAAGTTATAATCTGTTAATAGCTAATTCACCCCCCCCTCTTAGTTGTTTACCAGTTATCCTAACATTTATTGCAAGTTCTAAACAAGGACCATGCTCTAATGCTAAGTCACTTTGTTTGTTACTAGGAGCTAGGATTAATTCTTTATAAAATTTTGTAGATAAGTCATTGTCAACATCAAAATATTCATATTCATCATTCAAAATATTAGGATCAAAATTTTCATCATTAAGAATATTCTCACCTATTTCTTCATCAAGATTAATAAGATTAAGAGCTCTAATAGGAATAAAAATTGAACCATCATTTGTCTTACGCATTTTGCATCTTCGATACTTAGGTTGAACATCTTGTTTAGGATAAAATGGAATCATGCCAATTGTTGGTGTTTTAGGAGAAGAAATGGTTTGGGAAGCAACTTCATGAACTCTAGTACAACGTCTCTGTCAATGTTCTCTCATACAATAGTTTCGTCTAGTTTTGGCTGAAAGTTGAGAAGGGTTAGGCTCGTTAGGTATAGGCATTGTCTCCTCTTTTAGGGAAGGATGAATGGGTTGAGGTCTTTTACATTGGACAATAGGAGAGGTTGGTCTCTTCTCTCTATAAGATTAATGAGGAGGAATTGTACCATATAAAGGATGAATGGGAGGCATACGAAGAAGACTATGTTAGGATTAATGACAGTCCCAAAGATACTGAGAGGGGGGGGATGAATCAATATCTAACCGGTTAACAGAATATTTGACCTTATTAAGTATTTTGCATTCTAAAATAGTGTACCAGTAAATAAGAGTTAATGCAGTAAATAAGAACAATAAAGACAGCATATGAAACACACCATACCACAAGATGTTTAACAAGGAAACACAATGTGGGAAAAACCTCGGTGGGATTTGTGACCCACAATATTCACTCACTGGCCAATGAATGGATATTACTTACAATGTGGTGCTTGCACATGCAAGAAGGCCAACTGCCTAGAGCTCACTGCTCAATCTACAAAAAGGAAGTCTCACTGACTTACAAAATGGATTATGAGCATCCAATACAATGTACTGCTACAATTCAACATCTACTATGACAGGTTCAATACCGGTTTAAGCTTATACTCTAACCATAAACCTTATACAAAATCTGCCTTAATATTCACTCATCTCTTCTATCTTCCTCACTTACAAAATGATTTACAAGATCTCATACATATATGAGTCTATTAGAATATGCCATGTCAGATTTACAAAATATATTTACAATTAAATACAATAAACAAAAGTTTGTTCCTATCAGTTGGGGTGTCGGTATACATTGTTGTTGTTGCGGGTGAAGTGTCTACCAGTGTCGATGCCTGTCGGTGGTTTACCAAATGAATGCCACAAAGTTGGCTGAAGGTTTCCACAAGGTTGCCATCAATGATAACACCTTCAATTCTCATTATAGTGTATAATGCCAACAATCTTCCCCTTTGGCATTGATGGCAACACTCATGAGAAAAATCCAAAATCTGTTCCAAAAACTGAAGTCCAAAAATTTACCAAAAATATGTGCTCCCCCTAAGTAGATGATTTCCTATGATTAGCCATTTTTCTCTATCCACTACTCCCCCTTTGACATCAATGACAAAGGTTGTCAAAAATTGTCAAATGAGTGTAAAATTTTACCTTGAAGTTTGTAACCGGTTGGTTACAATCTGAAATATGTCAGCCAAAACCAGGTTTAAGCTCTATATGAATCTATTGCTATCAGTCATGGTTGCCTTAGCTCTTTGGATTGTACCAGTGAGATGATGCGTATGCTCCTCCGATGACCTTTCCCCTTGAATTAATGCCTTAGAGATCTCATTTCTCAAAGAGATAAGGTTATCCAATTTAGGACTAAGTTTATACTTAAGCTCTTTGGCATTTGCCTTGATCCTTTCTTTTTCTTTCTCTAATTTCCCCAACATTTCCTCAAATCCTGCTATCTCTTGAACAATAACTAATATAGGTTTGGATGAACCAATGATATTATCAGCTATATCATCTATCTCCTTTTGTACTCTATTTATTTCCTTTTCAATGTCCTAAGTCAACAGTTGTGACTTACATGTATCCTTGTACAGCTCCTTATACTCCAAAATTGTTGTATTTAGTGCCGGTAAAAGTATGCTAATGTGTTTCGTGCACTTCTTTATTGTGTCCTCAAAGAATTTTTCTTTTTATTTTTCCATTTTCTCTTTGAATGTTTCCTCATTTATTTGATCAACTGTTCTTACATTTCCAGCAATGAATTTAGACAATGTGTCTAACTGACCTAAATAATCCTTTACATGATCTAAATTACATTTTGGTGCAATCATCTTAAAAATATGTATTGTTTCATCAATTGCCTTGTATGCCAATGCATTACAATCAATTATCTTCTTAATTGAATCTAGAAGTACCTCTGTCACATTTGTAGGTCTGAATTCACTCAATGAAGTACCAGATGTTTGACCAACTACCTTTATTATCTCAGTGCTTGCAGTATGAATAACCAATTTGCTTGTATCAACCTCTAGTGGATCAATCTGAGTTTGCATTTCTACTAGCAATGGTTTAGCTTTCTCAGTGATTATCGGTTGTACCATCTCAATGTGTACCTATGTATCTGTCGGTTTCTCTATTTGTTTCTCTGTGTTATCTGCTTTTGGTTTCTCTATTTCTATCTCTGCAGGTTTTTCAGTGCCAGCATCAATACTTGCAGTATTCATTCCACTGTCCAAAGGTTCCACTAAATGCTCTGTTTGCTCTGCTTTCTCTATTTGCATTCCAACCTCAATATTTTATGCCAGTTACTCAATGTTTCCAGTGTTAGTAATATCATTTTTCACCTCAGTGTTATCCTTGTCCACAACAATGTTCACTTCCTGAGTATCAATATTCATGGTGTATAAAATTTTTGATTTAGGGTTAGTGTCCTCATGTGTTGTGTCTACATTTTTTAGTATCTGGTATGTCCTCAGTATTTATTGGTGTAGTAACCAAGGGTGGTGGTAGGTTGTCAATTATTTTTATGTTTGGCATTCCACCAACTTTACCTTTTCCTTTGTCTCTATCCTTCTGATATACTTTGAAAGTTTTCTTAGGTCTGTTTAATTCTTCCTGTTTTTCTTTTTCTACAAAAAATATATCCCATTTGTCAGTTGTTTCCTCTGCAATTTCATTGACTCTTCCAGCCATTAAGCTTACATGCCGGTGACCACTAGCAAAAAATGATTTGTTAGCTTCACTAATTAGTTCATTAATCTCCTCTTTGGAGTTAACCTGATGTATAGCTAGAAGTTTTTCAATCTTAAGTTTCTTATCTAACTCCATAACAGAAAACCTTTTTGCATCTAACCTTCTATACAATTCATTTGGCAAATCATCTACAACTTCAATTAATACTTTCTTGTAAATGTCCAGATGTAGAATTATGATGTTCTCAATACTTTCCTTCTCAGAATCAGTGAATGTATTATACAGTTTGCTCACATTTGTCAAGTTTTCGTCATCAGTGATTTCACTTAGTAAGTTATACAAAGGTGGTACAACCTATTTTTGTTTCTTCTTTGGTGTCAACGTCTTTGTCGATTGTCTTACCACCTGTTCCTTCTTCCTTGTTTTCTTGGGTGAAGGAGAGGGTACCGGTGAGGGTTTTCTCTTCCTATCAACTCTCTTGAACTTAGGAGGTATTTCACTTTTAGATGGTGTACCAACCGGTGAGATATGTGCCTCCAACTGTAATCCTTCCAGTTAACTTTCCTTTATCCTAGTTATGTTCATGATGTTTTCTTTAATTACCTTTACTTGTTTTGTTGCGCTCCTTATGTACTTTTCTCTTTTCTTTCTTTGTTTCAATGTGTACACCACTTTCAATTGTTTCTGCATTACCAAAAACCTATTCCGTGGGTTCTCTAGGTGCTTCTAACAGGGCTTTAGCATAAGTTTCAATAATATTTACATCTACCTCATACCCCATTTGAGTTACCCATATAGTTCTAGGAAGAACTGCTTCCATCCATATTTCATCCTTTTTAATCACAAAACATATTTCTTTGGTATATTTGTCTACTACACTTAGTGGTAGTCTCTCCTTGGTTTTCATTTTTGTTTGGAAGGTTTTGAAATACTCAATTATATTGTTTTCCTTATCAATACGCATGCCAATGAAGGCTTCTTGCAATTGTTTGCCTATCGGTATGTCATATCCAAAATCTTTCTTTCCAATACCGGGAACTTCTTTTGTGAAATACAACATAAGACATACCAAAAGATTGGCAAAATGAAATGTTCCTTTCTTATCACCTTTTATCTTTTTCAGGTTATATATTAGTTCATCCTTTAGCCACTCACATACATCTATTTTTGCATCATTATTTACCATATCATAAGCACTTTTAATGCAAAGACTAGAAACTGAATTGAGTCAGTTTGCATGTTTGGTTTTGTAGCCTAAGATCATACTTATGAATCTGACATTTATATCCTTGATGTCATTTACTCTTGGGGATCTACTATCATGTGTTGCTCCTATTAAGGTCATAAATATGTTGTTAGGTACCTTCTTTGTCTTATCTAGGCTGCTACCGGTGGAGGGTAAACCTGTCACTACCCTAATTACTTCCTTGGTGAGTTTACAAACTGAATCTAGCCAAAGAAATTCTCCATGTACCCTGCTAAGAAGAATTCTCACTACCTCCTTAGGAAATTTAGGGATGTCCAAGATTTCCACAAAACCTAAAGTCTCAATAACTTTGTGCTCGGGTTTGACATTGCCATTTTCATCACAGATAATAGTTTTAAACATCTTCAACACTTCTTGAGAACCTAATTCCTCAATATTGCAGTGAATGTGTATTCTAGGGTCTTCAGCATAAGCAAAACCTTTAGGAATTTTTGAAAATGCACCTATGGAATCATCTTGCTTAGCTATTTTGGGAATAATCTTGAAAACGAGCCAAGGGCATTTTACAACTTCCACAATAGTAGGGTTTGCAATAAATTCCAGAGTAGAAGAGGAAGCCATTTAAGAAATACCTTAAGCTATCTGATAATGGCTTGAGTGCTTGAAATAAATTGCTTCACTTCTTCACCTTGGATGCCTTCACTTAGATTTCACGCTCTCTGAAAATTTGAATATTTGGTGAATCAAAAATGAGGGAAAATCGATGATTTATAATGTCTTTTCTTTCAACAACTTCATTAAATCCTTGCCGATTAACTGAAACTTAACACATCTGCCAGTAGAGAAGAAATCCATCTTCTCACCATCAACCGAGGGTAAACTACATGATATTCAACTTGTTGCAATACCCCCAAAGGGTTAGTTTTCAGTTGGATGAAGAATCTCCTACCGGTGGAGTAATACTCTGTTCTACTGGTGAAGGAATAGTTTCATCAACATTCTGGTCTCTCTTTCTAATCCATTATTTTGAAATTCTTTCTTTACCTCATCTACCTTCTCTTTGCCTTTCAAACTGGGTCCTTTAATATTTGTCGGTGAAGTCTTACTTCTACAAAATTTTGCAATATGTTCAATCTTGTTACAAGCATAACAAGTCACATTATTCTTCTAAATAGCCTTTCCATATCCTATGTTGGTTTATGTTCTGCATTGATTAACTAAGTGCCCAAATCTTCCATAAACATAACATCTCACATTCATTCTGCAATTTTCTGAATTATGACCAATTTTATTGCATTTGGAACATTGACTGATGGGTGCATTAGTGTTCTGATTGTTTCTGGATCTATACTGATTTTCTTTATGACCATACTTGTTATAGTTAAAGTATTTCCCTTTAAATTTGTAAGCATTAGGTTGTCTTACCAGTTTACTGTGATCATGATTGTTTGCAGTACTGGAACTTTCACCAACTTCAAATCCAAGTCCATTAGTATCTCCATTAGGTTTCTAATTTTTCAGCATATTATCAAGTTCTTCTAAAATTTTCTTGAATTTCTCTTTATGTTGATTTGCAGTAGCCAACTCATTTTGCAAAATTTATTTTGTCTCATAAGTTCAGTTTTATCATGTTGCATGTGGATCAGATCTATCTTTAACATATCAGTTTTATCATGTTGCATGTGGATTAGATTTTCATTTCCAGCATCATTGAGTCTCTTAGTCAAGTCATCTTCATTCTTCTTCCTATCTTCAATATCTTTACAAAATCTCATATTCATGTCTTGCATTTCATTTCTCATAGTACTGTTTTCTTGCCTCAATTTGTTCACAAGATCATTAAGAGTTTACTTTTCATCATCATCACTCTGCATCTTCTCATGAAGTTCTTTTCTTTTATTTCTAGCAATAGTAAGATTCTCCTGAAGTCCTTGAATGAATTCATGTGTAGTCCTCAGATAATCTTCAAGTTTGATATTCTCCAACTTCTCTACATCATAGTCCACAAGAGCTCCTTCTAATTGTTTTCTTAATTTCTCCATCTGTACTAGTGTCAGAATCTTCCTCAAGCTGTTAGAGTTTTAAAAATAGAGGACCAAGCTCTGATACCAATTGTTAGGATTAATGACAGTCCCAAAGATACGAAGAGGGGGGGTGAATCAGTATCCAACCAGTTAACAGAATATTTGATCTTATTAAGTATTTTTCATTCCAAAACAATGTACCAGTAAATAAGAGTTAATGTAGAAAATAAGAACAATAACGACAACATAGAAAACACACCATAACACAAGCTGTTTAACAAGGCAACTCAGTGTGGGAAAAACCTCCGTGGGATTTGTGACCCACAATATTCACTCACTGGCCAATGAATGGATATTACTTACAATGTGGTGCCTGCACATACAAGAAGGCCAACTGCCTAGAGCTCACTACTCAATCTACAAAAAGGAAGTCTCACTGACTTACAAAATGGATTATGAGAATCCAATACAATGTACTGCTATAACTCAGCATCTGCTATGCCAAGTTTAGTACCGATTTAAGCTTATACTCTAACCATAAACCTTATACAAAATCTTCCTTAATATTTGCTCATCTCTTTTATCTTCCTCACTTACAAAATGATGTACAAGATCTCATGCATATATGAGTCTATTACAAAATTCCATGTCGGCTTTACAAAAGATATTTACAATTAAATATAATAAACAAAAGTTTTTTCCTGTTGGCTGGGGTGTCGGTATACATTGTTGCTGCTGTCGATGAAGTGTTTGCTGGTGTCGGTGCCTGTTGGTGGTTTACCAGATGAATGTCACAAATTTTCCTAAAGGTTTCCACAAGGTTGATATCAATGACAACACCTTGAATTCTCATTAGTGTATAATGCCAACAGACTGGGTCCATCATGAAGAGGAGGGATAGGTCTAGCCTTAGGAGGAATATATTGTTGTTTAGGAGGAAGAGTGGACTCATCCATGGGATAAGAAATAGAATCTTCTTTAAGAAGAATAATATCTCTTTTCTTAGGAGAAAGGATACTCTTCTCATTAGGAGAGGGAATAGTTTCCTCTTTAGGAAGGAGATTATTTCATTCCTTAGGAGGAAGAATAGTCTTATCTTCAAGAAGGGGCATATGATCATCAAGAGGAATACTAAATGTTGGATTTATAGGTTTAATCAATGAAAAAATCATTTCATTTTTCCAATACTAAGTGTTGTATTTCTAGGTTTATTCAATGACAAAATCATTTCATTTTTCCAATTTTGATATGATCTAAATAGCGCATCACTTCTAGGTTGAAGAGGCTTGAATTGTTTAGACCAAAAATAATCACAAGAAACATCACCACACCTCAGTGTAGGTTGAAATATGATATGATTAATAGTTATGATATCACCTTTATGAGGAAATTTCAAACACTTATGAATAGTAGAAGCAATCTCTTTCATGGAAGAGAGTCAAGGATGTCCCAACTTCAAACGAAATTGTTCGGATGTAGGAATGATAGAAAACTGAACATCTAAGAATTTAGTGCCAACACCAATATGAAGTGTTATAGAACCAATAGTAGAACAAGAGAAGCCATCAAAAACTTTAAATATTAGATAAGTATAATCATATATCACTTGATGCAATTGCAAAGTATAAATAAATTCTTAATTTATCACATTAACCATGTGAGCAAGATCAATAGGCACTCCTCTAGCAGGTATACCTTTAATTTTTTCACTTATGTATAATGGGCCATCAAGTGCCTTAATGGTCTCTCTAGGATCAAATGCTACACACAAATCCTTATGAGGTTCTTGTTGATCTACAATGTTCACCATGTTATTAGTTTCAAGGCTCACATCATTGGGATAGCAAGCAGGATAATTGGTCTCAATCATATTAGTGGAATGGGATGGTAAAGGATCAGTACAAATTTAAATGTTCTAATTAGGAGGAGCTATGAATTTGTTTCCTCTATCATTCACACCTACCACAGATATAGTATTTTTATGAATCATTTATTGAATCCTACTTCTTAATGAAAAACACTTCTCAATATCATGACTAGGATGACGATGGTATTCACAAAAAGATTTAGCAAGAAAGTAAGGTGAAGTTGCCTTAGATGGATCAATTGATTTGATTTGGGGAAGTTCTAACACATTCCTTTGTATCAAATGATACATAATGCTATACAAAGATTCATTCAAAGGAGTAAACTCTTTTTCTCTTCTAAATAATTTAGACAAAGGAGGCACACTTGTAGCACCTAAGAGTTGAATGTTGTTGTTGTTGATATAGTCATTGATTTTGATGAATCTTTTGTTTGGTTTGAACTTTGCAAATAGTTGTTGAGCACTATCACCCTTATCACTCGGAGCCATGGAAGGAGATGATTGTTCCAATAGACTCACAGTCAGTTGATAATTATGAAGTGCTACACACAACTATGGAAAGGAAGTAAACTTAGTTAAGAGAAGTTTATTCCTAATATATTTTTGTAAATTAGCAATAAAAATCTTTTGAATGTTATGATCAAGCATAGGAAAATAAATCTTAGAATACAAATGCTTATATCTACCAATAAAATTAGTCACTTTTTCTTTAATTCCTTGTTTACAATGCATCAAATCAGTCAAAGTAACTTTAGGACCAATGTTATTGTGAAATTGTTGAATAAAAACATTAGCAAGTTGTTGAAAAGAAGTAATAGAATAAGGAGGGAAATAACAATACCATTGCAAAGCTTTATCACTTAATGTTATAGTAAACAAAATTTCTAACAACCTTTGATCATGAGCAAAGTCACTAGACAAAGTTTGTAATGTTTTAACATGAGTTAAGATATCACCTTTTCTATTATAAAGTTCCAATTGAGGGACTTCTACATGTTTAGGAGGGACGTCTCTAACAATGTCATTGGATATTGGGCTCGCTACATCAAATGTGGGAACATTATATTTGGATTGATACATAGAAGCTATTTTATTATTGTAAGAAAGACATTGTTTGGGCTAGACTATTGATTATAGTTTCGGTAGAAGGATTGAAATTAGACATGTTGGATTCAGAGGGTGGAGTAATATTGTTGAATGAAGGAAGAGATTGAAAATAAGGAGGTGGGACACTATGAGAAGTAGGTAATGGAGAAGATTGTGTAACACATGGAAGACTCATACGAGGAATAAAGAAATTGTGATTGAATGAATTGCCCCCTTGACTAACATTTATAGGTGATGAAGGTGATTGGGTAACAAGGGGAACACTTATTTTAGGAGAAATGAAAGAAGAGGTATTGCCCCCATGACTAACATTTGCAGGTATAACTATTGGATATTGTCATACATTTTTTTAGCTAGGAGATGTTGTTGTTATTCATGTCAACATATTCCTATGATTTGTTCTGATATTGCTGATTGGGAAGATTTTCTGATCCGGTTTGTAGTGTTGGTTTGTTGATCACTGATTTGTTGAGTTCAGAATATCCTCCAAGATATTCTAGTGTGATCAAATATAGTACAGATATTTTGGGATGGTCTTGTGTTTGTTCATTTCAAATGGTTTGTGATTTGCTTCTCTGCAAGTTATCTTTCTTCGTGAGAGTTATTGATTGGTTGTGTTCTTGAGATTTCAGACGTTGACCGATGAAGATTTTAAAAGTGGTGTTGGTGCAATTACAATTGTTTTGGATGATTCTAACATGCTTCCTAGTGTTTTCTAGTTGTGTCCTATTTTCTTTGGTGATCTGCATTGATTGTTGTGCGATTTTTTGGTTGTTTTCATCAACTGGTATTGATTTGCATGTTATGCGGTATTTTAAGTCATGTAACGTGTTGTAGTTGATCTTGGCATAATTTTTTGATGGATTTGTATATTTGGGAATTTGAATTAGGACCATTTTTTGCTATGTAAACCATTATATTTGTCTAGTGGTCAATCTTTGTATCGTGTGATGTAATTTTATAATTATGAGTTGAGGGTTAGGGTTTATCCAACCATGTTTTCAAGGTTGATGAATTGTATAGGTGATATATTCATGTAGTTTGGGTGTCATTGTTGTGTCTTCATTATCAGAGAGAGGTGTATGTGCAAACAAGTGATTTATCCTTCAGTTTTGAGTTTGAGGAGAGATTTGTGTTGTAGGGCAGACAATTGTGCTGAACCAAAATTGTAATCAAACATTTGGAGATGATGTTCTTCTAGTTCATTTCTTTTGGATTGTAGTTTGAATCTTGTTGTAAGTTAGTGAGAATTCCCTGAGGGTTGTAGCCTTCTGGGCCATTATATTTGAGCAGTGAGCTCTAGAAAGTATGCTTGAATGCATGTGCATTCCCCATTGTAATATTTTCACATACTACTATAGAGTATCATCTTACTATGGGTAGCTTCCCACCGTGGTTTTTCCCTTAACTGGGTTTTCCATGTCAAAATATTGGTGTTGTGTGTTGTATTTTTAATTTGCCTATTTGTCTTATTGCTGCAATTTATTAGATCTGTTTGTAATGGTTAAGTTTTTTGTTCCAGTGAAGACTGATTCACCCCCCTTCTCAGTCTTCCTTCTTGATTGCTGCTAACAATTGGCATTAAAGCTAGATCCTCCGGTAGAAGTTTGATCATGTGAGGAGATCCGAGATGGTAGCTCAAGGCATTATCTTTAAGAAGGATAGTCTGAGGTTTGATGGAAGAAATTATACTATATGGAAGAACTGGATGGAAGTGCACTTAAAATGTCGTAGTGAAGATTATTTGAAGATTACAAAAAATACCTATATTGTTCCTCATAATGGACCATCTACTCTTGCGGAGATCAAGGAAGTTGAACACAATATTAGA
Source organism: Cryptomeria japonica (assembly GCF_030272615.1). Classification (NCBI taxonomy): domain Eukaryota; kingdom Viridiplantae; phylum Streptophyta; class Pinopsida; order Cupressales; family Cupressaceae; genus Cryptomeria; species Cryptomeria japonica. The sequence goes on along the minus strand of NC_081411.1, from coordinate 670,127,846 downwards.
GCACAGGAAGCATTGCTTAGTGCCTTGATTGATTCTGAGATGAAAAATGTAATGGGACTTCGGACCACACATGAGATCTGGGAGAAGCTTGAGATTTTATATAAAGGTGATAAACAAGTGAAGGTCACAAAGTTGGAGAGTTTGAAAGAAAAATATGAGACATTAAAGATGGGAGATGATGAGAACATACACTCTTTCATGGCTAAGGTGAATGACCTTTTCCTAGGTATCAGATGTACTAGTGGAACCATTGAGGAAGATGAAATTATTGCTAAGGTGTTCAGATCCTTACCTCCTATTTATAAACATAAAGTAGCTACTATTGATGAGATCTGAAGTGTGACTACAATGACAAGAGATGTGTTGGTTGGAAAGATTTCTCCATTTGAGCTAAGTGAATTTGGAGAATCACATGGAAAGTTGAAGAAAACATTTAGAGCATCTGCATCTATATCTGGTAGGCATAAGTATGATCCTAATAAATGTAGAATATCCAGATATGAGAGAGAGAGAGAGAGAGAGAGAGAGAGATGGAAGAGAAAGAAAGAGAGATAGATCTTGAAGCATTGATTTCCGAGAGATTGCCCAAAAGTGCCCATAAGTATGATGGAAAGTTGCCTTTGAAATGTTTCTCTTGTAATAAGATAGGATATTTTTCTTCTAAATGCCCAGAGAGAATATCTAAGTATGAAAGGAATCATAGATATGACAGGCATGAGAAGTATGATAAGCCTTACAAGTCCAACTGGAAGTTTAAGAATGAGAAGAACTGTTATTATGCTACTGATGAAGGTATTACAAATGAAGAATCAAAAGGAGATGAAGTTGTGTTTATTGCTATTAAAGAATATGGATCCTTACTCATTGATTCCACTTGTTGCACTATTCAGGAGAAATATTTAACTGATAATGTTGAAGAGAAAGATGAATGGGTAATTGACAGTGGTTTTTCACATCATATGACTGGTGATAAAAGAAAATTTATGAGTATGGAGAGGTATGATGGTGGAATAGTTAGATTTGGAGATGAAAAAGCCTGTGTAATCCATGGGACAGGTTCTATTTCTTTTGATGGTAAGCATAATATTGATGATGTCTTGTATGTCTAAGGATTGAAGCATAATTTTGTGTGTGTTGGATAGATGGTTGATAAAGGTTATGATCTATAATTCAAGGATGGTAAATGCAAGATCTTAAATTCTACTAGTATAGAGATTGCATCTAGAACTAAGATAGAAGGTAAAATTTTTCATTTGAATGCTAGTGAGAATTTTTTTTGATTGCTCAGATTCATGAGAGTTGGTTGTGGCATAGGAGAATGTGTCATGTAAATTTAGATTCAATGATTAAGATAAGTTCTACACATTGTTAAGCCTGCTAATCAGGTATGTAAGGAATGTCAGTTGGGTAGGCAAACAAGGATTTATTTCAAAAGAAAACAATATACATCAAAAGGATTGCTATATGTTGTGCATACTGACATGTGTGGACCTACAAATGTTAGAAGTGTGCAGAGTGATGGATATTTTATGCTACTAATTGATGATTATTCTAGGATGTTGTGGGTTTTCTTTTTGAAGGAGAAATTAGAAGCATTTGATAAATTCAAGATATTCAAAGCTAAGGTGGAGACTCGGTCTAGATTGAAGGTGAAGTGCTTGAGTTGTGATAGAGGTGGAGAATTCTATTCTGTTGAGTTCAATTCATTTTGTGAGAAGCATGGAATTAGAAGACAGTTATCTGCTCCTAGAACACCTTAGCACAATGGAGTTGTTGAGAGAAAAAACATAATTGTTTTGGATGTTGCAAGGACTATGTTGATTGAAGGAAATCTTCTGAATATTTACTGGAGACAAGCTATTAGCACTTCTTTTTACACATTCAATAGAGTTCACATCAAAGGTGATACTGGTAAGACCCCTTATGAGCTATGGTTTGGTCATGTTCCTACTGTGAGATATTTTAGAGTATTTGGTAGAAAATTTTATATCAAGAGAGATGAGGATATAGGAAAGTTTGATGCTAGAAGTGATGAAGGTATCTTCTTGGGATATTCTACAAAGAGCAAAGCCTATCGATGCTAAAATAAGAGATTGAGAAAGATTGTAGAAAGTCCAAATGTGAAGGTAGATGAGAACCTTGGGAAAGAGATCAGAGCATGTGGTTATGATGATCATCAACATATTGTTTTAATGCCAATTCAGCCTGAAGAACCTAAGCATAATGATTTGATCGAGACAGTTAATCTGGATGTTGTTGCTGCTGATGAAGGAGTGTCGATAATCAAAACAATCAAAAGACTTTGAGGTATGTAAGATTGAATCATTCTAAAAATCAAATTATTGGTAATAAGAACAAGGGTGTGATGACTAGAAGAAGATTAGTTGTTGAAGAAGTATGCTTGACTTCAAAAATTGAACCTATAGATGTTTTTGATTAAGGAAAATTAGGTATTAAGGGACCCGAAAACCACTTACATTATGAAAGATAAGCATGAGAAAATCAAGAGAAGGCAAGACCATGACAAGAAAGCTACAGAAAAACCAGCGAAAAAACTAGCAGCTAGGACAAAAGGACAACACAAAGCTAGTGAGAAACTGGCATCTAAAAATCAGCATTACATATCAAATAAAAACTTTTATGGATTCCTCTGCATTCTTGACCAACAGCATCATGGCCTTAGCGGCTTCTCTTAGATCATTATTCTCTGGTTTCAGTTGAAGGTCTTTCATTTTTGTCTCCATATCACTGATTGTCTTCCTGGTCCTTCACGTGGAGATTTGATGAGTAGAGCTGGAGGTCGGTATATCATCAATGATTATCGTATCCATATTCTGACTTTTCCTCTCTAAGTGATCCACCAAGGCATTCATGTTTTGGGACGAGATTCTCAAGACTTCAAGACTGTGGTTCATGAAGTTTTTCAATGCCTTCTTGGTTTTAGCAATCCGATTGATGATGAACTTGTTATCCTCCTCAGTATTTTCTTTAATAATTCTAATCACATCCTCCAGGTGTCTCAAATCCCCTTTTATAAGATATTTTTCCCACCAATCCTGCATTTCAATTTCATCCTCAGCTTCACTGGATTCCACCTCTGCACTCTTTTCCCCTAAATTTGTATCCTTGGTCAAATTGTAAATCTTATTCTCTAGGTCTATCTATTTGCTCTGTATGCTGGTAATGTTCTCAATAACCCACTTCTGAAAGTTGAAAAACTCCAGCGTACAATTTTGAGCAGCATTCAAGATAGAGTTTGTTGTATCCCTTCCCTGCTCAGAGCTCACAGATTTAGGGTTGGCTTCCTCCATGGAGTTCTGGGCAATATCCCCGCTATCTAAAACCATAGGGTTAGAATTGGGGTTTTCAATATTGGCATCTTTTTTCCCTTCCTCCTCTTCTCCAGCATACTCTTCCTTCTCACTCTCCACCTCAATCTTAGCTTCCTTCCCCTGTTCCTCCTCCTTGCCATCATTCCCCTCTGTATCCACAATATCAATGTCAACTCTCCCTTTTTTATGGGTAGGGGCATTAGATAGATTATCTTCAGACTCAGAGTCATTACAACTCTCAGAAATATGTGCATTTGTTACCAGGTTATCATCCTTGCTAACCCTAGCTTTTTTCTTTAGGTATTCATAAATGAGTAAAATAAGCCCCTGATGGGATATGGGGTAAGATTTGGGCTTTTTGGCATGGTCAGCCAAACTCTGATTTAGGGATGAGGCTAAATAAAAGGGGCAGAGAAATCTTAACCCCATGATGGAAATGATTGAGAATTGCAAAATGATAATTGTGGACTTTAGTAAATCTATCATCAACAGTCAGAAATTCCATCAAAACCCTTAGCATTTTCTACCAAAAAAACTTTACCTGCTGGGGGAGGTAGTAAGAAACATTATCTTTCTTGGTAAGTTGAGCCTTCTCCTCCTCAGTTTTTAGGAAGTTTTTAATCGCTTTAGCTGCAAATTTTCTATCTCTGTAGAACTTTGTACCCTCCTTCTAAAGTCCCGTGACCTCCACAACCAAGTTCTCATCAATCTTCCAGGTCTCCCCAAACAATGTGACTTTATTGGTTTTCCAACCCTTAGCAAAGCCTTGAGACACCGACTTTTTGCTTCCATGCAGCTTTTCCATATAGTCGGTAAATCCATATCTATGGAGCCTCCTCCACACTTTCCATTTACTTTTATAGTTCTCACAACCAGAGGGCTCATTCCGGTTTAGGTTACCTCCCATGTTGAGTAGTAGGTCGAATCCCCTAATAGTGTATATCACAAATTGCAGGCCAGGACCTAAACACAAGCTCTTGAGCAGAATATTGGGAATATAGAACAGAGTACCCTCCGTGATTTTAAAGAAGTGAATAATAATGGCCATAGAGATCCAACACTTATTAATATAATCCTTGTCACACAATTGATCATAAAAACAATGCCTACGAACAATCATTAACTGACAATTCACTTGCCCCCAATCTCTATCTTTGGTTTCTAAACCCCATAAGGTAATCATGATTTTAACTTGAACCATTGATGCGATCAAATAATAATTGCTCCCTAACATCCCTTTTACATTGGACCTCTCTGATGTACTTAGCATCCACCTCTAAATTGACCCCTTCATTAGCTAAAAGGTCTGCAACCTTATTGCCTTCTCTTAGAGTATGAGTTATGAGAATACTATCAAAGTCATTTAATAACTTTTTAGCACTTTCAATAGAATTAGTAATATTCAAAGAGGAAGAAAAGGTACCTTTAAGAGCCTGAATGATATTGCGAGAGTCCCCTTCCAACCAATTTTTTTTTAATTTGAAGCCCTGAGCAAGCTGGAGGCTTTTCAACATAGCATGAGCTTCAGCCACATTATTATTTTGGACTCCAAAAGAAGAAGAAATAGCAGCAATGTAGACACCTTGAGCATTTCTAATGACTCCTCCTCCACTGGACTTCCCTAGGTTGCCTTTAGTAGCCCCATCAAAATTCACCTTCACCCAATCATGATTAGGAAATCTCTAAACCACATTTTCTCTCCTTGTTTTATTGTTAGATCTGCAAACTTTATGGATTAAATTCCATTTAGTAAGTGTAGCATCGTAAATTGTACGCACTTGCTAAAGCAGTACAATTTCACACCTAGTTTAGCACCCGCCTTGGCGCATTTTGCATTTTGCATTGCATTTCCCCTTTAGCACTTAATTAATCAAATTAATTAGGTCTAAAGTCCTATTTCATCATCTTCCATATCATAAAGTTGGGCCCTTTTCATTAAAGTGTGCCCCTTTCATTTTATTCCTCTAATACATCATTTAATCAAAAACCCTAATTAGGTCCTATTTTGAACTTGGGGGCTTGATTTCGGGGGTCAAAACATCTTGAAATCAGCTGTAACTTCGGGATTCTCTCTAAAATCATCATATCCGATGGCCCTGAAAATTTGGTGAAAAGTTGTTGGGACCATGGTGCCCGGAGAGGACCATGGCGTCCGGAGTGCACACGGTCCCGGACATTTCTCCCAAACTTTTAGGAGCGTGATCCAATCATAAAATAAAGCCTAACCCCAATAAATTGGTGGGAGATTCAATCTCTAAGTCGGCCTAAAGTTGAAATTAAAACCTAGGGTTTCATATATAAGAGCTCTCTTTCTTCATTGGAAAGGACCGGAATTTTGGTTTTCAAGGACCTTCTATGCAGCAAAAGAGAAGATCTTTGGAGACTTCAACAACATTCAGCATCCATCCATCAAGCATTCATAAATTTCATTCATCCATTTAGTGCTTTGAAGACATTGAAGAGCAATAGGGGATTACCGACTGAAGATTGGCTTGTACCCCTCCCTTGGGGTTGGGTATGATTTCATGTTGTTTTCATGTCTTTGCATAAGCCTCATTATATCATTTGTATTCATGCTTTAGATCACTTTGCATCTTGATTTGGAGCATTTACATTATCATTTATAAGCAATTAGGGTTTACTTTCTAGGTTGCTCTAGTTTGCTTACTTGCATTTTAGGATCTTGCACACACACAAGGTCTGCACACACATTACTTTTACAATACAACTTGGCTATTCATGGAGTTGGAAATCACCAAAGCGGGGGTTTGACTAAGGTAAAACCCTATATAGCCGCCCAAAACACCTTTTCAGATATAAGTGCAGATTTCAGGATTCAGACGACGTCGTAAGTTGTAGATCCGAAAGAAGTAGACGGGGACCGAACAACACACCAAATTCCAACCCAGAAAGCTAGGACAGGGGCGTGGGGTGCCCTGGTCCTGCCAGGACAGGGGTGCTAGGTGCCCTGGTCCCTGGGACAGAGGCGCTGGGTGCCCTGGTCCTCCTGACAGACAGCATTTCCGATAGTTTTCCAGAGTGCAAAACAGCAGTTTCAGGTGCAGTTTCAGGTGTAGAATCAGAACAGTGGCGCCCACGCCCCCGTCCTGAACATTTCCACTCAGATTTTGACTCCGAGTATGCATTTGCATTCTTGTCTTATCTTTGTATTTACAGCCTTCCATTGTTTAAGTTCAATTCTGCAATCTTGTTATTAGTTCATACTTGCACTTTGGGGTTAGGGATTGAACTTGCATCATTTTATCTTTCAATTGCAACAAAGGAATAGAAATCCTAATAGGTAGCCCATGGCTCTCTCTTCCACAAAAAGAAGTAGCCAATTGTGTGATACCTCTAGGCTCTTTCGGATTCCACAAGTGTGTGGTTGAAAGTGAGATTAGGGCATGTTTGCTTAGTGTCACTTTTTTTCCCCACACATTTTGGTGAACCCGACGTGAATTCCAACCTTCTCTAATTCTGATTTATGTTTTCAAATTTGAGTGTTTATGCTATTTCAAATTCAAATTTGTATTTACAAGTTTTAATTTCTTGCAAGATTCAAAAAATTTAGAGGAAATTTTTGCTAAAACCCTAATTTTTCAATTCAAAGTTGAACTTGTGGATAGCTTAATTGGGATCAATCTGATTTAGGAACTCATTTGAATCATAAATTTCATTTTCTAAATCTACATTCTAAGTTCTTGCATTGGTTAAAATTAAACATTTCCTTCTATTTTGCATATGTTATCATTTGAAAAAGGAAAATTGTTGTCATGATGCATTCATTTCATAGATGTGATAATGGGTTAGCTTCCCTTGTTTCAATTTTTCCTTCTCCTAAAGAACCTCCCCCCATCTATAACAAAATTTTAGTGCCTAAAAGAGTTGCTACCGATCCCTTTGAGACTCTCCCATTCTCTAAGGATGAAAACTTTAAGAGTGATCTTGACAATTCTCCTAAAATGTGCCATTCCTATTTAGCTATCCTAGAGGAAGAGAATGATATCATACACACCTTTCTTAATGTTGCTTCACCTTCCCTACATTTATTGATGGACATTAACTTATTTTCTCCTAAAGTTGGTCCTTCCAATGGGGGCATGTTAGTGCAACAAGAGGTTATGAACACTTCTTTCAAAGATCTCCTTCCTAAGCATGAATCTTTGGAGAAATATGTTCATGTTCCTCCTAAAAAACACTCCCTTCATGAGGATCCTTTTGTGCAAGAAGATGACATTATCCCTACATTTCCTAGTGATGGCATTTCCTTTTCCAACAAAATTCCCACCAGAGATGATGAATTAATGATAAATGCTTACCCTTCTCCTAAAGTTTGTCTTACACATAAGCATCCCTTAGAGAAAGAAGATGAAATAATAAGCAATTTCCTTAATTCTCTCTCCCCTAAAGATCATATTGAACATATTTTGAGGAAAGAGGATGAGTTTAACACATCTATTGATGCTCTCCCTCCTAAGGATGAGGAATTAATAAACAATGTTATCTCCTCTCCCGAAATTGACAATACTTCAAACATTCCTTTCAACAACCTCACTATTTGGGATGAACCATTAGAAGAAGGTGTAGATTATTCTATACCCCATGAGAGAACCCTAGCCAAAGGGGATGAAATCAAGATTGAAAACTCCCTTGATAGTTTCTCACCTTCCTTGAATCTCAATTATTCTCCCTCTAAAAATAAAACATCTCCCTCTCCTCAACTTGGTTCTATTCATAAGGATACCCTAGTTCAAAACAAGATGGTTAACATCTCTTTCAAAGATCTCCCTCTCAAAAGTGAGACTTTGGAGAGTAATGTTGATCCTTCTCCTAGAGAGTTTATTCCCCATGTAGATCCTTTGATGATAGAGGATGATATGACCTTTCCTAGTATTACTCTTCCTACTAGAACATCAATGCCTACCCCTTGTCTCTCTCCTAAAATTGATTTAATCCATGATAAGATTTTAGTGCAAGAGAGGACTATCAATAATTCTTCCAACACCTTTGTTCATTCCTCTAAACCATCCTCAATCAATTTGATACATGTGAATGAAACACCTAACAAACCTCTCTTCACTGTCCAAGGTGCTTGTCCTTCTCAAAATTCTCAACCTTTAAATAAGCCTATCTTAGTGGTTCAAGGCGGTTATGCTAATGATTCTTTTTGCACTCCTAAGAAACCTATTATTACTGTGCAAGGAGGTTATTCTACTAAGAGCCCTTATGAGTATGCTAAGCAACTGACTAGAGAGAGTTATAATGCGGTTGCTCATACCTATAACACAAGAAACAATAGGCAACCTAATCCTCCTCCAGTTATCCCAACTTCACTTCCTCCTTCCCAACCTATTCTTCCTCAAGCTCCTCGTATTTCACAAGTTCTTGGTAAGGAATATGATCTCATAGAACAACTTAAAGCTACCCCTGCTAAGATATCCCTTTGGGATTTGATCCAAACTTCTTCTGCTCATCATGGAATGTTACAAGATGCCTTGAAAGATTTGAATGTTCCTCCACCTAATACATCTAGTAATATAGTGTCTTTGGTTAACTCTGTGATGAATCCTAAAGCTCAAATTGTGTTTACTCAAGATGAGTTGCCTACTAGTGAAATTCAACATCAATATGATCCCTTGATGATTGTGGTTATCATAAATGACACTGCTATAAGACGAACACTGGTAGATAATGGTTCTGGCCTTAATGTGTGTAGCATTAATCTATTGCATAAGATGAATGTGGATACATCCCTTATTGATCCTGACTCTCATCCCATTCGAGGCTTTGATAATGTGGCTAAATCTTCATTAGGTATTATCACCTTACTCATCACAGTGGGACCTGTTACTTTGGCTACTCCTATCCATGTTATGTCGGGAAATCTAACATACAATTTGTTATTAGGGAGACCTTGGATTCACAGTATGCAAGCTGTCCCCTCTACATTGCATAGACAAGTTAAATTTATTTATAATAATAAAACATATACCTTGATAGGTGATACTAATTTTCAAGCTTGTTTGCAAACATCTACTTCCAAAGGGAGTTCTTCTAAGCCTTCCTCTTCTAGTGATGACTCGTTAAACAATATACCTATGGATGAATCATCACCCTCTGATAATGAAAATTCTTTGGATGAGTCTGAAGTTCCTGAAGAAGATTCTTCTCAACTTGAATCTACACATGAAAAGGCTTTTGATCCTGAGAAGGTTCTCGCAGAAGACGATTGGGGATCTCTTGATTTTAATCCCACCTTTTTAGGTGAGTATAGGGTTCCTCCTAGAGAGCTTAAAGTTAAAAAGAAGGAAAAACTAGAGATCAATCAGTCTTACTTGAACCTATGAGCAATAATTTTGTGGCTGCTTCTCAAACTTCTTCTCCTCACATCTCTAATTCTGAAGAATTTGATTCTTTGTCTTATGAAAAACCACCTTTTCTTTCTGAAATGGCTAATCGTTATGGTCATGGTTTTCATATTTTGGCTAAGAGTGGCTATAGTGGAAATGGTTGTGGCACAAATGAACAAGGAATTAAAGTTCCTTTAGAACATAACATGCATGAATATTCATTTGGACTTGGATATAATCTTTCTAAGCCCACCAAAGCATCTAAAAGACCATCTCTCAATGTGAATGCTATATTTAGTAGTGATGATGATCTCACTTCAACTAAATCATCTTCTACTTCTATCAACTCTCATTCCCCTCATAAGGAAATCTTGGTGATGAACAAATCTCTTTATGACTCCCCTCAAATTTCTAAATCCACTTATGAATCTTTATTTCCTATTCATCATAAAGTCCTTTGTTCTAGGGATAAGGCTCTAATAAATTACACTCATCTCTCTTCTAAGATTTCTCATAACTTTCCTTCTTCAATTTTTATCATTTTATACATGTTTTTGATCTCACTTATAGTTGAGCATTCAGCATGTCATATTCAAATACCTCATTCAATCTATCATGTCTTTAAATAACATTAATGGCTATTATGTTGCTCATCATTATGTGACATTGGTAGCTCATTTACTGGGGGCTCATTGTCATTCATGATGGTACAATTTCAAGTGCAATCATATTTTTGAAGCAACATAATAGCCTAATTTTCTATGTTATCTCTTGTTCCTATGGGGACAAGAGTGATTTCATACATCTCTTCCTTTTATGGTTAAAATTTCCCTTTGGGGTAATAGTGTGGAAATATCGATCATCTTTTCTTTAGAATCCTCTTTTCCTAGATATGGGAGAAGATGTGTATTCTCTTTCTTATCCTACCCACTTCTTGTAAGGAGCATTTTACATACACTAATGTCTTGCTCGCATGAACTTATGTGAGTATGTAGTACATTTTGTTTATGTCTAAATCTCTCCCTGGAAGATTGTGTAAGTCATTCTCATTGTCCTTATCCTTGGGAGGCAATGATCTTTTCTTATTTTTATCTAAGGATCCACTTTTTCCTATTTCGTGGATGGTGTGAACTTTATTACTTGATGTTATTCCTTGTATGCATTTGTTGTTGTTTGTTCAAGGATTCTCTCTTACAAGAGGTGTAAGTCCTTGACTACAACCTTTTTTGCACTTGGTAAAATACATCCATAATGAATTCACTCTCCCAATTGGGTTAAAAAGAGCGTCATTAAGAATCACTTTCACCTCGCAAAAGAAGGAAGTATTGCATTCTTATTCTCTTCTTTGTCTTATTCTAGAAGATGTTATATTTGTCTAAGACAATTCCTCTCCGGGATAGGTGTCTCTTGTACAGAGATCTCTTCTCCTCTAAGGATCTCCTTTACACATACTACAAGATATCCCTTTTCAACTATCTCATCCTTGCTTAAAGAGTGTAAAACTCTCTTGCTTTGATCTATGACATTGTTGCATTTTTGGGGTATCTTCTTTTGTGATGAAGGTAGGTATCATTGTTCTACTTTGCTTATGACATAAACATTACACTTTTTGAGCAATGGGTCATTCTCGGAACCAGAGCACAGACTCTTAAAGCGAGATGTCTCCATTTTTCTTTTATGCAAGGTGATTATTCTCGGAACCAGAGCACAGACTCTTAGAGCGAGATGTCAGGCTTTTGTACTATACATATACATGTTGTAGCATACTCGGGCATAGACTCCTATGAGGTGCTTCTAACCTCCCTTACACACACATGCACGAGGTTGAGTGGAACTAGCGGCATAAGGCTAGACTTTCTCACTCGCCTCCCTTACATGGATCACCTAGACAGACTCTAGGGGCTAGTTTTCCATGTCCTTTTCCCATGGATCACCTAGACAAGATCTAGGGGTGAGAAGTCCATCTTTTCTCTCTCACTATTCTTCTCATGGATCACCAATGTGTGTATTCATGCTTTTTTCCTTTCTTTTCTTCTCTTTGCATTTTGTTTCCATTTACATCCTTCATCTTGTGTTAGAGAACTCTCAAATCCTCACACTCTTTGATGTGTTGGAATTGAGATTTAGTCCTCTTTCTTACCAAATTATTCTCCATTAGTTTTTTGATCTCATATCAAATCTTCTTGTGAGAATTTGTCATCAATATTCTTTAACAGTTCGAAGTGGTAAACATGATACCCTGTTTCAACTCACTAAAATTAGCAAGCTGAAATAGGGGGGGGCATATAGCTACCCTTGAATTTTCATCACCTTCCTTAGTAAGCATTAGGTGATTTTGTGATCTAACACCTGTGTTTTGTAGGGTGCGGTTCCTAACTGAGTACTGCAGATGCCGCTGGGGGCTTCGTTCGACAGAGTTATGGATATATCCTTTTTCAAATAATGTTTACTTTCCTATACTTTAGCTTGCATATGCACATAGTACTCATATGACCGCTAAAGTGGGGGCTAAATGTAGCGTCGTAAATTGTACACACTTGCTAAAGCAGTACAGTTTCACACCTAGTTTAGCACCCGCCTTGGCGCATTTTGCATTTTGCATTGCATTTCCCCTTTAGCACTTAATTAATCAAATTAATTAGGTCTAAGGTCCTATTTCATCATCTTCCATATCATAAAGTTGGGCCCTTTCCATTAAAGTGTGCCCCTTTCATTTTATTCCTCTAATACATCATTTAATCAAAAACCCTAATTAGGTCCTATTTTGAACTTGGGGGCTTGATTTCGGGGGTCAAAACATCTTGAAATCAGCTGTAACTTTGGGATTCTCTCTAAAATCATCATATCCGATGGCCCTGAAAATTTGGTGAAAAGTTATCGGGACCATGGCGCTTGGAGAGGACCATGGCGCTCGGAGTGCACACGGTCCTAGACATTTCTCCTGAAATTTTAGGAGCGTGATCCAATCATAAAATAAAGCCTAACCCCAAGAAATTGGCGGGAGATTCAATCTCTAAGTCGGCCTAAAGTTGAAATTAAAACCTAGGGTTTCATATATAAGAGCTCTCTTTCTTCATTGGAAAGGACCGAAATTTTGGTTTTCAAGGACCTTCTATGCAGCGAAAGAGAAGATCTTTGGAGACTTCAACAACATTCAACATCCATCCATCAAGCATTCATAAATTTCATTCATCCATTTAGGGCTTTGAAGACATTGAAGAGCAATAGGGGATTACCGACTGAAGATTGGCTTGTACCCCTCCCTTGGGGTTGGGTATGATTTCATGTTGTTTTCATGTCTTTGCATAAGCCTCATTATATCATTTGTATTCATGCTTTAGATCACTTTGCATCTTGATTTGGAGAATTTACATTATCATTTACAAGCAATTAGGGTTTACTTTCTAGGTTGCTCTAGTTTGCTTACTTGCATTTTAGGATCTTGCACACACACAAGGTCTGCACACACATTACTTTTACAATACAACTTGGCTATTCGTGGAGGTGGAAATCACCAAAGCAGGGGTTTGACTAAGGCAAAACCCTATATAGATGCCCAAAACACCTTTCCAGATATAAGTGCAGATTTCGGGATTCAGACGACGTCGTAAGTTGCAGATCCGAAAGAAGCATATGGGGACCGAACAACACACCAAATTCTAGCCCAGAAAGCTAGGACAAGGGCGTGGGGTGCCCTGGTCCTGCCAGGACAGGGGTACTAGGCGCCCTGGTCCCTGGGACAGGGGTGCTGGGCTCCCTGGTCCTCCTGACAGACAGCATTTCCGATAGTTTTCCAGAGTGCAAAACAACAGTTTCAGGTGCAGTTTCAGGTGCAAAATCAGGACAGTGGCGCCCGCGCCCCCATCCCGAACATTTCCACTCAGATTTTGACTCCAGGTACGCATTTGCATTCTTGTCTTATCTTTGTATTTACAGCCTTCCATTGTTTAAGTTCAATTCTGCAATCTTGTTATTAGTTCATACTTGCACTTTGGGGTTAGGGATTGAACTTGCATCATTTTATCTTTCAATTGCAACAAAGGAATAGAAATCCTAATAGGTAGCTCATGGCTCTCTCTTCCACAAAAAGAAGTAGCCAATTGTGTGATACCTCTAGGCTCTTTCGTATTCCACAAGTGTGTGGTTGAAAGTGAGATTAGGGCATGTTTGCTTAGTGTCACTTTTTTTCCCCACACAGTAAGTGTACCTTTCTCAATATCATTCATATCATCAAAAAATCATTGCTTGTTGTTCCGGTGAGGAATATTTATGTTTTCTTTTATAGCCTTGCAAATTTTTTCAAACACCACTTGAGGGGTGCACTTAGCTTCCCTAAAGATTTTTTTATTTCTCTCTTTCCAAATTCCCCAGCAAGTCATGGGAAGGATTAAGGACCAAAGGTTCCTAAGAAGAGGAAATTGGGTGGGAAAGGTCCATTTCCAAATAATATCCTTAAGGCTATTGTGCATAACCTAGTCAACTTTCCAATTCACCCAAAACTTACTCTAGACTTCCCAAGTGAAGGAGCAATGGATGAACAGATGATCAATGGATTCCTCCTCTTTCTGACATAGCTCACACCTGTTGGGGAACATAAAACCTCTTCAGGCCAAGTTATCAATAGTAAGAATCCTATTGTGAGTAGCAAGCCAAAAGAACATATTGACTTTAGGGATAAGAATTCTATTCCAAACTTTACCCCAAATTGGGTTACTGGTCTAGGTAAAGGTGTTCTTACAGGCTGAGGCAATAGTGAAGTCTCCCCTAGGATTACTCTTCCAGATGAACACATCATCAAGATCTCTATTAATAGAAAAGGATAGCAACTCCTGCCGAAGCAGCGAGAAACTAGCATAAATAGCATCAAGCCTAACCCATCTATTCTCCTTCCAATAGTTACATAGCATGGACCCAAACCTCCTTTTATCAATAAATTGGTTGCAGTCTTGATTAAAAAGGGATTCATCTTTAATCCAGGGATCCTCCCAAAACCTGATTTTGTCACCTTTTCCAAGGACCCATCCCGCTCCATCTTTGGCCACCTTTGTGGATTTGATAATACTATTCCAAATGAAAGACCCAACAGAGATGTCTTTAGAATAGAGGAGATACTGGAGAGGTTGATCATGGATATATTTGTCAAACCAGATCTGGTTCCAATCTTTCTTAATGTGATAAGCCCTCCATATTTGTTTAGCAAGAAGAGCTTTATTAAAAAATTTGAGAGCTTTAATACCAAGACCTCCTTTGCTCTTTGGCTTACACACTTTATCCCAGGCAACCAAGGCAATTCTTTTTTTTTCTTCAACCCTTGACCAAAGAAATCTTTTTTGAATCCTCTCTAAGGCTTCAACAAATTTAGCAAGAATGCCAAATAGACTGAGAGCATAGACAAGGAGATTTTGAAGCATAGCTTGAAGGAGCTACAACTTTCCAGCTTGAGATAACATGGATCCTTTCTAGCTAGCTAATTTTTTGTTGAGTTTGTCAATTAACATATTCCAGAAGGAGTTTGGAGGAACTAATCCCAAAGGGAGACCCAAGTAAGTGGAGGGGAGCATTTCCACTTTGCACCCAATGATATTGGTAATTCTTTGCTCTCTTATGATAGGAGTATTCATGAAGTATATAGCAGACTTGTCCTAATTGACTTGCTGGCCTATTGCCATTGAATAAGAAATAAGAGCACCTTTAAAGGTAGTAGCCTCCCCAACAAAGGAGTATCCCATTAGGATAGTATCATCAACAAACTATTGATGAGAACAAAATACATTAGTAGAAGAAGGTTGAAGACCTTTGATAATATTATTCACCTTCATTTTTTGGATCAGTCTGCTCATGCTCTCCACCAAGATGGTAAAAAGGATTGGAGATATAGGATCTCCTTGTCTGAGCCCTCTAGACGATTTAAAGAATCTAGAAGGAGACCCATTAATGAGAATGGAAAACATAGGGGTGGAGACCAACTCTCTGATAATTCTGATTATCTTCTCATCAAATCCAAAAGCCTCCATAATTCTGAAAAGAGCTTGCCATTCCACTCTATCATAAGCTTTCGCCATATCCAACTTTATCAGAAATCCTTCTTTATTGCCAGCATTGAGAGAATGAATATTCTCATACACAAGGATGATGGAATCCAAAATCTACCTACCCAGAACAAATCCTTTTTTCTCCTCAGAGATAATAAAGGGGAGGACAGCCAAAAGTATGGAAGTCAAAACTTTAGATATGATCTTATAAAAGGAGTTACATAGACTTATTGGCCTAAATTCTTCCATGGAATTTGCCCCAGCCACCTTAGGAATTAAGGCAATAAAAGTGGAGTTGAATTCCCTAGGGATTCTTCTTGAACCAAAAACTTCTTTGACCACATTAACCGTGTCTTTTCCCACAATATGCCAGAATTCCTGAAAAAAGAACATAAGGAAACCATCAGGTCCCGAAGCCTTATCCCCCTGGAAAGACAAGACCACTTTTTTAATTTCCTCGGTAGAGGGGATAGCAGAAAGGGTCTTGTTCTAGTTAGGATCAATTATCTTGGGGATGATGTCACCCAGTTCCTGTTGTTTAGCAAAATCAATCTCCTTGCTACTAGTGAGGAGCTGAGAAAAGAAACTAACAGCTTCATCCCTAATATCATCCTCCTTAAGAAGAATTTTGTCCTCAACAATTAATCTAGAAATTCTATTCGCAACTTTATGTTTCATAGAAGTCATGTGAAAAAATTTAGTATTTCTATCCCCAGCTTCCAACCAAATAGCCCTAGATCTCTGTCTCCAATAGCTTTCCTCCCTAGATATAATGATGTGAAGTTTGACTAATATATCATCTTTCTTAGCTTTGGGATACTTTTTATAGCCATCTTTCTGCATTGAGTTTTGGATTTGTTCTAATTCCTCCTTCAACTTTTTTTTGGATTCAAAAATATCACTAAAGACCCTCTTATTCCTGATATTAATGTTATCTTTAATGTTTCTAAGTTTTTTGGCAACTTTTAACATGGTTGTTCCATCCACATCAATATTCCACCAATTGGCAATGGATTTTTCTAGAGAGGGGTGAGAGATCCACATTTTCTCAAACCGAAAAGGGAAGCACTGTTTACTTTTAATGGACTCGGCAACAAAGGAAATTAGATAATGATCCGAGCCAATTCTATTGACAAATGACAAGGAGCATCTATGAGAAAGAATCCAATCATAAGTAATAAGGGATCTGTCAAGCCTTACCTAAATGAGGTCGTCTTCGTCCCTGCGATTAGACCAAGTGTAAGAAGCCCCAGTGAGATCAGTATCAATAAGAGTATTGACATTGATGAAGTCCATCAAATCAGATCTACTATCCAGTTAGGCTTGAGTTCCTCCAAATTTTTTAGTTCCTTGCAAAGTAGTATTGAAATCTCCCATCAAGAGCCAACTGTCCTTAGGGAAGGAGCTTCTTTTTTGCTGTATTTTATCCCAAAATCTAGTTCTAGTAGCTTTGGAATTAGGGGCATAGATATTTGTGATCACCCATTCCTTTCCTTCAGGGATGCTTTTGACTTTCATAGATACGATGTTACCATCTTCATCAATCATATTTCCTAAAATGGTTTTCTTGTTCCAAAAAATAGCCACCCCACCAAAGGCCCCATTCAAGCTAATGCCACAGACCCCTCCATTTTTAAAGAAATTTAAATTCTCAACTTTATCCTTACTCATTTTGGTTTCATGCACAAGGATAATATCTGTCTTATGGTCTTGAATGAGATTCTGTAATATATCTTGTTTATTAAGGTCATTTAGGCCTTGTATGTTCCATGAGATTATCTTCATTTGGAAACCTGGAGGCAGGATTCCTGTATAGTTCTCTGCCTTCCATCAACTATGTTTTGCTTACTCTCCTAGTCCCTATGCCATTTCATGGGTTTACGTCCTTGCGGGGATTTGGATAGACCAATATCAGCCTTGGATTTGGTCCTGGTTTTCACTCCATTAGGGCATCCTACCTTCTTATTTTTCTTTTTTTCATTCCCTAGTATTTCTTCCTCATGTTCATCTCTGAGATCAACTTGCATGTTATTCCACAATTCTGCTCTTTTTTGGGATGAAGTGGGCGTGTTAGCTCCAACATTCTAGAATAATGAATTTAGATTAACCTTAGTTGATCCAAACCTATTCTTCCTACTAGAGTTAACTTCATGTCCTTCAAAATCATTTGGGCATTCTTTATCTCTTCTTATTGTTGAAACTTGAAGGGCCTCATGTTGAGCTTCATTTGCATCCTCAATCTCACCTTCTTGAGGAATCTCTTCAATGATTACATTCTCTTCACCCTGAGTATGTAGGACCTCAAAAATATTGACTGTTTGTATCTCAAATCCACTGATTTCATTCTTTTTATCTTCCTTCAACAGGGGAGCCTTATGAGGGTTAGCATTTCTCTCACCTTTTGATAAGTCTTTTATGTTACTAGGAATTCCACTTCCTTCTTCCACTCTTCTATCTTCCTTAACATTATTCTTTTCTTTCCATACCTATTTATGTGGATTGTTAACCTCCATAGGCTTTTTGGGATTGCTAGGGAAAGCCTTAGCCCAGTGTCTATCTTTCTTACAAGAAAAGCACACAAAGGGAAGGGACTCAAACTCTATTGTTTGTTCCCATAATCCAAGTTTGGAATTTATATCAATAGAACTAGGGAGATCCATCTTCTACAAAATATTGACACAGATGCACGCATAAACTAGTCTCTTTTGATCTGTATTCATTGGATCAATCGTAACAAGTTCCCCAAAGGAGTTCTCTATTCCTGTGAAGACATCCTCAACCTAGAATTCAAGCGGCAATCCAGGCAATTTTCTCATGGACAAGGAAAATTTACCAAACATCCATGGTCCACTGCTTAATGTTGCTTCCATATCTTCCCCACAAGAAAAGGAAAAAACAAAGAAACCCCTTGACAAGGCTGAAACATCAACCTATCCTTTCAGCCTCCATTTTCTCTTAACAAATGATCTAACATCCTCAATATTGGGCCGAGGTCCAACAAACTTTCCCACCAGGGAGAAGGCCATTAAAGAAATGCTATGATCAATAACCAAATCTGGAACAACAATAGCTAATTTACCCATTTTCCTATCAGAGATGTCTTCCACAAAGGGAAAGGACGATTTTCCAGTCGGTCTATTTGCAAAAAGACTACTCCAGGGTTTGAGAACCTTCACCTCTGTAGTCTTTTCTGAGTCAGCTTTCACACCCTCAGGACTCGATTTAGGAGAATCTTTCATCTTTTGGCGGTCAGGCAGAGGGTCCCGATGCCATGGGTCCCCATCCAGTCTCCCATCCTCATCATCCATCGCTTATCCTTGAGCTACAGAAGAACTAGAGGCTCCAGCCTTGCTATTCCCTCCATTTCCAGAATTCAAATTTCCCTTACCTTGCGTGGTTACCTCCATTTCCCTTCCATCAAGCATTGTTAGCCTCTCTTTGATAATAGTAATTAGATCATTTAACCAAAAGATGTTGTTGAAGCTTGTAAAGATGGAAATTGGATGAGAGCTATGGAAGAAGAACTAGATCAGATAGAAAAGAATAATACATGGGAACTTGTGCCTAGACCTAAGGGTGAGAATGTCATTGGTACTAAATGAGTATTCAAAAATAAATTGAATGAAGTAGACGAAGTTATCAGAAATAAAGAAAGACTGGTTTGCAAAGGATACTCACAACAAGAAGGAATTGATTATGAGGAGACTTTTGCCCTGGTTGCTAGACTTGAAGTTGTTAGACTATTGCTCGCTTATGCTACTTATAAAGATTTTAAGGTATATCATATGGATGTCAAATCTGTCTTTTTGAATGGTGATCTTGAGGAAGAAGTATACATTGAATAGCCTGATGGATTTTCACTGTCAAATGATGGAGACATGGTATGTAAATTGAACAAAGCTCTTTATGGATTGAAACAAGCCCCTAGAGCCTGGTATGCTAGAATAGACAAATAATTATAGAAATTGGGATTTACTAAAGGTGTTGCTAACAGTAATCTATATTTCTAGATTAATAAGATCCTGATTGTTGAATTCTTTCTTGATGATATTATGTTTGGTGGTGATGATAACTTGAGCATGAAGTTTTTCAATGATGTGCATGAGGAATTTGAGATGTCTATGACTGGTGAGATGAAATTTTTCTTAGGTTTGCAGATTGTACAGACAGGAAAAGGTATATTCATATCTCAAACTAAGTATGTGAAGGAATCGCTAACGAAGTTTGGGTTAGATGAATCCAAAATGGTTGGAACACCTATGGTGATTGGTTGTAAATTGTCTAAAAATGATCAATCTCCTAAAGCTAATAAGAGTTTGTATAGATATATGGTTGGTGGACTGCTATATCTTACTTAGACTGGACCAAACATTATGCATGTTCTATCCATGACTACTAGATATAAAGTTTTTTCAAAAGAGAGTCATGTCACTCCTATTAAGAGGATCTTCACATACTTGAAGGGAACTATGGATTATAGACTATGATATCCGAGGAACAATGGTTTCATGCTCTATGCTTACACTACTTTTAATTGGTCTAGTGATGTTGCTGACTGAAAGAGAAATACTGGTGGAGCCTTCTTTTTGGGTAAGAAGTGTTAGGATAACTAGTAGACAACTGAGAGAGGGGGGTGAATTAGTTGTCAACAGATTATAAAACTTTAAGCACACAAAACCTTTTACCGCAATGCATAAACCAAATACTAGAATAAAAGATATAACAATTAAGCATAAAAATAAATCAGAGAATAATTACCAACCATCCATAACACATAATACCATGATTTGTACGTGGAAACTCGGTAAAGGGAAAGACCACGGTGGGAAGCCTACCCACACTTAGATAATACTTTTGCAGCAAGTATGTGAATACAATAAGAGGGGCCTGTACATGCAAGAAGGCCAACAACCTAGAGCGCATTGCTCATCACAAAAGGAGCCTCACTAACTACAAAGTAAATCCAGACTACAAGTTGAAAAGATAAATGAACTACACGAATAGAATCTCCTATGCCTGAGTATAGTTTCGGTTAAGCTCAATATTAGAGGTCTTAAACCTCTTTTTCAAACCATATTTGATCACCTATGATCGACCAAAACCTATGCATATTATTACAACTTTATTTGCACACAGATAATCCCATAACCTTGACCTACCACATCTTATCTACAAAGAGATCTTACATCATATTTATACCAACCTAAGACCTAAACAATTAGGTCAGCCACCTAAAAGATGATACAACAAATCCGTTACATAAACCTGCAAACCAATGATAAACCAAGTCTACCTAAGACCAAAATAACATAAATCAAATATTAAATCTAATTGGTGATGCATCAGGAGCATCAATCAGCACGTTTCATAGACCGGTCCATAACATACCAGAATAACCACCAGACCCAAAATAGGTCTTCAAAAGACAAATGAAACACCATGAACAACTAGAACACAAACTTGATAATCATCAGCATCTTGTTAACCTTCTATATGCCACACCAACACTACTTATCGGATTCACCAAAAGGTCTTCAACAAAGAAATGTCGGTAAAACCCTTACCGGTAACCAAAATACTTACTAGAACAAATGATAGCATCTAGATCATCAAATCCCGAACCAACTAAATGTGATACACATCAGGGTCACATGAAAAACTAATCTATACCAATTCCAATAGCTAGACCAAAACCAGATTCAAATCTCTAGATCATCAAAGACCAACTACTCTACTAGAAGCAAGTAGACAGTAAAATAGCTAGTGATGACATCAATTACAAACATCAATTCAACACATAATCAATTCCTCCAAATTGCCAACAATGTCCCCATTTGGAATTGATGGCAACACTAGATGTGAAAAACATCTAAATTTCAAAAAGTTCCAAACAAGTCTCCCCCAATGGAAAACATCCAACAAACTCCCCAAAATCATATGTCAATGAAGTTATGAACCAAAAGGCCAAAATCCCCCTTTGAATGATATCCTTATTAAGCTCTATTTTTCACATATTTATCTCTCCCCTTTGACATTAATGCCATAAATCTAACAGAAACATCAAATAAAAATCATAAAACCTTTGAACCACATGGCTAACTACTCCCCCTAAGTAGTAGCACCACCACATCAATCTAGAAATGAATAATAGCACTAATAAATGCATACCAGTCTAATGCTAGTTAGCATCACTCAAGTCTCTACCAGAGGGGCAAAAACTCCCAATTTGTCTCTGAAGTACTCAAATGATTCCTTAGGCAAAGGTTTGGTGAAGATATATACAATATGCTCTTTAGTGTTCACATAAACCGGTCTGACTTCATTTGCGTCCACCTTCTCCTTCAGAAAATTATACTTGATAGAAATGTGCTTAGTCTTAGAATGAAATACCAGATTCTTTGATATGTCAATAGCAACAGAGTTATCATAATGAATAACTACCAGTTCATTGCAATTTACCCTTATATCCTTTAACATTTGCTTCATCCATAGAACTTGTGTACAATTAGTAGCAACAACAACATACTCAGTGTAAAGCGGAAAATCGCGATCGAACCCTAGTTGCTCTGCCCTCTTCCAACTCCAAGGAGAGAGAAGGGAGATTCACTAGGGTTGATGGTTTTCACTTAGGGGAGAGACTTTACATTCAAAAGAGGCGTTGAAACCCACAAGATCCAATCCCACACAATGCAAGATTGGATGCTAAATGAGTTTCAAGGGTTATGACAGCAAGGCTACCCTCTTTTGTAAAGAATGTGCATAGAAGAATTAAGCTAGGAATGCATAGAAAGTGACAAAGATTCACTTATAAACTGAGATAGGGATATAGGATGAAGCTGCGGACCTGGAATTAGCAGTAAAATGTTGATATGGCGTTGTCCTGCAAATTTGAGCAAAAGTTGTCGGGACGATGGCGCCCGAGTGCCACGGTCCTCCAAAAAATCCGTGAAACAAAGGGGGATCTATTCGTCTCTGCACAAGGATTCCAGATCTTCAATTTCAGATGCGTACCTACAACCTACACATAGAAAAGCGAAGATGATTAGGGGGTTAGGGATTAGGGGTTTGCCTTTAGGTCAAACCCCAGTTTTGGAATTAACCAAGAAATGAGCAATGCTGTAAATGTAAATGTCTGTAATGTAAAACAAGTACTAATACCTTGTTGTAAGGATGTTTGTATCCTTATGTGCGAAGGTATAGATGTTGTATGTTGTATGTTGTAGTAGTATGTAGTAAGTGATCTCCTCTTCAATGGTTGAATCCTTGTCTTGAATGCAACACTTAGCCTTGAATGGAGACTTGAAATGATCAATTGCTTGAAGGAATCCTTGAATGCTTGAATGCTTGAGTATAATTTCCACGCTTTTTCCATCATATCGAATGAAAGAGGAAAATGTAGTTTATATACTTGTCAATTAGGGCTGATAGACTGATTTTCCCGACCTTAGGCCGACCAGGAAAGACAATTTTCCAATTTGCAAACATAAAGACCCGAAGTCCAAAAGAGACCGGGCCCAAAATAGGACCCAGGGACCTGGGTGCTAAGCGCCATGGTCCTAGGGGACCAGGGCGCTGGGCGCCCTGGTCCTAAAGGACCAGGGCACTGGGCGCTCTGGTCCCACCTCCCGGGACAACAGGGTGCAAAGGAGGTTCAGGCCAGGGTGCAAGAAAATGCAGTTTTCAGTGTCGTAATCCGGTTTCGGGGTCTCCATTCAGGTTGCGTGTTGCGTCGCCATCGTGAAGACCCAAATGCAGTCAAAATTGCAAGTGTCACAATTTTAGGACGCTACATTTAGCCCCCACTTTAGCGGGAGTATAGGCGTATGCTCATACTTCCGGTAAAGTACAAGGAAACAACATTGAAAAACTTTCACCACGTCAAGGAGGCAAGATACACCAAGCCCCCAGTGGACTAAGGATCTTACGACTTCGATTGACAAAGTAAAAGGGAAGATCACGAGGAAGAACCATGACTGTCAGTGGTAAGGTTCCCTCACTATGAGTCATGCAAGAAAGATATCAAAAATTTTCAAGGCAAAGCTAAATTTGTCAAGAAATTTTCAAGTATCTTGAAAAGATATGAACGGGATGTATGCCCCCCTACGTTAAAGCGATCGTACACGCCTCAACGGGGGTGATTGTTTTAACGTAGTGATACACATAAGAAATGAGAAAGGAAAGGAGCACGTTATCGCAAGGATTTAGCCCCCAAGTGTG
This sequence comes from Cryptomeria japonica, assembly GCF_030272615.1. Lineage (NCBI taxonomy): Eukaryota > Viridiplantae > Streptophyta > Pinopsida > Cupressales > Cupressaceae > Cryptomeria > Cryptomeria japonica. The sequence continues at coordinate 670,103,915 of NC_081411.1, read as the reverse complement.
AGATAAACCCAAGGATAATAGACACAAAACACAAAGCACGAGGTGACTTCGCTTTCCTCGGGGTCAGTATGCTGTATGATAATTCATGTATATCATATGTATGTATGCATAATTGTTCTTCATTCCCCAATCAAGGAAGGTCACCTAGAAGAAGGGAACACATGTGTCTTTTGAGTCAACATGAGAGAGACCAAAAGAGATCTCAATGCTTTGCATCATCCTCAAGTAGACAACACTAAGGACAACAAATAGAAGAATGAGAATAACATATAGAAGAAGTAACACAAGAGAGGAGGAGAGAATCTGCTATGCTAATGTAACTAGTCTAGCACATCATCTACCCCGCGATCTTGCTGATCAATGTTTTAGGAAGGCAGGGAACACGCTAGAGGAGGGACATTCAACACAGCAGATGGAGCTATCACAAGATCCAAACAAGGGCTATGTTCATGTTCCAAGCCACATTGTTCTTGTCTAAGAGCTAGGATAAGTGCTTTAAAAAATTCATTAGATAAATGGTTATCAATATCAACAAGTTCATATTCACTATCAGAAGCAAGAGAAGTAACATTTTCATCATGAATAAAATTTTCATCTATAGCATCATCAAAATTTATAAAAATAGGGTCTTTAATTAGCACAGGATCAAGACCATCATGCATCTTATGTTTTGGAGATTTTGGAGAAAATGGAATAATGCTTGTTGAAGGTGTTTTTGGAGATTGCAAAGTTTGAGAAGCAGCTGCTTGAGCTCTAAGACGACGCTTTCATCTGCGTTCACGTGCAGAACGATTTCGTCTAGTCTTAGTAGGAAGTTGAGAAGATTGAGGAAGAGGAATGTTCTCATCCTTATCACTTGGGTGTTTAGGTTGTGGTCTCTTAGGCTGGATAATAGGAGAAGAAGAAGGTCTCTTCTCTCTATAAAAAGAAGGAGGAGGGACTGCTCCATACAAAGGAGGAATATTTGGTTTAGGAAGAAGACCAAGTCCATCATGATGAGGAGGTATAGGTCTACTCTTAGAAGTTTTATTAGGCATAGACATAATCACATCCATGGGAATGGGTTGGGAATCTTCTTGAGGAAAGACATTAGTTTTATCTTTCAAAGGAAGAACTTCCTTCTCAAGAATGATAGGAATATCAAGTTTAGGTGTTCTAGGTTCACTTAGAGATAGGATCATATCTGTTTTCCACTTTTGATAAGATTTGAAAAGATGATCACTTCGCGGAGGAAGAGATTGGAATTGTTTAGGCCAAAAGTAATCAATAGGAATGCTAGAAGTTCTTTTAGCTGGTTTAAAGAGACTATGATTGACAGTAACAACTTCACCATTATGGGGAAATTTCAAACACTTGTGAATAGGAGAAGCAATAGCTTTCATGGAAGATAGCCAAGAATGGCCAAGCTTCACACGAAATTGTTCAGATGAAGGAATAATAGCAAAGTTCACATCAAGGGATTTGTTATGGACCTCAATAGGCAATGTAATAGAACCAATTGCAGGAGAAGAAAATGCATCAAATAGTTTCACAATCACATCTGTTTTGTCATATATCACTTGATTCAATTGCAAAGTAAAAAGAAATTCTTCAGTGATAACATTAACCATGCACGAAGGATCAATAAGCACTCCACGGCAAGGTGTATTCTTGACTTTTGCAACTATGTATAAAGGACCATCAGGTGCCCTAATGGTTTCACTGGAATCAAATGTGATGGAAGGTTCTTTAGGGTTTTCTTGCTGCTCTACAAAGTTAATCACATTCGGAGTCATAGACACAAGACCATCAGATGAGAGAGAGGAATCATTAGCCTCAATTGCATTAGAGGTATGAGAAGGTAATGGATCAGTGAAAATCTGAAGATTTTGATTAGGAGGAGCTACAGATGTATTGCCTTTATCATTCACTCCAGAAACAGAAATAGTATTATTATCAATCAAATCTTGAATTTTACCCTTTAAAGAAAATCTTGAATCTTGAATTGACAAAAAGCTTTGTTATCAAAATAAGGTGAAGTAATCTTTGCAGGATCAATTTGTCTTATAGGAGGAAGAGTAAGCACATTTTGTTCCAATAACTTATTCATAATACTATGCAATGATTCATTCAAAGGAGTATATTTTCTTTCTTTCTTGAAAAATTTAGAAATAGGAGGCACACCTGATGCTGCATTCACATTGTTGTTGATGATGTTTTCATTGAATTTGATCGAATCTCTGTTCGGTTTAAACTTCCCAAATGGTTGTTGACTGCTATCACCCTTATCACTCGGAGCCATAGGAATCTCTGTTCGGTTTAAACTTCCCAAATGGTTCAGGCCAGGGTGCCTGAAAAATGCAGTTTTCAGTGTCGTGAGCAAGTTTCAGGGTCTCCATTCAGGTTGCGTGTTGCATCACCATCGTGAAGACCGAAATGCAGTCGAAATTGCAAGTGTCGCAATTTTAGGACGCTACATTTAGCCCCCACTTTAGCGGGAGTATGTATGCTCATACTTCCGGTAAAGTACAAGGAAACAATATTGAAAGACTTTCACCACATCAAGGAGGCAAGATACACCAAGCCCCCAGTGGACTAAGGATCTTACGACTTCGATTGACAAAGTAAAAGGGAAGATCACGAGGAAGAACCATGACTGTCAGTAGTAAGGTTCCCTCACTATGAGTCATGCAAGAAAGATATCGAAAATTTTCAAGGCAAGGCTAAATTTGCCAAGAAATTTTCAAGTATCTTGAAAAGATATGAACGGGATGTATGCCCCCCTACGTTAAAGCGATCACACATGCCTCACCGAGGGTGATTGCTTTAAGGTAGTGATACATATAAGAATGAGAAAGGAAAGGAGCACGTTATCACAAGGATTTAGCCCCCAAGTGTGAGATAAGCCCAAGGATAATAGACACAAAACACAAAGCACGAGGTGACTTCGCTTTCCTCGGGGTCAGTATGCTGTATGATAATTCATGTATATCATATGTATGTATGCATAATTGTTCTTCATTCCCCAATCAAGGAAGGTCACCTAGAAGAAGGGAACACATGTGTCTTTTGAGTCAACATGAGAGAGATCGAGAGATCTCAATGCTTTGCATCATCCTAAAGTAGACAACACTAAGGACAACAAATAGAAGAATGAGAATAACATATAGAAGAAGTAACACAAGAGAGGAGGAGAGAATCTGCTATGCTAATGTAACTAGTCTAGCACGTCATCTACCCCCCGATCTTGCTGATCAATGTTTCGGGAAGGCATGGAACACGCTAGAGGAGGAACATCCAACATAGCAGATGGAGCTATCACTAGATCCAAACAAGGGCTATGTTCATATCCCAAGCCGCGGTGTTCTTGTCTAGGAGCTAGGATAAGTGCTTTAGAAAATTCATTAGATAAATGGTTATCAATATCAACAAGTTCATATTCACTATCAGAAGCAAGAGGAATAACATTTTCATCTATATCATCATCAAGATTTATAAAAATAGGATCTTTAACTTGCACAGGATCAAGACCATCATGCATCTTATGTTTAGGAGATTTAGGCTCAATTTCCGGCTGAGGAGAAAATGGAATAATGCTTGTTGAAGGTGTTTTTGGAGATTGCAAAGTTTGAGCTCTAAGACGACGCTTTCGCCGGCATTCACGTGCAGAACGATTTCGTCTAGTCTTAGTAGGAAGATTAGGAGATTGAGGAGGAGGGATGTTCTCATCCTTATCACTTGGCTGTTTAGGTTGTGGTCTCTTAGGCTGGATAATAGGAGAAGAAGAAGGTCTCTTCTCTCTATAAAAGGAAGGAGGAGGAACTACTCCATATAAAGGAGGAATTTTTGGTTTAGGAAGGAGACCAAATCCATCATGACGAGGAGGTATAGGTCTACTTTTAGGAAGTTTATTAGATATAGGCATAGTCACATCCATAGGAATGGGTTGGGAATCTTCTTGAGGAAAGACATTAGTTTTATCATTCAAAGGAAGAACTTCCTTCTCAAGAATGATAGGAATATCAAGTTTAGGTGTTCTAGGTTCACTTAGAGATAGGATCATATCTGTTTTCCACTTTTGATAAGATTTGAAAAGATGATCACTTCGCAGAGGAAGAGATTGGAATTGTTTAGGCCAAAAGTAATCAATAGGAACGCTAGAAGTTCTTTCAGCTGGTTTAAAGAGACTATGAGTGATAGTAACAACTTCACCATTATGGGGAAATTTCAAACACTTATGAATAGGAGAAGCAATAGCTTTCATGGAAGATAGCCAAGGATAGCCAAGCTTCACATGAAATTGTTCAGAAGATGGAATAATAGCAAAGTTCACATCAAGGGATTTGTTATGGACCTCAATAGGCAATGTAATAGAACCAATTGCAGGAGAAGAAAATGCATCAAATAATTTCACAATCACATCTGTTTTGTCATGAATCACTTGATTCAATTGCAAAGTAAAAAGAAATTCTTCAGTAATGATATTAACCATACAAGAAGGATCAATAAGCACTCCATGGCAAGGTGTGTTCTTGACTTTTGCAACTATTTATAAAGGACCATCAGGTGCCCTAATGGTTTCACTGGAATCAAATGTGATGGAAGGTTCTTTAGGGTTTTCTTGCTGCTCTACAAAGCTAATCACATTCGGAGCCATAGACACAAGACCATCAGATGAAAAAGAGGAATCATTAGCCTCAATCGCATTAGAGGTATGAGAAGTATGAGAAGGTAATGGATCAGTAAAAAACTGAAGATTTTGATTAGGAGGAGCTACAAATGTATTGCCTTTATCATTCACTCCAGAAACAGAAATAGTATTATTATCAATCAAATCTTGAATTTTACCCTTTAAAGAAAAACATTTTTCAGTATCATGCCTAGGCTGATGATGAAATTGACAAAAGGCTTTGTTATCAAAATAAGGTGAAGTAATCTTTGCAGGATCAATTTGTCTTATAGGAGGAAGAGTAAGCACATTTTGTTCCAATAACTTATTCATAATACTATGCAATGATTCATTCAAAGGAGTATACTTTCTTTCTTTCTTGAAAAATTTAGAAATAGGAGGCACACCTGATGCTGCATTCACATTGTTGTTGATGATGTTTTCATTGAATTTGATGGAATCTCTGTTCGGTTTAAACTTCCCAAATGGTTGTTGACTGCTATCACCCTTATCACTCGGAGCCATAGGATGTGATTGTTCCATTTGACTCACAGTCAGTTGATAATTGTGAAGAGTTGCACACAACTGTTGGAAAGAAGTAAACTCAGAAAATAGAAGTTTGTCTCGAATATCTTTTTTGTAAATTAGAAATAAAGATTCTTTGAATATCATTGTCAGGCACTGGAAAATAAATTTGAGCATATAAATGCTTATATCTACCAATGAAATCAGTCACTTTTTCTTTAACACCTTGTTCACAATGCATTAAATCAATCAAAGTAACTTTAGGACTTATATTGTTTTGAAATTGTTGAATGAAAGCATTTGCAAGTTGTTCGAAAGAAGTAATAGAGTAGGAAGGCAACGAGCAATACCATTGTAGGGCTTTATCTCTTAATGTTCTAGTAAATAGTTTTGCAAGCAACCTTTGGTCATAAGCAAAATCAGTACATATTGTTTGAAAAGTCTTAACATGTGTTAGAGGATCACCTTTACCATTATAAAGCTCCAAATGCGAGATTTCAACATGTTTAGGAGAGATAGCTCGAACAATATCAAGAGAAAGTGGGCTCGCAACATCAAATGTGGGCACACTAAACTTAGATTGATTCATAGAGGCAATTTGTTGCTGTAAAGAGGAGACAGTTTGTGCAAGATTGTTAATGGTCTCTTCAGTCGAAGAGTTCATATTAGATGTGTTAGATTGAGATGGAGGTGTTATGTTATTGAAAGAAGGTAAAGAGTAAGGTGGTGGGACTCTATGATAGTTAGTCATAGGAGATGATTGGACAGGAGGAACACTACAAGGAGGAATGGAATGGTTAAACGAATTGCCCCCTTGTGTCATGTTCATTTGTGGAGATATAATAGGGACACTCATTGAAGGAATGAATGAAGAAGTCGGATTAAATGAAGGAAGAGGGTTAATTGAAGAAGAAGGGTTGCCCCCATGACTGATGATCACAGGAGGAATGTCTTGTGTAGAAGTAGCCATTATGTTTGATGTAAAGGTAGATACGCTAGCAATAGAAGTCATCAAAGGAATAGAATGATTGACTTGAGTAGGAGGTTGTGTATAACCCAAATTTTCAGCACAACTCTTCATAGGCATCACATTCGAATCCACAATGTGTGCAATACCACGCAAAATATCAATTCCATTCTTATCACTTTGAAGCATATGTTTTAGACCCTCAATTAAAGGAAGAGCTTGACTATCAGGGTATTCTTGAGACATCCATTGTCGAAAATCGTCAAATTGTTTATCCAATTTCGAAAGTTGTTCTTCAGAAACCTCATGGAGAGCTTCTTCATCATTAGGAGGATTAGAGGAATTACCCATGTCCTTGTTAAAAAGGCTATTCAAATTAGGTTCCATCTCCTCAGTAGTTAAACCTCGGAAAGACTTAATTCTACAGCTTCGTCTAACGGGAATAGTGTAAGTAGGGTTTATTGTTGTAAAACTCATGCACTAGAGAGAGAGAGAAAGTTTTAAATTTAGAGGTAGCAATTTTCAGTAAAATCAGCCAATCTTCCAGATTTAAGCTGTTAAATACAATCAGGACAATCTCCCAAAATTTCAGAAAAAATGTCAGGGACCGTGGCGCTTCGGAGTGCACACGGTCCCGGCAACTTTTTTCGAAATTTGCAGGGATGAAAGTTATGATAATTTTAGAGCTAATCTGAAAAAATTGAGTGGTTTTACGATTTGTAGATAGGCCAAATTAAAGTTACAATCTCGAAATTGAACCCTACCAAGATTGTCGAAAAATGCAAAATTTGAATTTTGAAAAAGAGAGGGAAACTGAAATTTTGAATTTTATGATTTTAGAGGGAATGTCAAGAGCAATGCAAATTTTGAAATTTAAAAATTGACTCAATTTCACGCAAAATTCAATTTTGGAAGCGGAAATCAAAGTTGTTGTAATTAAGCACTTAATTTCAAAAGTCACAGATTGCAAGAATTTGAATAAAGCACTGAAATTTCGAATGAATGCAAACACACTTTTCAGATTTAGGACAGTAAGAACACAATTTTGACACAAAATTTCAATTTCAATGATTTTTGAATGATTAGAAGCCTCAATCCAAGCAATCGCTAGACCAACTTTGACTGTAATTTTGAAGGTGTTAAAATTGATAAAATCAGCCAAAATTCTGGATTTTAGCAGAAAAATACAGTAAGATCTCGCTCCCGAAATTTCAGAAAAAATGTCGGGGATGATGGCGCTCGGGGTGCACACGGTCCTCGCAACTTTTTTCCAAATTTTCAGGGATGAAAGATATTATGATTTTATTGCGGAATCCAAAGTTACAGCTGATTTGGAGATGTTTTGATCAGTGAAATTGTCGAACAAAGGTTGAATCAAGAGGGTTTCAAAAATTAGGGTTTTGACACTTAACCACTTAATTTTCAAAATTAAAGCACAAATATGAATTGATAATTTGTAATAGAAGGGTAGATCTGAAACAAGCATTAACATTTAGACATTTCACAAGCTTAATTACTAAAAAGAAAATTTAGGGTTTTATGCAATTAACCTCTAAAATTTGCAAAAGATCAAACATGGAAATGTAATCAAGGAATCCAATTTTCAGATCTAACTATGAATAATCAGAAAGGATTTTCATGTCGGGTTCACCAAAATGTAAAGCGGAAAATCGCGATCGAACCCTAGTTGCTCTCCCCTCTTCCAACTCCAAGGAGAGAGAAGGGAGATTCACTAGGGTTGATGGTTTTCACTTAGGGGAGAGACTTTACATTCAAAAGAGGGGTTGAAACCCACAAGATCCAATCCCACACAATGCAAGATTGGATGCTAAATGAGTTTCAAGGGTTATGACAGCAAGGCTACCCTCTTTTGTAAAGAATGTGCATAGAAGAATTAAGCTAGGAATGCATAGAAAGTGACAAAGATTCACTTATAAACTGAGATAGGAATATAGGATGAAGCTGCGGACCTGGAATTAGCAGTAAAATGTCGATACGGCGCTGTCCTGCAAATTTGAGCAAAAGTTGTCGGGACGATGGCGCCCGAGCGCCACGGTCCTTCAAAAAATCCGCGAAACGAAGGGGGATCTGTTCGTCTCTGCACAAGGATTCCAGATCTTCAATTTCAGCCGCGTACCTGCAACCTACACACAGAAAAGCGAAGATGATTGGGGGGTTAGGGATTAGGGGTATGCCTTTAGGTCAAACCCCGGTTTTGGAATTAACCAAGAAATGAGCAATGCTGTAAATGTAAATGTCTGTAATGTAAAACAAGTACTAATACCTTGTTGTAAGGATGTTTGTATCCTTATGTGCGAAGGTATAGATGTTGTATGTTGTATGTTGTAGTAGTATGTAGTAAGTGATCTCCTCTTCAATGGTTGAATCCTTGTCTTGAATGCAACACTTAGCCTTGAATGGAGACTTGAAATGATCAATTGCTTGAAGGAATGCTTGAATGCTTGAATGCTTGAGTATAATTTCCACGCTTTTTCCATCATATCGAATGAAAGAGGAAAATGTAGTTTATATACTTGTCAATTAGGGCTGATAGACTGATTTTCCCGACCTTAGGCCAACCAGGAAAGACAATTTTCCAATTTGCAAACATAAAGACCCAAAGTCCAAAAGAGACCGGGCCCAAAATAGGACCCAGGGACCCGGGCACTGGGCGCCATGGTCCTGGGGGACCAGGGTGCTGGGCGCCCTGGTCTTGAAGGACCAGGGCGCTGGGCGCTCTGGTCCCACCTCCCGGGACAGCAGGGTGCAAAGGAGGTTCAGGCCAGGGTGCAAGAAAATGCAGTTTTCAGTGTCATAATCAGGTTCGGGGTCTCCATTCAGGTTGCATGTTGCATCACCATCGTGAAGACCCAAATGCAGTCAAAATTGCAAGTGTTGCAATTTTAGGATGCTACACTCAGCTTCAATAGTAGATAAAGAAGTACATGACTGTTTCATGTTGATCCATGAAACAAGTTTCTTTCCAAGAAAGAAAGCTCCATTGAATGTTCTCTTTTGGTCATCAACATCTCCAGCCCAGTCAACATCTGTATATGCACATAGTGTAAAGTCATCATTTTTAGGATACCACAAACCATACTCAGTTCTTCCTTGCAAATACCTGAAAATCCTTTTCACCATACTCATGATTCTCTCTAGGATCACTTTGATATCTTGATATAATATAAACTGCATTCACTATATCCGATCTAGTCTGAGTCAGATATAACAAACATCCAATCATATATTTATACCTTGTAGGATTTACGAGAGTTGATGCATCATTCTTTGTCAATTTTGCATTTGTAACCATAGGGGTACAACTGGTTCAAAATTTTCCATACCAAATTTCTTCAACAACTCTCTAGCATACTTAGTTTGACATACTTAGTTTGACAGATGAAAATACTTTTATCATTCTGATTAATCTACAAGCCTAAGAAAAAGTCCATCTCCCCAATCATAGACATCTCAAATTCATTCTTCATATTTTCAGAGAATTTCATACATAACTTATCCTCACCTCCAACTATGATATCATCAACAAAGACTTCAACAATCAATATGTCATCATCAGTGATCTTATAATATAAGTTACTATCAGCATTACCTTTAGTGAAACCAAGATTCAAAAGATATTTGTCCAATCTAGCATACCAAGCTCTAGGGACTTATTTCAATCCATATAAAGCTTTCCTTAACCTACAAACCATGCTTTTGTCATCTGAAAGTGAAAATCCATTAAATTTATCTTGATGTAAAATTCCTCTTCAAGATCTCCATTCAAAAATGCACACTTAACATCCATCTGATAAACCTTGTATTTCTTATGGGTAGCATAAGCAAGAAATAATCTCACAAATTCAATCCTAGCTACTAGAGAAAAAGTCTCATCATAATCAATTCCTTCCTTTTGAGAATATCCTTTACATACTAATCTATCTTTATTTCTCACAAATTATCTATCCTCATTCAATCTATTCCTAAAAACCCACTTAGTTCCAATAACACTCTTATTTTTAGGTCGGTGAACTAAAGTCCATGTGTTGTTCTTTTCAATCTGATCTAATTCCTCTTCCATAGCTTTCATCCAACATTCATCTTTACGAGTTTTAATAATTGATGTCGGTTCAACTTGAGAAATTAAACATACCTCATCAGTTGCCAACCTTGTTCTTGTCACTACTCCTTCATTTTTATCTCCAATGATATGATCTTCAGAATGATTTAACCTTACATACCTAGGAGTCTTCTGGCTTTCTATTTCTCTACTTTGATATTTAGTTACTGCTGAAATTTCTGATACTATGGGGGTAACTGGTTCAACATTTTTCTCCGGTATAGGTGCTACTAGTTCAGTTATGATCATCTCCACTTCCAGTTCTCTCTCATAAGTTTTGATTTAACCTTTGTATAGCTCATCCACCTTGACATTAACACTCTCCATAATTCTCTACAATCTTTTGTTATAACATCTATAGGCTTTTCTTTCATTAGAATAACCAAAAAATATCCCTTCATCACATCTAGAATCAAAATTTCCAAAAGAATCATCTCTTTTGATATAGCATTTACTACCAAAGATTCTGAAATACTTAATTGTAGGTGTATGACCAAACCATAGATCATAAGGTGTCTTACCAGTGTCTCCTATGATACGAACTCTATTAAATGTGTATATCGTCATGCTCATAGCTTCTCTCCAATCGATATGAGGCAAATTAGCTTCCATCATCATAGTTTTGGCTGCATCTAGGATAGTTCTATTATTTTTTTCCACAACACCATTCTACTAAGGTGTCTGGGGTGCAGACAACCGTCTCCTTATCCCATAATTCTCACAATAACTATTAAATTCCCCGCATGTGAATTCACCACCCTGATCTAACCTTAAGCATTTAATCTTTAACCCTGTCTCTATCTCAACTTTAGCCTTAAAGATCTTAAACTTTTCAAAAGCTTCATATTTCTCCCTTAGAAAAGTACAACCCACATCATTCTATAATAATCATCAATGATTAGCATGAAATATCTATCACCCTGAAAACTCTTCATTCTAGTAGGACCACACAAATCAGTATGAATAAGATCAAGAACATCATTAGATTTTTCTTGTATACTCTTAAAAGAAGTTCTGACTTGCTTTCCCATTTGACATGCCTTACATACCAGATTATTGGGCTCCACAATCTCAGGTATATCTCTAACAACCTTAATTGAATTTATCTTTACAATGCAATCAAAATTCACATGACACAAACTCTTATGCCATAGCCACTCTCATCAAATTGTGCAATCAAGCATGTCTTCTCACTGGAGTTCAAATGAAAGATGTTACCTTTAGTTTATGTACTGGTTGCAATCTCCAAACCAGATCTGTTAATGATTTTTCATTTTTCATCCTTGAATTGTACTTGAAATCCCTTATCCACTAGTTGTCCTACACTCAAAACATTATGCCTTAAACCTTCAACATAATAAACATTATCAACGTTATTCTTACCATCCAATGATATAGTTCCTCTTCCTTTGATCATACATGCTTTGTCATCTCCAAATCTAACCAGATCACCATCAAATTCTTGGAAAGATAAAAACTTCCTTTTATCTCCAATCATATGACGTGAACATCCAGTGTCTATCACTCATTCATCCTTGTCTTCAATTTTAGCAGCAAGGTCCTTTTCCTCATTTTGAATAACAGGTGTCGGAGCATCTTCCTTGATAGCCTAAAATACCCATTCCTTTCCACTGCCAGATCCACTAGATGAATCTTGTGTTGGTTCATCATCAAAATTAGTCACACCTTCCCCATCCGCATAGTAACATGATTTGTCTTTGTTTCTCCTATACTAATACTTGTTCTAATAATCATGTTTAGGCCTAAAGGATCTTCTAGCTTTCTCTTCAAATCTTGAATTCCTTTCAGGACATCTAGATGAAAAATGACCTATTTTATACATGCAAAACATTTAAAAGGTGATTTTCCTTCATAGTTACTTCTTGCGGGAACTTTATGTACTCTTCTAGAAAATAGGGCTTCAAGTTGCTCAAACTCATCATCTTCTTTCTTCATTTCCTCTTGTTCCTTTGCATATAAATATTTCCAATCACTCTTGTCGATTGATGATGCAGATGTGTGAAAAGCATATTTAGTCTTTGCAACTCCTTAAGGACCAAATTCTTCAAGTTCAAAAGCAAATAATTTTCCAACCAAAGTATCTTTGTTAATAGAAATGTTAGCCATTATCCTTGGCTCATTAATTGCAGTAGCCTTCATCTTGTAAGTTGGTGGAAAAGCTCTCAATACTTAAGAAACAATCTCATCTTCACTCAAAGATCCAACAATGCACTGAATTCCCATAACAATTTCATTAATTCTTTCCATAAAAGCAGTAATCCTTACATCTTCTTCCATCTTTACATTCTCATACCTCACTCGGTAACCATCAAGTTTAGCAATTATAACAATAAGGTCACCTTCATTCAAAGCCTACAAATTATCCCATATAGCCTTCGCAGATGATTGGTCAGTTAATCCCATAATTTGCTAATCAAAAAGTTCACTTAAGAGTGCTTCTCTAGCTCTACAATCATTCTCAATGTCCTTATCCAAGGTTGTCGGAGGACGATTGCTAAATGTCAAAAAATGAGGAGTATAGCCTTTCTTTGTGACCTCAAAAATCTCTTTCCCAATACATCTCAAATGAGTTTCCATCTGAATCTTCCATACCCTATAATTTGTGAAATCAATCTTAGGGGTTTCTCTCCAGAAAACAGATGCAGTTGAACTATTAGTTTCCATAGGATCTTCCTCAAGCGGTTAAGCTTCTGCAAAGAGGACCAAGCTCTGATACCAATTGTTAGGATGCCAGTGGAAATTGAGAGGGGGGGTGAATCAGTTGTCAATAGATTATAAAACTTTAAGCACACAAAAACTACCAGAATGAATAAACCAAATACCAGAATAGCAGATATCAAAATTAAGCATAAACATAAATCACAGAACAATTACCAACAATCCATAACACATAACACCATGATTTGTATGCGGAAAAAACAATAAAGGGAAAAACCATGGTGGGAAGCCTACCCACAGTCAGATAATACTTTTGTAGCAAGTATGTGAATACAATAAGAGGGACCTACACATGCAGGATGGCCAACAACCTAGAGTGCACTTCTCATCATAAAAGTAGTCTCGCTAACTACAAAATAAATCTAGACTACAATCTGGAAAGATAAATGAACTATAAGAATAACATCTCTTATGCTAGAGTATAGTTCTGGTTAAGCTTAATACTAGAGGTTTTAAACCTCTTTCTCAAACCCAATTCGATCACCTATGATCGACCAAAATCTCTACATATGATTACAACTTTATTTGCACATAATAATCCCATAACCTTGACCTACCACATCTTATCTACAAAGAGCTCTTACATCATATTTATACCAACCCGAGACCTAAATAATTAGGTCAGCCACCTAAAAGATAATACAATAAATCCATTACATAATCCTGCAAACCAATGATAAACCAAGTCGTCCTAAGACCAAAACAACATAAACCAAACAATAAATCCAACTGGTGACGCATCGGGAGCATAACCAACACATTTCATAAACCGGTCCATAACCTAACCAAATAACCACTGGACCCAAAATAGTTCACCACAAGACAAATTAAACACCATGCACAATTGGAACACAAACATTATAATTATCACCATCCTGACAACCTTCTAGAAGCCACACCAACACCACTTATTGGATTCACCAAAAGATCTTCAATAAAGCACTGGTTGTAAAACCCTTACCGGTAACCAAAAGGCTTACTAGAACAAATCATAGCAACTGGATCATCAAATCTTGAACCAACTAAATGTGATACACATTAGGAACACATGAATAACCAATCCAAACCAATTCCAACAACCGGACCAAAACCGGAGACAAATCTCTAGATCAACATCAAAGACTAACTACTCTACCAGAAGTCAGTAGATAGCAAAATAACTAGTGTTTACATCAATTACAAACATCAATACAACATATAATCAATTCCTCCAAATTGCCAACAAGAAGTTGGTTTCATGGGCTAGAAAGAAACAAGTTTCAATATCCTTATCTACTGCTAAAGATGAGTACATTGTTGCTACTAGTATTTGCACTCAGGTAGTTTGGATGAAGCAAATGTTGAAAGATATCAGTTATTTATGATGAGCCTACTATTATTTATTGTGATAATTCCAGTGCTATCAACATGTCAAAGAATCCGGTGCAACATTCAAAGACTAAACATGTGTCAATCAAATATCATTACTTGAGAGAGCAAGTCAGTGAAGAGAAGGTGAAGTTGGAGTATGTATCTACAAAGGAACAAATTGTTGATATTTTCACTCAACATTTACCTATAGATACATTTGTCTATTTGAGAGACAAGCTAGGGGTAGCCACCCCTCCTGATGAGAACTAGATGCATTGAGTCGCATCAATTCAGTGGATTTCAGACCTTTATCTTTTTATCTGGATCGGTGTGTTGGTGTTGCTCCTTTGCTGGAGTAGTCTCTGTTTTGGGGTGAGAGATTCATGTTTCTATTTTCTGGAGAGAATTTGGTTTTCTATTTTAAGATCTTTGGCATTGTTGTCAAAGGGGGACATAGATCATGTGAAAAACATATTTCTAAGTCCTTATCTTAGGGGGAGTTTGTTGGAGATATCTTCTTTCTTTGCATTGATTGTTTTTTTTTCACATTCATATGTTGTCATCAATGCCAAAGGGGGAGATTGTTGGATATTTTCATGCATTTCTTCTGCTAGGATATGTTGTTATCATTGATGTCAACATATTCATGTGATTCATTTCGATGATTGTTGATTGGGAAGATCTTATGATCTAGATTGTAGTGTTGGTTTAATGATTAATGTTTTATTGAGTTCAATATATCCTCTAGTATATTCCCGTGTGATCAGATCTGGTGCTAAGATTTTGGGATATTATTTGGGATGGTCTTGTGTATCTTTGTTTTAGATGGTTCATGATTTGGTTCTCCACATGTTATCTTTCTTCATGATAGTTGTTGATTGGTTGTGTTCTTGAGCTTTCAGACATTGACCGATGAAGATTTGAAAAGTGGTGTTGGTTCAATTGTTCCAGATGATTCTAACATGCTTCCTAGTGTTTCCTTGTCATATCTTATTTTCTTTGGCAATCCACATTGATCTTTGTGTGACTTTTTGGAGGTTTTCATCAACCGGTATTGATTTTTGTGTGATGTTGTATTTCTGGTGGTGTAGAGTGTTGCGATTGATCTTGGCATGATTTCTAGTGGATTTGTTCATTTGGGAATTTTAATTAGGACCATTTTATGCTATGTAAACCATTATATTGGTTCGGTGGTCAATCTTTGTATCGTGTGATATAATTTTGTAATTATGAGTTGGGGGTTAGGGTTTAGCCGACCTTGTTATCAAGGCTGATGAATTGTATATATAGGTGATATATTCATGTAGTTTGGGTGTCGTTGTTTTGTATGCATTATCAAAGAGAGGTGTATGTGTGAACAAGTGATTTATCCTTTGTTGTTGAGTTTGAGGAGAGATTGGTTTTGCAGGGTGGACAATTGTGTTAACTAGAACTATAATTAGGCATTTAGAGATGCTATTCATTCATTTCATTTCTTTCGAATTGTAGTCTGAATGTTGTTGTAAGCTAGTGAGACTTCCATGAGCATTGTAGCCTTTTGGGCCATTATATTTGAGCAATGAGATTTGGGCGGTGTGCTTGAGTGCATGTGCATTCCCCATTGTAATATTTTCACATACTATTGTAGAGTATCATCTTACTGTGGGTAGGTTCACATCATGATTTTTCCTTTAACCGGGTTTTCCACATCAAAATATTGGTGTTGTGTGTTGTTCTTTCAATTTTCCTATCTATCTCATTGTCGTAGTTTATTAGATCTGCTTCTGGTGGTTAAGTTTGTTGTTCTAGTGAAGATTGATTCACCCCCACCCCCCCCCCCCACCCATCTCAGTCTTCCTTGTTGATTGTTGCTAACAATAAAATTTTGTGCAGAGCTAGCCATGATGTTTGATGTGAAGGTAGGAACACTAGTCATAGGAGTTGTTAGAGGAATGGAATGATTAACTTGACTAGGCGGTTGCCTATAACCTAGGTTTTTGGTACAACTCTTCATAGATAGGATATTAGAATCTACAATATGAGCAATACCACGCAAGATATCAACACCATGTTTATAACTTTGAATCATTCTTTTTAATCCTTCAATCAATGGGAGAGCTTCACTTTCTGGGTATTCTTGATTCATCCATTATTGAAGATTGTCAAATTGATTGTCCATCTTCGCCAATTAGTCAATGGATACTTTAGTTAGTGAATCCTCCTC
Source organism: Cryptomeria japonica (assembly GCF_030272615.1). Taxonomy (NCBI): domain Eukaryota; kingdom Viridiplantae; phylum Streptophyta; class Pinopsida; order Cupressales; family Cupressaceae; genus Cryptomeria; species Cryptomeria japonica. Next base: position 670,087,363 of record NC_081411.1, on the reverse strand, counting down.
ATTATAAGAATTATCAAGAGGATAAATGGGAATATTAGTAGGATTATAAGAAGCACCATTATCCTCATTGGAAAATCTAGCCAAATTAGGTTCCATTTCCTTGGTAATTAAGCCTTGGGCAACCATAATTCTCCAAGTTATTCTAATGGGGATAATATAGGAAGGACTAATAGTAGTAAAACTCATGCACTAGGAAAAATAAATTGGAAAGAATAATGCAATCTCCTAGGAATTTGAAATATAAAATTAGGGCTTTGTTAAAATAACCTCTTGAATTAAATTTGAAATTATCCCTTAGCGGATCATAGAAATTTGAATTTAAAATTAGGGTTTAAAATGACCTCTTAATTTTAAAAGTTTGAAAGGAGGAAAAATAAAAATAAAATTTAGGGTTGTCCAAATCTAACCTCCTAATTAAATTTGAGAGTTTGAAATATTGAAATATTGGGGAAATCAATTTAATTTTAAAAATTACGGTATATGTAGTTTAGAGGGACAACAAATGACTTAAGATTTAGTTGAATCAATTAAATTCTTACAGGAAATTTTGAATTTTCACAAGATTAATTTAATTTTAAAAATTAGGGTTTGTTGCATAAACTACTTAATTTTAAAACTTGAAATTTAAAAATTTAAATGTTGCAAGGAGGGAAAATAAATTTTGAAATTGAATCAAAGACCCAAAACTGAAAATTAATTCAAGATCTACTCGATCCACAAGGTCAATTTTAAAATTAAAAATTAGGGTTTTGGTACTCCTATGGTTACAAGTGACAAATTGACAAAGAAAGATGAATTAGCTTTGATAAATCCTACAAGGTATAAGTGTATGATTGGAGGTTTGTTATATTTGACTCAAACGAGACCAGATATAATGAATGCGGTTTGTATTGTATCAAGATATCAAAGTGATCCTAGAGAAAATCATGAGTGCAGTGAAAAGGATTTTCAGTTATTTATAGGGAAGAACTGAATATGGTTTATGGTATCCTAAAATTGATGACTTTACACTATGTGCATACATAGATACATATTGGGCCTGAGATATAGATGACCGAAAAAGCACATCCAGTGGAGCTTTCTTTCTTGGAAAGAAACTTGTTTCATGGATCAGCAAGAAACAGTCATGTACTTCTTTATCTACTGTTGAAGATGAGTATGTTCCTTCTACTACTAATTGTATGCAAGTTCTATGGATGAAGCAAATTTTGAAGGATATAAGGGTAGATTGTAATGAACCGGTAGTTATTCATTGTGATAACTCTACTGCTATTGACATATCAAAGGATCCGATATTTCATTCTAAGACAAAGCATATATAAATAAAGTATAACTTTTTAAAGGAGAAGGTGGAAGCAAATGAAGTCAGATTGGTTTATGTGAACACTAAAGAGACGATTGTAGATATCTTCACTAAACCTGATTTCAAGGAATCATTTGAGTATTTTAGAGATAGATTGGGGGTCTCTACCCCTCTGGTAAAGACTTTTGTGATGTTGATTAGCATCAAAATGTTATCATTCTTCAAAACTATTATTCATTCTAGATTGATGTGATGGTGCTACTACTTAGGGGGAGTAGTCAGCTGTATGGTTCAGAGGTTTTATGGTTTTTGTTTGATGTTTATGTCATATTTTTGGCATTGATGTCAAAGGGGGAGAGATATACATGTGAAAAATAGAGCTTAACAGAGATATGAGTCACAGGGGGAGTTTGGTTATTTGGTGCAGAAGTTCATTGATATATCATTTGTTGGATGTCTTCCATTGAGGGAGACTTGTTTGGCATTTCTTGGCACTTGGAAGTTTTTCACATCTAGTGTTGCCATGAATTCCAAAGGGGGATTGTTGTCAATTTGGAGGAATTGATTATGTGTTGCATTGATGTTTGTCATTGATGTCAACACTAGCTTATTTGGTTGTCTACCGAATTTTGGTAGAGTGGTTGGACTTTGATGATGATCAAGAGATTTGTCTTCGGTATATTCTGATTGGTGGAATTAGTTTACTTATGTCACTCATGTGGTTTAAATGCATGTCACATTCACTTGGTTGGGGATTTGGTGATCCAGAAGCTATCATATGTTCTAGTAAGCCTTTTGGTTACCGGTAAGGATTTTACTGCCAGTGCTTCGTTGAAGATATTTTGATGAATTCGATAAGTGGTGTTGGTGCGGCTTGTAGAAGGTTTTCAGGATGTTGATGGTTATCATTTTCATGTTCCAGTTGATTGGTGGTATTTCATTTGGTTTATGGAAACCTATTTTAGGCCTGTTGTTATTATGCTAGGTTATGGACCGGTTTATGTAACATGTTGGTGGATGCTTCCGATGTGTTACTGGGTGGATTTATTATTTGGTTAATATTGTTTCGGTCTTAGGTTGACTTGGTTTATCATTGGTTTGCGGGTTTATGCAATGTATTTATTATATCATATTTTAGGTGGGTGACCTAATTGTTTAGGTCTCGGGTTGGTATAAATATGATGTAAGATCTCTTTGTAGATCATGTCATGGGATTATGACTATGGGATTATCTTTGTGTGAATAAAGTTGTAATCATATGCAGAGGATTTGGTTGATCATAGGTGATCGAATTGGGTTTGTGTAAGAGTTTTAAGACCTCCGGCAATGAGCTTAACTAAAACTATACTCAAGCATAGGAGATGTTATTCTTGCAGTTTATTCTTATTTTCGGATTGTAGTCTAGATTTCTTTTGTAGTTGTAAAGCGGAAAATCGCGATCGAACCCTAGTTGCTCTCCCCTCTTCCAACTCCAAGGAGAGAAGGGAGGTTCGCTAGGATTCGATGGTTTTCACTTAGGGGAGAGACTTTACATTCAAAAGAGGGGTTGAAACTCATAAGATCCAATCCCACACAATGCAAGATTGGATGCTAAATGTGTTTCAAGGGTTAAGACAGCAAGGCTACCCTCTTTTGTAAAGAATGTTGATAGGAGAATTAAGCTAAGCATGCATAGAAAGTGATAAAGATTCGCTTATAAACTGAGATAGGAATACAGTATGAAGCTGCGAACCTGGAATTAGCAGTAAAATGTCGATACGGCGCTGTCCTGCAAATTTGAGCAAAAGTTGTCAGGACGATGGCGCCCGGCGCCACGGTCCTCCGAAAAATCCGTGAAACGAAGGGGGATCTATTCGTCTCTGCACAAGGATTCCAGATCTTCAATTTCAGCCGCGTACCTGCAACCTACACACAGAAAAGAAAAGACGATTGGGGGGTTAGGGATTAGGGGTTTGCCTTTAGGTCAAACCCCGGTTTTGGAATTAACCAAGAAATGAGCAAGAGCTGTAAATGTAAATGACTGTAAAACAAGTACTAATACCTTGTTCTAAGGATGTTTGTATCCTTATGTGCGAAGGTTTAGATGTTGTATGTTGTGTGTTGTATGTAGCATGTAGTATATGAACTCCTCTTCAATGGTTGAATCCTTGACTTGAATGCAACACTTAGCCTTGAATGGAGATGTAGAATGATCAATTGCTTGAAGGAATGCTTGAATGCTTGAATGCCTGAGTATAGTTTCCACGCCTTTTCCACCATCATCATCATATCGAATGAAAGAGGAAAATGTAGTTTGTATACTTGTCATTTAGGGCTGATAGACTGATTTTCCCGACCTTAGGCCGACCAGGAAAGTTAATTTCCAAATTGCAAACAAAAAGACCTGAGACCCCTTAGGAGACCGGGCCCAAAATAGGACCCAGGGACCAAGGCGCTGGGCGCCATGGTCCTGGGGACCAAGGAACTGGGTGCCCTGCTCCTGAAGGACCAGGGCGCTGGGCGCTCTGGTCCCACCTCCCGGGACAGCAGGGTGCAAGGAGGTTCAGGCCAGGGTGCTTGAAAAATGCAGTTTTCAGTGTCGTGAGCAAGTTTCAAGGTCTCCATTCAGGTTGCGTGTTGCATCACCATTGTGAAGACCGAAATGCAGTCAAAATTGCAAGTGTCGCAATTTTAGGACGCTACATTTAGCCCCCACTTTAGCGGGAGTATGTATGCTCATACTTCCGGTAAAGTACAAGGAAACAATATTGAAAGACTTTCACCACGTCAAGGAGGCAAGATACACCAAGCCCCCAGTGGACTAAGGATCTTACGACTTCGATTGACAAAGTAAAAGGGAAGATCACGAGGAAGAACCATGACTGTCAGTAGTAAGGTTCCCTCACTATGAGTCATGCAAGAAAGATATCAAAAATTTTCAAGGCAAGGCTAAATTTGCCAAGAAATTTTCAAGTATCTTGAAAAGATATGAACGGGATGTATGCCCCCCTACGTTAAAGCGATCACACACGCCTCACCGGGGGTGACTTCTTTAAGGTAGTGATACATATAAGAATGAGAAAGGAAAGGAGCACGTTATCGCAAGGATTTAGCCCCCAAGTGTGAGATAAGCCCAAGGATAATAGACACAAAACACAAAGCACGAGGTGACTTCGCTTTCCTCGGGGTCAGTATGCTGTATGATAATTCATGTATATCATATGTATGTATGCATAATTGTTCTTCATTCCCCAATCAAGGAAGGTCACCTAGAAGAAGGGAACACATGTGTCTTTTGAGTCAACATGAGAGAGATCGAGAGATCTCAATGCTTTGCATCGTCCTCAAGTAGACAACACTAAGGACAACAAATAGAAGAATGAGAATAACATATAGAAGAAGTAACACAAGAGAGGAGGAGAGAATCTGCTATGCTAATGTAACTAGTCTAGCATGTCATCTACCCCCCGATCTTGCTGATCAATGTTTCGGGAAGGCAGGGAACACGCTAGAGGAGTAACATCCAACACAGCAGATGGAGCTATCACTAGATCCAAACAAGGGCTATGTTCATATCCCAAGCCGCGGTGTTCTTGTCTAGGAGCTAGGATAAGTGCTTTAGAAAATTCATTAGATAAATGGTTATCAATATCAACAAGTTCATATTCACTATCAGAAGCAAGATGAATAACATTTTCATCTATATCATCATCAAGATTTATAAAAATAGGATCTTTAACTTGCACAGGATCAAGACCATCATGCATCTTATGTTTAGGAGATTTAGGCTCAATTTCCGGCTGAGGAGAAAATGGAATAATGCTTGTTGAAGGTGTTTTTGGAGATTGCAAAGTTCGAGCTCTAAGACAACGCTTTCGCCGGCGTTCACATGCAGAACGATTTCGTCTAGTCTTAGTAGGAAGATTAGGAGATTGAGGAGGAGGGATGTTCTCATCCTTATCACTTGGGTGTTTAGGTTGTGGTCTCTTAGGCTGGATAATAGGAGAAGAAGATGGTCTCTTCTCTCTATAAAAGGAAGGAGGAGGAACTGCTCCATATAAAGGAGGAATTTTTGGTTTAGGAAGGAGACCAAATCCATCATGACGAGGAGGTATAGGTCTACTTTTAGGAAGTTTATTAGATATAGGCATAGTCACATCCATAGGAATGGGTTGGGAATCTTCTTGAGGAAAGAGATTAGTTTTATCTTTCAAAGGAAGAACTTCCTTCTCAAGAATGATAGGAATATCAAGTTTAGGTGTTCTAGGTTCACTTAGAGATAGGATCATATCTGTTTTCCACTTTTGATAAGATTTGAAAAGATGATCACTTCGCAGAGGAAGAGATTGGAATTGTTTAGGCCAAAAGTAATCAATAGGAACGCTAGAAGTTCTTTCAACTGGTTTAAAGAGACTATGATTGACAGTAACAACTTCACCATTATGGGGAAATTTCAAACACTTATGAATAGGAGAAGCAATAGCTTTCATGGAAGATAGCCAAGGATAGCCAAGCTTCACATGAAATTGTTCGGAAGATGGAATAATAGCAAAGTTCACATCAAGGGATTTGTTATGGACCTCAATAGGCAATGTAATAGAACCAATTGCAGGAGAAGAAAATGCATCAAATAATTTCACAATCACATCTGTTTTGTCATATATCACTTGATTCAATTGCAAAGTAAAAGGAAATTCTTCAGTAATGATATTAACCATACAAGAAGGATCAATAAGCACTTCACGGCAAGGTGTGTTCTTGACTTTTGCAACTATGTATAAAGGACCATCAGGTGCCCTAATGGTTTCACTGGAATCAAATGTGATGGAAGGTTCTTTAGGGTTTTCTTGCTGCTCTACAAAGTTAATCACATTCGGAGCCATAGACACAAGACCATCAGATGAAAAAGAGGAATCATTAGCCTCAATCGCATTAGAGGTATGAGAAGTATGAGAAGGTAATGGATCAGTAAAAATCTGAAGATTTTGATTAGGAGGAGCTACAAATGTATTGCCTTTATCATTCACTCCAGAAATAGAAATAGTATTATTATCAATCAAATCTTGAATTTTACCCTTTAAAGAAAAACATTTTTCAGTATCATGCCCAGGCTGATGATGAAATTGACAAAAGGCTTTGTTATCAAAATAAGGTGAAGTAATCTTTGCAGGATCAATTTATCTTATAGGAGGAAGAGTAAGCACATTTTGTTCCAATAACTTATTCATAATACTATGCAATGATTCATTCAAAGGAGTATACTTTCTTTCTTTCTTGAAAAATTTAGAAATAGGAGGCACACCTGATGCTGCATTCACATTGTTGTTGATGATGTTTTCATTGAATTTGATGGAATCTCTATTCGGTTTAAACTTCCCAAATGGTTGTTGACTGCTATCACCCTTATCACTCAGAGCCAAAGGATGTGATTGTTCCATTTGACTCACAGTCAGTTGATAATTGTGAAGAGTTGCACACAACTGTTGGAAAGAAGTAAACTCAGAAAACAGAAGTTTGTCTCGAATATCTTTTTGTAAATTAGAAATAAAGATTCTTTGAATATCATTGTCAGGCACTGGAAAAGAAATTTGAGCATACAAATGCTTATATCTACCAATGAAATCAGTCACTTTTTCTTTAACACCTTGTTTACAATGCATTAAATCAATCAAATTAACCTTAGGACTTATATTGTTTTGAAATTGTTGAATGAAAGCATTTGCAAGTTGTTCGAAAGAAGTAATAGAATAGGAAGGCAACGAGCAATACCATTGTAGGGCTTTGTCTCTTAATGTTCTAGTGAACAGTTTTGCAAACAACCTTTGGTCATAAGCAAAATCAGTACATATTGTTTGAAAAGTCTTAACATGTGTTAGAGGATCTCCTTTACCATTATAAAGTTCCAAATGCGGGATTTCAACATGTTTAGGAGGGATAGCTTGAACAACGTCAAGAGAGAGTGGGCTCGCAACGTCAAATGTGGGCACACTAAACTTAGATTGATTCATAGAGGCAATTTGTTGCTGTAAAGAAGAGATAGTTTGTGCTAGATTGTTAATGGTCGCTTCAGTCAAAGAATTCATATTGGATGTGTTAGATTGAGATGGAGGTGTTATGTTATTGAAAGAAGGTAAAGAGTAAGGTGGTGGGACTCTATGATAATTAGTCATAGGAGATTATTGGACAGGAGGAACACTACAAGGAGGGATGGAATGGATAAATGAATTGCCCCCTTGCATCATGTTCATTTGTGGAGATGTAATAGGAACACTCATTGGAGGAATGAATGAAGAAGTCAGATTAAATGAAGGAAGAGGGTTAATTGAAGAAGAAGGGTTGCCCCCATGACTGGTGATCATAGGAGGAATGTCTTGTGTTGAAGTAGTCATTATGTTTGATGTAAATGTAGGTATACTAGCAATAGGAGTCATCAAAGGAATAGAATGATTGTCTTGAGTAGGAGGTTGTGTATAACCTAAGGTTTCGGCACAACTCTTCATAGGCATCACATTTGAATCCACAATGTGTGCAATACCACGCAAAATATCAATTCCATTCTTATCACTTTGAAGCATATGTTTTAGACCCTCAATTAAAGGAAGAGCTTGACTATCAGGGTATTCTTGAGACATCCATTGTCGAAAATCGTCAAATTGGTTATCCAATTTCGGAAGTTGTTCTTCAGAAACCTCATGGAGAGCTTCTTCATCATTAGGAGGATTAGAGGAATTACCCATGTCCTCGTTAAAAAGGCTATTCAAATTAGGTTCCATTTCCTCAGTAATTAAACCTTGGAAAGACTTAATTCTACGGCTTTGTCTAACGGGAATAGTGTAAGTAGGGCTTATTTTTGTAAAACTCGTGCACTAGAAAGAGAGAGAAGATTTTGAATTTAGAGGTAGCAATTTTCAGTAAAATCAGCTAATCTTCTGGATTTAAGCTGTTAAATGCAATCACAACAGTCTCCCGAAATTTCGAAAAAAATGTCCGGGACTGTGGCGCTCGGAGTGCAACACGGTCCTTGCAACTTTTTTCGAAATTTGTAGGGATGAAAGGTATGATGATTTTAGAGCTAATCTGAAAAAAATTGAGTGATTTTACGATCTGTAGATAGGCCAAATTAAAGTTGCGATCTCGAAATTGAACCCTACCAAGATTGTCGAAAAATGCAAAATTTGAATTTTGAAAAAAAGAGAGGGAAACTGAAATTTTGAATTTTATGATTTTAGACGGAATGTCAAGAGCAATGCAAATTTTGAAATTTGAAAATTGACTCAATTTCACGCGAAATTCAATTTTGAAAGCGAAAATCGAAGTTGTTGTAATTAAGCACTTAATTTCAAAAGTCACAAATTGCAAGAATTTGAATAAAGCACTGAAATTTTTAATGAATGATAACACACTTTTCAGATTTAGGACAGTAAGAACACAATTTTGACACAAAATTTCAATTTCAATGATTTTTAAATGTTTAGAAGCCTTAATCCATGCAATCACAAGACCAACTTTGACTGTAATTTTGAAGGTGTTAAAATTGATAAAATCAGCCAAAATTCTGAATTTTAGCAGAAAAACACAGTAAGATCTCGCTCCCGAAATTTCAGAAAAAATGTCGGGGACGATGGCGCTCGGCGCCACGGTCCTCGCAACCTTTTTCCAAATTTTCAGGGATGAAAGATATTGTGATTTTATTGCGGAATCCAAAGTTACAGCCGATTTGGAGATGTTTTGATCAGTGAAATTGTCGGACAAAGGTTGAATCAAGAGGGTTTCAAAATTTAGGGTTTTGACACTTAACCACTTAATTTTCAAAATCAAAGCACAAATATGAATTGACAATTTGTAATAGAAGGGCAGATCTGAAACAAGCATTTAACAATTAGACATTTCGCAAGTTCAATTACTAAAAAAAGAAAATTTAGGGTTTTTATGCAATTACCTCTAAAATTTTACAAAAGATCAAACATGGAAATGTAATCAAGGAATCCAATTTTCAGATCTAACCATGAATAATCAGAAAGGATGTTCACGTCGGGTTCACCAAAATGTAAAGAGGAAAATCGCGATCGAACCCTAGTTGCTCTCCCCTCTTCCAACTCCAAGGAGAGAGAAGGGAGGTTCGCTAGGATTCGATGGTTTTCACTTAGGGGAGAGACTTTACATTCAAAAGAGGGGTTGAAACTCATAAGATCCAATCCCACACAATGCAAGATTGGATGCTAAATGTGTTTCAAGGGTTAAGACAGCAAGGCTACCCTCTTTTGTAAAGAATGTTGATAGGAGAATTAAGCTAAGCATGCATAGAAAGTGATAAAGATTCGCTTATAAACTGAGATAGGAATATAGTATAAAGCTGCGAACCTGGAATTAGCAGTAAAATGTCGATTCGGCGCTGTCCTGCAAATTTGAGCAAAAGTTGTCAGGAGGATGGCGCCCGGCGCCACGGTCCTCCGAAAAATCCGCGAAACGAAGGGGGATCTGTTCATCTCTGCACAAGGATTCCAGATCTTCAATTTCAGCCGCGTACCTGCAACCTACACACAGAAAAGCGAAGACGATTGGGGGGTTAGGGATTAGGGGTTTGCCTTTAGGTCAAACCCCAGTTTTGGAATTAACCAAGAAATGAGCAAGAGCTGTAAATGTAAATGACTGTAAAACAAGTACTAATACCTTGTTCTAAGGATGTTTGTATCCTTATGTGCGAAGGTGTAGATGTTGTATGTTGTGTGTTGTATGTAGCATGTAGTATATGATGTCCTCTTCAATGGTTGAATCCTTGACTTGAATGCAACACTTAGCCTTGAATGGAGACTTAGAATGATCAATTGCTTGAAGGAATGCTTGAATGCTTGAATGTTTGAGTATAGTTTCCACACCTTTTCCACCATCATCATCATATCGAATGAAAGAGGAAAATGTAGTTTATATACTTGTCATTTAGGGCTGATAGACTGATTTTCCCGACCTTAGGCCGACTAGGAAAGTTAATTTCCAAATTGCAAACAAAAAGACCCGAGACCCCTTAGGAGACCGGGCCCAAAATAGGACCCAGGGACCAGGGCGCTGGGCGCCATGGTCCTGGGGACCAGGGCGCTGGGTGCCCTAGTCCTGAAGGACCAGGGCGCTGGGCGCTCTGGTCCCACCTCCCGGGACAGCAGGGTGCAAGGAGGTTCAGGCCAGGGTGCTTGAAAAATGCAGTTTTCAGTGTCGTGAGCAAGTTTCAGGGTCTCCATTCAGGTTGCGTGTTGTGTCGCCATCGTGAAGACCGAAATGCCGTCAAAATTGCAAGTGTCACAATTTTAGGACGCTATAGTAGTCAGTGAGGCTCCTTTGTGATGAGTAGTGTGCTCTAGGCTATTGGCCTTCCTGCATGTGTATTCCCCTTATTGTAATCACATACTTACTGTAGAAGTATTATGTGACTATGGGTAGGCTTCCCACCGTGGTTTTTCCCTTTATCGAGTTTTCCACGTACAAATCTTGGTGTTATGTGTTGTGGATGCATGGTATTTGGTTTATGGTTTATGTTTGTGCTTAATTGATAAATTTTCTATTCTGATATTTGGTTTATGCATTGCGGTAAAACGTTTTCAGTGCTTAAATTTTTATAATATGTTAATAACATATTCACCCCCCTCTCAGTTGTTCACTGATTATCCTAACAAAATAATCAATCCAATTTAGACAAATGACAAGTTCAATTTTGAATCCAAAAATAAGGGTTTTTGTGAATTCAACGTCTAAATTTTTAAAAATTGAAAGGAAATTAAACTTTTAAATGAAAATTTAAATTTTAAATTACATACAATCAGATCTGAAAGCAAAAATTAGAATTAAGGGTGTAAGGAGTCGAGTTCATCCTCTAATCAGTCCTTTGAACTTTTCATGCGTCGAAAAGGGTTTTTCTATCTCTATGAATACAACTTAATTCTAGAAGTACAATTGTGCACCTATTTCCTGCACACAGAAAGAAAAGGAAATGTGTTGGGAATGGGGGTTTTTGTTTAGGTCAAACCCCAGTTTTGGAGTTAACCAATTGGTTGAAATAATCTAAATGAAAGGACTAAAATTAGAAATCCTCCTCTTTGAGGGGGTGTTGAATTGCTTGAAAATGAAATGCTTGTACATCCTTGTGAATTTTTGCTTGCTTATACATGGAATTATGATATCATGAATTAAAATGATGATCTCCTCCTCAATGCTTGAAAACTTGACTCTATTGCTGCTCCAAAGGTTGAAGGAAGACTAAAAATGCTCAATTGCTCTTGGATGCTTGAATGCTTGATGTAATTTCATGATCTTGTGTTCTTATGATAGATATTGAAATGAGGGGAAATCTCTCTTATATACTTGCCAGTGGGATTAATTGAATAATTTTCTGACTTGAGATGACATAGGAGGAAATCCCACTTCAAATTTGAGTTAGGTCCAAGGGAAGGGGTCCCATAGCGCCACGTCCTAGTTCTAGTAAGGACTAGGATGCCACACCTTGGTCTTGCCCTATTTCGGGGCAGGATCAAGGTGGCCCCTAAGTGCATTATTGAATTAAAAGGTGTTTTTGTTATGTGCATGAGCATATTCAGGTCTCTGATCAAGCTGAGGGGCGTAAACACTAAGGAGAAGACCCAAATGCAGTTGAAAATTGCGAGGGATACAATTTTAGGATGTTACATTTAGCCCCCTCTTTAGTAGGAGTATGAGCTTATGCAAATATTGCTGGTAAAGTACAAGGAATTCAAATTGAAGGACTTTCACCGCATCAAGGAGGCAAGATTCACCAAGCCCCCAGTGGAGTTTAGCATCTTACGACTTCAATGACTAGGTAAAAGGGAAGATCGTGAGAGAGAAAAAGAACCATGACTACAACTAGTCAGGTTCTCTTACTATGATTTATGAAAAGAATACTAGAAATTACAAAGCAAAGACAAAGTTATCTAAGTAACTTAAAGTATCAAAAGAGAAAATCAAGAGTGGAGTGTATGCCCCCACATTAAAGTGATTGTGTATGCCTTATCAGGAGCAATTTCTTTAAGTAGGATACACCCAAAGAACACAAGCATGTTATTGCAATAATTTAGCCTGCAAGAGAGGATTATTCAAGGGATAATGAACACAAAGCACAAAACACGAGGTGGTATTGCCTAACTTTGTAATTAGTATGCTTTTTATGATAACTCATGTATATCATGTATATGCATATGTGCATAGAATCATTCTCATCCCCAAAAGAAAGGAAACAACAATGGAAGAAGGGAACACATGTGTCTTTTGAGTCAACATGGAAGAGACCAAAAGAGATCTCAATGCTTTCCATCATCCTCAAGTAGACAACACTAGGGACAACAAATTGAAGAATAAAGTGAAAAAATAGAAGAATGTCACAAATAAGCAAGAGAGGAGAGAGAGAGAATCTATGATGCTAATGAAGCTAATCAAGCATGTCGTCCTCCCCTCAATCTTGTTGATCATTATTTTGGGAATGTGGACAATATGAAAGAGGAACCACATCAAGCACGGTAGATGGAGCTATTGCAAGTTCCAAACAAGGACCATGCTCTAATGCTAAGTCACTTTGTTCGTTATTAGGAGCTAGGATTAATGCTTTTGAAAATTTTGTAGATAAGTCATCGTCAACATCAACATATTCATATTCATCATCAGAAATATTAGGATCAACATTTTCACTATTTAGATTATTCTCACCTATTTATTCATCAAGATTAATAAGAATAGGAGCTCTAATAGGAATAAAACTTGAACCATCATTTGTCTTAAGCATTTTGCGTCTTTTAGAATTACGTTGAACATCTTTTTTAGGAAAATATGAAATCATGTCAATTGTTCGTGTTTTAGGAGAAGAAATGGTTTGGGAAGTAACTTCATGAGCTCTAGTATGACGTCTTCATCAGTGTTCTCTCACACAACGGTTTTGTCTAGTTTTGGCTTAGAAAGTTGAGAAAGGTTAGGTTCATTAGGTATAGGCTTTGTCTCCTCTTTTAGGGAATGATGAATGGGTTGAGGTCTTTTAGGTTCAAAAATAGGAGAGGTCGGTTGCTTCTCTCTATAAGATGAAGGAGGAGGATCCACACCATATAAAGGAGGAATGGGAGGTGTAGGAAGAAGACCGGGTCCATCATCAGGAGGAGAGATAGGTCTAGCCTTAGGAGGAATAGATTGTTGTTTAGGAGGAAGCATTTGTCTACCTTTGGGAGGAAGAGTGGACTCATCCATGTGGCAAAAGAAATAGATTCTTCTTTAGAAAGAATAATGTCTCTTTTCTAAGGAGAAAGGATGCTCTTCTTATTAGGAGAAGGAATACTTGCCTCTTTTGGAAACGAGATTATTTTGATCCTTAGGAGGAAGAATAATGTTATCTTCAAGAAGGGGTATATGATCATCAAGAGGAATACTAAGTGTTGGATTTATAGGTTTACGCAATGATAAAATCATTTCATTTTTCCAGTTTTGATATTGATCTAAACAGAGAATCACTTCTAGGTTGAAGAGGCTTGAATTGTTCGGACCAAAAATAATCAAGAAAAAGATCTCCACGCCTCATTGTAGGTTGAAATATGATATGATTGACAATTATGATTTCAGCATTATGAGGAAATTTTAAACACTTATGAATAGTAGAAGTGATCACTTTCATGGAAGCGAGCCAAGGATGTCCCAACTTCACATGAAATTGGTCAGATATTGGAATGATAGCAAATTGAACATCTAAGAATTTAGTGCCAACATCAATATGAAGTGTTATAGAACCAATAGAAGGACAAGAGAAGCCATAAAAAAATTTAACTATTACAAAAGTATCATCTATATCACTTGATGTAATTGAAAAGTATAGAGAAATTCTTCAATTATCACATTAACCATGCAAGCAGGATCAATAAGCATTCCTCTAGCGGGTGTACCTCTGATTTTTTTACTCAGGTATAATGGGTCATTAGGTGCCTTAATGGTCTCACTAGGATCAAATGTTATACATGAATTATTAGGAGGATCTTTTTGATCTACAAGGTTCACCACATTATTAGTTTCAAGGGTCACATCATTAGGAGAGTAAGTAGGATAATCCATCTCAATCACATTAGTGGAATGGAATGATAAAGGATCTGTAAAAAATTGAAGGTTTCGATTAGGAGGAGCTACAGATTTGTTTCCTTTATCATTCACACCTGCCACAAATATAGTATTGTTATCAATCAATTATTGAATTCTACTTCTCAATGAAAAATACTTCTCAGTATCTTGGTCAGGTTGACGATGGTATTGAAAAAATGATTTAGCATCAAAGCAAGGTGAAGTTGTCTTATATGGATCAATTAGTTTGATTTGGAGAAGTTTTAACACATTCCTTTGTATAAACTGAGACATAATGCTATGCAAAGGTTCATTCAAAGGAGTAAATGTTTTTTCTCTTCTAAATAATTTAGACAAAGGAGGCATACCTATAGCACCTACGAGTTGACTGTTGTTGTTGGTAATATTTTCATTGATTTTGATGAATCCTTTGTTTGGTTTGAACTTTGCAAATAGTTGTTGAGTACTATGACACTTATCACTAGGAGTTATAGAAGGAGATGATTGCTCTAATTGACTTACAACCAATTGACAATTGTGAAGTGTTGTGCACAACTGCAAAAAGGAAGTAAACTTAGTTAAGAGAAATTTATCCCTAATATCATTTTATAAATTAGCAATAAAAATCCTTTGAATGTCTTGATAAGGCACAAGAAAAGAAAATAGAGAATACAAATGCTTATATCTGGTCAATAAAATCAGTCACTTTTTCTTTAATTCCTTGTTGGCAATGCATCAAATCAGTCAAAGTAACTTTAGGACCAATTTTATTATGAAATTTTTGAATAAAAGCATTAGCCAATTGTTGAAAAGAAGTACAATATAATAAGAAGGAAAATAACAATGCCATTGCAAAGCTCTATCCCTTAATGTTGTAGTAAACATTTTTTCTAACAACCTTTGACCATGAGCAAAGTAACTAGACAATGTTTGGAATGTTTTAACATGAGTTAAGGAATCGCCTTTTCCATTATAAAGTTCCAATTGAAGGACTTCTACATGTTTAGGATGGACAACTCTAACAATGTCATTGGATAATTGGCTCGCTACATCAAATGTGCACACATTATATTTAAATTGATTCATAAGCTATTTGTTGTTATAAGGGAGACACCATTTGGCCTAGACTATTGATTGTAGCTTCAGTAGAAGAATTGAAATTAGACATGTTGGATTGAGAAGGTGGAGTAATATTGTTGAATGAAGGAAGATATTGAGAATAAAGAGGTGGGGAACTATGATAATTAGGTAATGGATAATATTGGTTGACACATGGCAGACTCCTAGGAAGAATAAAGGAATTGTGATTGAAGGAATTGCACCCTTGACTAACATTAATAGGTGATGAATGTGATTGGGTAACAAGGGGAACACTCATGGTAGGAGAAATGAAAGAAGAGATATTGCCACCATGACTTACATTTTTAGGTATAACATTTTGTCTAGAGGTAGCCATGATGTTTGATGTGAAGGTAGGGACACTAGTCATAGGAGTTGTTAGAGGAATGGAATGATTAAATTGACTAGGAGGTTGTGTATAACCTAGGTTTTTGGCACAACTCTTCATAGGCATAATATTATAATCTAGAATATGAGTAATACCATGCAAGATATCAACACCATGTTTATCTGTTTGAATCATTCTTTTTAATCCTTCAATCAATGGGAGAGCTTCACCTTTTGGGTATTCTTGACTCATCCATTGTTGAAGATTGTCAAATTGATTGTCCATCTTCACCAATTGGTCAATGGATACTCTAGTTAGTGGATCATCCTCATTGTGATAATAATCAAGAGGATAAATGGGAATATCTATATGATTAGAACAAGCACCAACATCCTTATTGAAAAAGCTAGCCAAATTAGGCTCCATTTCCTCAGTAATTAAACCTTGGGCAACCTTAATTCTACAACTTCTTCTGATAGGGATACTTAGGTGGGACTAATAGTAGTAAAACTCATGCAATAGGAAAAAGAAACTAGAATGAATAATGCAATCGCTTAGGAATTTAAAATTTAAAATTAGGGCTTTGTTAAAATAACCTCTTACATTAAATTTAAAATTATCCCCTCAAAGATAGAAATTTGAATTTAAAATTACGATTGAAAATGACCTCTTAATTTTAAAAGTTTGAAAGGAGGGAAAATCAAAATTAAAATTAAGCTTGTCCAAATCTAACCTCTTAATTAAAATTTTGAGAGTTTGAAATGTTGAAATATTGAGGAAATCAATTTAGTATTAAAAATTAGGGTATACGTAGTTAACCACTTAATTTTAAAATTTAAATTAAAAATGGAAATATTGACATTCAGATTTTTTTTCGACCTTAGGGTGAACTAAAATCAATAAAAATTCACAAATTTATGGAATTGTAAAGTAAAATACAGTCAAAATAGGCTACCGAAATTTGAGCAGAAAAAAATCGGGACCAAGGTGGTAACAGCACGGTCCGAACACACAGTCCGACCAAGGTTTTACCAAATTTTCAGGAAAGCAAGATATTGTGATTTTAATGCAAATTCCAGAAGGATATGGGAATTAGAGAAGGTTGAAATAGGACACACTTAGGATGTTTGATAAAATGATTAATTGAAAGAAGAACAAAAAAGGCCACACTTAAGGGCTAAATTTAATAATGTTTAGAGGGACAACAAGAGACTTTAGATTTAATTGAATCAATTAAATTCTTAAAGAAAATTTTGAATTTGTACAAGATTAATTTAATTTTAAAAATTAGGGTTTTTTGCATAAACCGCTTAATTGTACAAATTTAAATCTGAAAACTTGAATGTTGCGAGGGAAAATGAATTTTGAAATTGAAGCAAAGACCCAAATCTGAAAATTAATTCAAGATCTACACAATCCACAAGGTCAATTTTAAAATAAAAAATTAGGGTTTGGTGATTTAACCACTTAATTAATTCTTTAAAAAAAATTGAAAATTGAAAGTGTAAATGAAAACTTGAAAAGTTCTCAGATCTGAAATAATCTATCCAATTTAGACAAATGAAAAGTTTAATTTTGAATCCAAAAATTAGGGTTTTGTGAATTGAACCTCTAAATTTTAAAAAATTGCAAGGAAATTAAACTTGTAAATTAAAATTTGAATTTTAAATTTCATATACTCAAATTTGAAAAAAAAAATCAGAATTAAGGGTGTAAGGAGTCGAGTTCACCAAAATATTAAGTGGAAAATTGGGGATTCAGCCAATTCTCCACTTAGAAGTAGGGGAATTTACTAAGCTCAATTTTCACTTGAGAAAACTTTACATTCAAAAGAGGGGTTGAATGTACTAGATCTAATCCTAAGGAAAGTAAGGATTGAATAATATGTAGATTGATTGTGATTGGAATTGAATTGACCCTCTTTTTGTAAGCTGATTAATTGAATTAAGGCAAAATGTTGGAAATGAAGACAAATTATGTGAAAACAACAAGCTACAGATTTGGGATTCAGTCATGCACTTGGATTTGAGAAGTTTGAGATGATTCGGAGCTACTATGTGAAATCAGGTAAAAGTTGTAGGGACCATGTGTCTGGACAAGGGCACTCTCCAATCTGTCCATCGAACTTTTCATGCGTCAAAAAGGGTTTTTCCATCTCTGTGAATAAAGGTTAATTCAAAGAACTACAACTGCAGATCTACTTCTTGCACAAACAAAGAAAGGGATTTGTGTTGGGAATATGGGTTTGCCTTCAAGTCAAACCCTAGTTTTGGAATTAACCAAGTGGTTGAAATAATGTAAATGAAAGGACTGGAAGTAGAAATCCTCCTCTTTGAGGGGACGTTGAATTTATTGAAAATGAAATGCTTATACCTCCTTGTGAAGTTTTACTTGCCTCCATAAGGAATTATGATTTCATCAAGCATAATGATGATCTCCTTTTCAATGCCTGAAATCTTGACTCTATTGCTCCTCCAAAGCTTGAATGAAGATTGAAAGTGCTCAATTGCTCTTGAATTCTTGATCTCTTGAATGCTTGATGTAATTTGACGATCTTATGTTCTTACGGATAGATGTTGAAATGAGAGGGTAAATCCCTCTTATATACTTGTCAGTGGGATTAATTGACTGATTTTCTGACTTAAGCCGACATAGGGGGGATTTTCTCGCTTCAAAATTGAGTTAGGTCTTTTGGAATCAAGGAACATTAAGAGGGGGGGTGAATCGGTGTTCTACCAGTTATTAAACTTTCTGACTTAACCTTAAACTACTAGAAGCATAAGCATCAAACTGAAATACAGAAACACAAAACAATCAACCAAAAAATCATAAGACCGAGATTTTTACGTTGAAATCCAAATGGGAAAAAATGGTGGAATTTTAACCCACAATTATTATTCCACTATGGCTAGTAGCAAAACAATATTACATGAAGGGGAATGCACTAGCATTCAAGCATACTACCTAGAGCTTACAACTCAATTACAATAAGGGATACAACCCCAGAAGGCTCAGTGACTTATAAATCATTTAAAATAATGAATTAAAATGAATGAACTCAAAAATAGCATCTAATAATTCCTAGATGAGTTCTGGTTAAGTTCCAAAACTCTGACTGTATCTTCCATATTTTTTATCGTAGTCAGCTACTGGATCAAGAATCCGAATGTGAAATTGCACCAAAAGGGATTCTCGATCATTACTTACTCATATTACTTCATACCATACATCAAAAGGATCATCAATCTTAGTCTTATATATTCACAATCACAAAATAGACAATTATCAACTTGTCGGCCTCTTAGTGTAACATGTAATCATGAGTCGGCTTGATCGGATCACCAAAAAGTTGATAAAATGATGTCTCTATGTCAACCCTATCATCCCATGCACAATTCTTAACACTACAACCACCAGAAGGCTACTGAACCAAAAGCTACTTTGCCTGACCTGAAATGCCGGTTAAATGGTTACCGATTCACATCCACTTCCAGTTATCAAGATCTATAGCTATCAGATAAAATTTCATGAAGAGTGACAACTCTTAAACCAATAGTCAAGCATCACTATCCATTGGATGAGTTTCAATTTCCAACAATATCCCCCTTTGGTATTGATGGAAAGACTCATGAAAAATGACTAAGTGTTGAAACAACTTGGATACTGGATCGAAATTGCTATCAAAATTTCTAAGGCTCCCCCTTAGACAAAGAATTTTGAAACCTGTATCATGCTCTGTACATTGCACTCTTCTATTCCCTTATTCATTGTACATTTTCACCTTTACTCTCCCCCTTTGACAGCAATGCCAAAGATGGGGTGTTGTCCAAAACTTATATATAGAGATATCTATCGGAGATTTTACATATACTTGAAAATATCAGCAAAAATGGTCTTCAAAAATCCTAAGTGGTTATCACACCATTTCTTCAAGTTGTCCAAAATTGTAATAAATGCATTGAAAACATAGGCATGAATCTCCACATTCTTCAATTCACTCAGGACAGGTTGTGCCATAGCCTTCATACAATCTATTTTATTACTCAACATGGTGTCCATCTGGGGGGCAATTAGATTCTGGACTTCACCAACTCTCCTCAAAATTTTGTCTTTCTCCACATTTAGGCTCGAGATCTGATCATTGAGAGCCATTATCTGCCCTTCTATACTACTAGTTAGGGCTACATTAGAATCAAAAGACTATGAAATACCAACTAGCTTACCTTGGCAAATACTTATTTTCTTGTCTATGTCAGTTGTTAACTTTGGAAAAATCATACAAGAATTTTATATATTATCACCTTATGCTAGTGCATCAGAGATTATCTACAAACCTTTATTGAACCTTACTCTATCATCCTCTATCATTTTCTGAAATTTTTGCATACGAACCTCTTTAAATTTGTCCAGTACCCTCTTGGTGGTGGTCTTCTCCAAGGATTCAAAATTGGTGCTTATATTACTTATGAACTGAAATAGTTTTCTGGAGGAGTTATAGTTAGGATCTGGTGTTGTATCCGACACTATTTTCTACAAGACATCAACAGACATCTGAATAATCTTTTTGTCTTGATTTTTTTATTAGACCAGGTCTTGATTGTCCTCTCAGCTAGTGACATTTATCCAATATCATGGGGACCATCAAGATTGATTGAGATTTGAGGTAGGGTTCTTGTCCCTTTCACTAGAGGAGTGTCAATAGTCGGAGAATCAACAACTCTCTTCCCTTTATTTACCTGAGAACCCTGCACCTCTGTCTTCTATGGTTCCATTTCCTCAGCGTCATTCCCTTTATCATGTGCACTGGTGTTACCACTTGGTGAAGTGTCATCCTTTGGAATCTCAGGGACTTCTTCAATATTTTCTACCATCAGAGGATTCAGACTGGTCTTAGCATCAATGGTTACATGGCCTTGATCTTCTAGATATCCCTTTTTCTGAGTTTCATCCTTCTAATCACTAGAGACACCTTCCTTTACTTCTGGATGAGAAGTTTGAACTGCATCACTATATAAAGGGTTGTTCTTTATGATCCTTCTCCTGATTTATTCTATTTCTTTTCTTACTTCTTCAACCTTGGTAATCATTAATCTATTTACCCTATTCGTGCTTCTGAATTCCTTCTTATTTTCTTCCTCAATGAGCCTTTTGGCTTCATCTTGGGAGATACAAGTGCAGACATTGATCAATTCTCTCTCTTTCATTTCTTTATCAATTTTACTAGCTGCCAACCTCCTCACATCAATAATATTATACAGATTCTTAGGGATGATATGCTCCAATTCAATAAAGGTTCTACTAAAGTTGTGTAAGTACAAAATAATAGCTTCCTCAACTTTTCTTTGATCTACCTCAACTAGATTTTCATAGTATGCTCCAATGTTCTTCAAATTTCCATCAACAATTATCTCGTCAGTTAATTGGTTTGTTCTCATTGGAGGAACGAATGTATGTTAACCTTGTAAATTGTCGGTTTCAAGATCATCATCAAGTTGTTTTATGAGTTTCCTTCCCCTCTTGGGTCTTCTAGCAAGGGTAGCTTCAAATTTAGCTTTCTTGATTTGCAAGGTCCATTGGACTGTGGTTTCCTTACTACTCTAACAAAATCTCCTTTCTTCTTGGCCTTTGTTTCTTCTTCTTCTGATTTAGTCTCCAATTCCACTGAAGATAAAACAACATAGGTTTGCTTCAGTTTGTCCTTTTGCATCAAAACTCCCTTTCTGGATGAGCTCTAACCTATTGATGGTATTACTGGAGTAGGGGCAGACTTGGTCTCCTTTGGTTCTGCTTTGGAGGGAACTGGCTAGCCTTTGGCTTCTTTGATTCCTCATTAGCTTCCATCAGCGTATGCTTTTCCTTTTCTTGAGCTTAAATGCCTCTCTGATGAATCCCATCTACACAACCACTTTTTCAACCATTTTATAAACTTTTCTCTTTCTTGCAAGCTTGGTGAACTTCTTGTGCAACTCCATATCTTTCTCCTTGAAGGTGTCAAACCTAGGTTCTTTGGGGTCCACTAGCTTTCTCATAAGGTGTTGAACATAAACTTCAAGGCTCTGACCATCCACCTCATAATCCATTGGTAAGATCTACAATGTCTTGGGCTCCACAGCTTCCATGTGACATTGGTCTTTGTTGACCATGAAGTGGATAATATTCTCATATCTCTCAACGATCTCTTTGGGAATCCTTTCTCTATCCTTCATTTTTCTCTGGAATTTTTTTTAAAATCTCCACAGGGCAGTAGTCTAATTCTCCCTATTTCCCAATCTCTGCATACCTTTCTTGATTTGAGTGGAAACTAGTAAATAAAATTCCCATTGAACTCTCCCTATTCCAAGAATCTCATTCATAAAGTACAGTGCCATATAGATAATCAGAGAACCAAATTTAAATACATTCTTCTTATCTAATTTAATCTTCTTCAGATTACTGAGAAGGTCTTGAAGAAGAACTGAACAAAAATCATACTACATGTCTTCTTTCACCATTTGATATGTTGTATAAATGGTTATTCCGGAGATAGAGTTTAGTCTACTAGACTGGTAGACCTTGTAGCCAATGATCATGGATGCAAATCTCACATCATGCTCTCAGATATCATCAATTTTCATAGATCTATAATCAAATTATGCATCAATTGCCTTTGTCATAGTAGGGTTTGTTACCTTGCTTAGATTCGGTTTGTCATCAGTTTGGTGTAGACATGTGACTGCATCAATGGCCTACTTTGGCGATTTTGTATGGTTTGTCTAGCCAGATAAATTCATCATGCACACAGCTTAGGATATATCTTACCCACTTATCTTCATCGAACAACAAGAAGTGAACAAATTGTGTGAAACCATTCCTCTACAATTATGCATATTCTAGTTTAAGATTTTTGTCCCTGTCCTAGAGGTAACTATTGTAGAGTGCTAGAATTGCCTCATTACCGATTTCTTCAATATTGCAGTGAATATAGGCTCTCGCATCGTCCGCATGCAAAACACCATAGGGCACAGATAAGAAGGCACCATTTGGATCATCTTCGACTGACTTAAATGGGTGCTTCTTAAATTGTGGCCTTGATCTCTTGGAAACCTCTACTACCAATGGAGTATCTAAAGAAGAAGAAGATTCCATTCTGAGAAATTTAGGTTTTAGAGTGTTCTTCTGTAAATACCTCTCATTCCTAACAGATGTACAATAACTTTTGTCAAATCGCCTTGAAGGTTTTGATCTCCTTAGATACTGGTTCACCTAGCTTTTCTGCTTCAACTCTTCGTAATGAAAAATGATTCACATTTGCCCTTTTTAACCTCACAAACCTTAATTTCAAGTTGACATAAATGCACTGATAATATTCAACCAGATGCCTTGTCTAGAATCAATCAACTCACCAAATGATCTAGAGATCAGGATAATTATCTCCAGGAATCTGCAATCTACCATGTCGATCATAGATCTCTCTGAGGGGGGTTCTGCAAGATTTTGCATGAAGATGCCACCCCTTAAGGCTAAACACCTTAGTTATTGGATGAGTTTTCTGCACCAGATTCAAGTACATATCCACTAGCTCCTTTAGATTCATCCTTTCTGACCCACACCTTCTCATGCTTGTCTTTGATCTCCTCTACCTTTGCCTTGCCTTTATCATCAGTTTTGTTCTTGTCTATCAGAGCAATCTTGTTCACATTTTTTCTTTTGCGAAATTTTACAATGTGACCGGTTTTATTGCATGTATGACAAACAACATTTTGCATAGGTTTGAAGTCCATCTGATTTGGTGTAATCATGTACTAGTTAAAGATATGTCCAAACATCCCACAAGCATAGAATCTCTTATTTTTGAAAATTATTCATTATTTCTTTGCACATATTTGACTTGTGACCAAAGTTATTGCATATGAAACACTAACTAGTAAAGGTAGGACCATTGTTCATATTGTTCATTCCATTATTCATCCTACATCTACATTGATTTTCCATATGACCAAATTTATTGCAAGTAAAACATCTACCATAGAATTTATGAGCATTAGGTTGTCTTACTAGAGGATTCTTTCTCTTCTTATTATTATGTTTTGCATTCCTTTGTCTAGATCTAGAGGATTCTCCTTTCTCAAATCCAAATCCTCTCGTGTCCTTCCCATGTCTCTGAATTTCCCGCATCTCATCAAGCCTTGCTGAGCTAGCATTGAACCCTTATGACCTCTTAGGACACCATATGACCACTAATGACACCATATTGGGTCGCTTTGGGTCATATTGTATCCTAAGGGGTCTTATTGTGTCCTAAGGGGTCTTATGGTGTCCCAAGACACCATATGACTCCTACGGACACCATATGACCCCTAACGACACCATAGGACCCCTTAAGACACCAAATCATGTCATTAGGGGTCATATGGTGTCCTAAGGGGTCATAGACCACAATATGACCCCTTAAGACACAATATGACCCAAAGTGACCCAATATGGTGTCATTAGGGGTCATATGGTGTCCTAAGAGGTCATAAGGGTTCATGGGACACCATATCACATAACTATCATTAGGGGTCATAGTTATGGGTCATAAGACACAATATGACCCCTAACGACATGATTTAGTGTCTTAAGGGGTCCTATGGTGTCCCAAGACACCATATGACCCCTAAAGACACCATAGGACCCCTTAAGACACCAAATTGTGTCGTTAGGGGTCATATGGTCTCTCTCTCTCTGTCTCTCTCTCTCTCTCTCCTTCTCTCTCTTCCTTCTCTCTCTCTCTCCCTCTACCTCTCTCCCTCTCTCTCTCTCCCTCTCCCTCTCCCTCTCTCCCTCTCCTCCTCCTCTCTCTCTCTCTCTCCCTCTCCCTCTCTCCCTCTCCTCTCTCTCTCTCTCCTCCTCTCTCTCTCTCTCTATCTCTCTCTCTTTCTCCCTCTCTCCCTCTCCTCTCTCTCTCTCTTTCTCCCTCTCTCCCTCTCCTTCTCTCTCTCTCTCTCTCTAAAATATGACCAATAAAATCCAATATCCGATTTCTACCATGTGGCAGTTTACTTCATAAATGGCGGCAAAGGGAAATTCTTTGGGGACCGCAAATTTTTGTACGAAAATCGGATATCCCATTTTATCCGATATCCGATTTTTGTACTCAAATTTTCAAATTTCAAATTTCGGCTCGGGAATGCTTTGGTATTAGGCTTGGAAGTGACAAGCCTAGAAAGTCAACTAAAAAAATGTGTTTTTCAGTATTCCTTGATTTTCCAGACTTTACACTGGTGGCTGATGACTTTTTTGTTAGCCAAAATTGATAAAACAAAAAGGGTTTTTTAAGGACATTTCCAGCTTTCTAACAATATAAGGCTTGTCTTATTTTGACTTTAGTAAATAATTATTATTTATTTTCTAATTGAATTCTGACAATAGTCCTGATTGATATACTGATTGAAAAACACTCATAACATTCAAACGGTATAACATTTTTTGAAACCGAAAAATGCGTCACATCCTATGCTTAGTCTACTATAGGGAAAAATTAAAAAAAAAAAAATTTCATAAGGTTTTGACAAAGTTAAGGTGGTCAGACGTAGAAGTTTCTGAATTTCTGAAAAGCTGTAGTAAAAAAATCATAAATAATTATTTAATTCATAAAAAATTAAAGCAAAATATGTGTCACATCCGGACATGAGTCTAATACTTATATTAGAAATATTATAAAAAAACATTAATATTTGATTGTGATTAGGGTGGTCAAACATACATCTACTTCTTTTTTTTTCCTGAAATTTTAGTACCACTGCATTGAAATTTGAAATTTTCATCAAATAGGATTTTTTTTTTCCAAAAAACAACTAGTAGCTTAGAAACTACATTCAATTTTCTGTATATTCTCTTCTTACATATTTTAAAAATAATGTTCACAACTTATTCAAATTTTCATGTCAAGTTGTGTAACTCTAATTTTTTTGAAATTTCATTGTCACTTAAGGGCCTGTTTTGGCACACCATGATCTTGCACATACCCTTAATACTTCCCTCCTCCCCTCTGATCCCCCTAATTTTCCTCTCTCTATCACTCTCTTCACCTCTCTCCACATCTCTCCCTCTCTCCTTTTGTTCATAATTACTCTTCTCCCTCTCTTCTTATTCGATAATTACACCCAACTCTCTCTCACATTATTTCTTTCCCTCAATTACCCTTGATCACCTCTCTCCTCCTATGGGTTTATAGATAATTCCCTCTCCCCCTCTCCCCACCCCTTAATTATTCTCTATGTCTCTCTTCACCTCTTTTCCCATCTCTCTTCTCTCTTTGTTGATACTTTCCCCTCTCCCCCTCTCCTCCTACCCCCTAATAATCTCAAATTCTCCCTCTCATTCTCTCATCACCCCAATCATCCCTGCCTCTCTCTCTTCACCTTCCACCTAATTATCTCTAGTTCTCTCTCTCACACTCTCTCTTCCCCCCAATTAATCTCTCCTTGTCACCTCTCCCCCCTCTCCTTTTTTTTATACTTCCCTACGCCTCTCCTTTTCTCCTCTGAATTTTGTTGCTAGAAATGAGAAAGAAATGCAGAGAGACTAGTCTAAATATTAGGGAAGAGAGAGTGAAATAGAGGAGGAAATTATGAAGAGGTAGAAATATAAGAACCTTGTATAGCTTGAGAGAATGAATGAGGTATTCAATGATAGTTAGAGATATAGGTCTAGAGAGGGAGGAAGAAACAAATAGGTGGAGTGATAGGTTTAGGAGAGATAGGTCGAGAAAGGAACAAACATAGATAACGTGGTTTATCAAAATTTATCGAACTCAATAAAATTCATAAATTTTCTATTATTGATTACTTATTTAGTTTATTTTGAGATGATTGTTACAAAAATTCATGCAATGGAGAAATCATATGAAAAAGTCCTGAGTTTTTTTTTTTTTTTAAATGAAGGATGAATTTAAATGAATTATAATTATTTTTGAAAACAAATAATTTAAAACCTACCTATTAAATATCATAGAGCTCCTAATTACCAATTTAAAAACATAAATTTTTCCCTCCATCTTTTCATTCCAGTTTGCTTTGGGATTTGGCTTGAAAGTGACAAGGCTAGAAAGTCAACTAAAAAACGTGTTTTTCAGTATTCCTTGATTTTCCAGACTTTATACTGGTGACTGATGATATTTTTAATAGCCAAAATTGATAAAATGAAAAGGGTTTTTTAAGGATGTTCTCAGCTTTCCAACAATATAAGGCTTGTCTTATTTTGAATTTAATAAATAATTATTATTTATCTTCTAATTGAATTCTGACAAAAGTCCTGATTGATAAACTAATTGAAAAACACTCATAACTTTCAAATCGTATAACATTTTTTGAATCTGAAACATGCGTCACATCCTATGCTTCATCTACTATAAGTAAAAATTAAAAAAAAATTGAATTTCATAAGATTTTGACCAAGTTAAGGTGGTCAGATTGAGGAGTTTCTGAATTTCTAAAAAGTTGTAGTAAAAAATTCATAAATAATTATTTACTTTATTAAAAATTATAGAAATATATGTGTCACATCTGGACATGAGTCTAATAATTATATTATAAATCTTATAAAAAAATATTATGATTTGATTGTGATTAGGGTGGTCAGACATACACCTACTTCTTATCTTTTTCCTGAAATTTTAGTAACACTGCATTGAAATTTGAAATTTTCATCAAATTGGATTTTTTTTTTCAAAAAACAACAAGTAACTTAGAAACTACATTCAATTTTCTATAGATTCTCTTCTTACATATTTTAAAAATAATTTTCATAACTTATTCAATTTTTCATGTCAAGTTGCATAACTTTGATTTTTTTAAATTTCATTGCCACTTAAGGGCTTGTTTTGACACACCATGATCTTGCACATACCCATATATTCCTTTACAATTTCATCATTTTGGGCATTCAAAAATCACTTCATAGTTAGTATCTATAATTTTCCATGAGTTAACTTGCTTTTACCAGACTTTGTTATGTACTGTTGTCACTTTTACCATATTTTCTGCCTTTAGCTTTTCCTACAAAACAGATTCTCAAGACAATCCTATTGCAAACCACTTCATGAAGTGTTAGTGCGAAAAAAGAAGAACTAGTATTATCTCTGCATACTTTTATTTTTTTATACTTTCCATTGTTCTTTTTTATTACGGGAAAACTAGGTTTTGAAGGGACCTTGAGACCCTTTACAAAGGAACCATAAAAGATAAAAGCATTATAAAACTAAATGGGACAGATAGCGAAAAAACCAACAAAGTGTTGGGTAAAAGCTAGCACAAAAGACCAACACTACCAGCAACAACCAGCAAAAACATAAAAAAGACAAATTACATTATTTTTTTAAGGGAATTAGCCAATTTCTCACTAATCCCTTGCATTTCTTTGATATTCTCCCTGAGGCTAGGGATTTCCTTTGATGAAGCCAAGGCAGCCTTTTTCAAGCTCTCCCTAGTCCTTTTAGTCGCACCTCCAGGAGCACTATCCACATTCCCAGCCTCAGTAGCAACCTCTTCAGCATCAAGGTCCACAACAAACTTGGTAGGGCTGGGACCATCAAGGTGTTTGGCTATTTCCTCCATGTTCCTGGTCGCAAAGCTGAGGATCTCTGGAATCAGAATTAGGAAGTTCTTCATGGCAACCTTCCCTTCCTCCAGCTTGTTGATCTGAACTTCTAACTTCTCCACCTTTTCATCCATTTCCTTTTTCCATTGGTCCAGGTTGCTTTCACCTTTCTCTCCTTGCTCTTCCTGATGTTTAGCCTTTTTTTCCATTTTTTTAATCTTTCATAAACGCATCTATCAAAACCCAGACGAGCATCAAACTAGTTCTTAAGCTCATTCAGGATAAGCATACCAGTATTTATCTCATCACCAGCTCTATCATTTACCATGCTCGTATCCTCCTTATCCTTGTTCAACTCTATTTCCATTTCCTTGTCCTCCTATTTTTTCTGGTTATTCGGCTCCTCCATGGGCTAGTTATTGAGATCACCAGGGCTCGCACTATGGGTAGGTTCCTCCTTATTACCCTCATCTTCTTCCTATTTTTCATTCTCATTACCATTGTCCATTCTGGATGTTTCCTTGATCGAGTTGTTCTGATCGGAATCTTCCTTTTCTCCTCCTTCCACTTCGCCCACTTACTCATCTTTCCATCTCTCCGCCTTATCAGTATCATCAGTCTCCATATCACTACCTTCTTTTCCCGTATACTTAGGATCAACCTCCACATCCTTATGTTTATGGCTCAAATTCATGTCCTCCACATTTTTCTCCGCAGAGCCTTTTCATCCTTAATGGGCCCAAAATCCTCACTTTTTCTCTTGCTATTATAGCCTAGGCTTCTTTCATAAGAAGTGAGCATCAAGAATTGTTGGCTATACTATAAAAGATTACCCAGGCTACAATAATAATAGAGGTATAACCACTGGTCAACAAGAGATTGATAATAACACAACCCATCAATCTTGTAGTTCATGATATTACCTTGATATTTTGTTCTTATATATGTCTAAATGCAAATGTTGAATTAAACCAATATGCAAGAGTTACGAGAGTACTTCCTGTTATTGCATTTTGCAGATGAATGAATGCAGGTGTCCTCGGGTTGAGCCAACATAAGAGTATATGCCTGACTCAAAGAAAAAATCTAGATTCTAAACTTCACTTATATATATGTCTTGTAAATGGTATCAAGTAAGTATCTTACCCTTCGCTACCTATGCTATAACAAAGTCATACATTTCTAAGCCATCCTAATATCAAAGTGCTTTCATAAATAGTTCGATATCTACCTTATACTAACTATAAATCCTACATCCCTGTGTATTAATGTAGTTATATTAGAATACTGCAAACAAAACTATGTTATGAAAACTTATACTTCATCCTTATCATCTATGGCTTCCATGCAAGAGGCTTGTTTTTCCTCAGCCTCCATATCATTGGGATTACCAGCTTGGAATGGGGTCCAACCCTCCTCTACCATATAGCCTACCCACCATTCACCTTTTGTCTCCTCTACCACACCAAGCCATTGTTTAAGGAATGCAATACTCCTTGTTATCTCTGATTGTCGTTGGCGGCATAGTTTTTGATCTTTGCTGCTAAGAATAGGCCTCTTAAACTCTATATTGAGTGCTTCTTCCTTGTCTATGGCTTCCGTAGCTTTAGTATAATCTTCCGGATAAGGTATATATAGTTTATCATCCCTACTTTTGATAGCCATTTCCAGGTTAACCAGATATTCTTTCTTGAATATTAGCTTGCATAGTGAGACTGTGACTACCTTATCTTCTCCCATTGTGAGTAATATTGCTCCAAACCTTGTAGGGATGCTGCTATTGACTCATTTCCTATCTTCTAAGTATATAATCTCATTGCCCAGAATCCTCTTGATCACATGGATGACCAAATCATCTTCTGATCTCAGAATAACGGACAAGCATTTGCTAAATCTCTCTCCGACAAAGGACATCTCACGCTTCTCAAGACACAAACAATATTAAATTTCTATAAAACATATAGATTTTAGGGAAAACAAATTCTTTAACTTTTGGTTTAGTTTCTAATTGGAATATAATTTTTTTTCTTTTTATTCATAAATAGTGAATTCTTTTATTTATAAAATTTTAAATTTTTATTTTTATTTTTCATATTCATTATTTTAAAATTTTGATTTGATGATATTAATTAATAAAGAGAAGATATTTCAAGATGCTATTATTGGTGTATTGTGATAATATGAGTTTTTTTTTTTCTTTTTTGAATAAAATCTCTTATAATTTATTTCATAATTTAATTATTATTTTTGTAAAGTGTAATTTGAGATGTCCTTACAAAAAAAAGTATACATATATCCATATTATAGATATGAAAAATAATCAATCAAACTAATTATTTTTAGTAGTTTGAATAGATTTTACTTTTTTGGATATTTAAATTTATTTTACTTTGTTTTAATAATATAGAGAAAGGTCATCATTACTAACTTATATTGTTTTTTTTTTTGTTTGTGTTATAGAAAAAGTTTCGATTATTTCTCTTCAATTTATTTCATTTACAATTTTTACACTTAGTTCATTTATGAAATTAATAAAATAAATTCTTGTATTCAAGCTAAAACAATGTAAACCATATGTTGGAAATTGTTTTATAGAATCTGCTTGACATATTTTCTAGTGTTTTGTAATAGTATATGACGTGTTCAAAAGAATGGACTTCTACCAATTTACTTGATTGTACTATGTCCATATTGCAGATACTTGTTGAAAGTGTTTTTTTGACATTGATCATACATATATCCATATTATAGATATGAAAAATAATCAATCAAACTAATTATTTTTAGTAGTTTGAATAGATTTTACTTTTTTGGATATTTAAATTTATTTTACTTTGTTTTAATAATATAGAGAAAGGTCATCATTACTAACTTATATTGTTTTTTTTTTTGTTTGTGTTATAGAAAAAGTTTCGATTATTTCTCTTCAATTTATTTCATTTACAATTTTTACACTTAGTTCATTTATGAAATTAATAAAATAAATTCTTGTATTCAAGCTAAAACAATGTAAACCATATGTTGGAAATTGTTTTATAGAATCTGCTTGACATATTTTCTAGTGTTTTGTAATAGTATATGACGTGTTCAAAAGAATGGACTTCTACCAATTTACTTGATTGTACTATGTCCATATTGCAGATACTTGTTGAAAGTGTTTTTTTGACATTGATCATATTTTTCATATATATATTTACTACAAATTTTAATTTATAAATCTTCTTATCCTTGATTTCAATGAATTTCTAGTGGTGATAAATGAATGATCTATATATGATCAATTATTAAACTTGCCCAACTTATAAAAAAAATAGCATATACAATATATGACTTGATAATAATTGTTTTTATCATTATTCTTCTATTTCCCTTATTTCAACTTTCACACCTCTTCAGCATAGCCATTGCATACCAAGATACAATTGCTAGTTTGTAGTCCATTTTTACATTGAACACCTTAAATGAGATGATCTTAAAGTACTTACCTCAGTTATTGATATTTACATCTTCGAATGCATCTTTGTCAATAATATAATATATGTCAGACAAATTAGGTGAGGAAAATATGTTTCCACTGTTTCTTCCGGAATACGGCTGTTCATGTTTCTCATACGCTAAGATAGTACATGACACGCCGGCTGATTTTTTTATGTATTCAGCCCGCCTAATACAAACCACAATGTGTATACACGGCGTCTATACTCATATTAATGTAATAGTTATATGTCTTAATTTTTAAGTATAACAAGAGCTCTGTTAGAGCAGTAGTCCCTGCAAATTGCTAAAAATAGTAAGAAATAGGAAGTTTGGTTAAGGTTATAGTGCAAAGTTCTTTGGCAAATCTATTGCATACAAGTATGCAATTTGAACAACTAAGCATTGTCAAAGTATTTATGTTCATGTAAGTGGCAGATTTTACTAAGATGATGTGGTAACAAAAGGAAGATGATAAGCATCTTTGCATGTAAGCAAGAATGAAATTCTAAGATGCCTTGACTGATCAAAATTATAAAGGGGAATTAACATAGCAAAAATATAATTTGTTTAATGCATCGGATTTTAACTGATTAAACAACAACAAACAAGGAAGACATAAGGAAGTTTGTGCATAAGTTCTTATCAAGATTATAAATTGAGCCAAGAACTGCAGTCAATAAAACATGGAGAAAATTAGAAAGATGTAGAAGAGGATGGAATGAGGGTGCAATGGGTGTACTAGTTTATGGTCTATTGCCATTTTGGATGTGTTCAGGAGTGGTAAAGTATTGCTGGGCCAATAGTTAACATTATTCATATGGATTTAAAAAAACATGCTAATTATATGAGCTGGCACAATCAAAAATATAATTAAGTAGTGTGATCACATTTCAATTACAGTGTATACAAACATGATAAACACTAAAAGTTTGTGTCAGTTAATATTTGACATAGTCAACTTTTTTGTATTCATATAACATAAGTTTGAAAATAGTTCAACTTATATTCCGTGCAAAATTAATAACCGATTGTAATGTGTTAAGAAGTAGTCTTCAAAAGTATGGTATCTAATACTATGCGTGTTCTACAGTATTAAATATTGGTACTGATTTACAAAACAAAATAAGATAGGCATTTCTTTGAATGTTATAGGTATCTGAATAGTATTTTGAGTTGTTGAGTAGTTGAAGGAAGGAGCTTTTGATTGTTTTAACTTCTCATCTGAGGACCTGCAAATGAAGATGTTAATTATTAAAGTTAGAGAGTAATTTAAATGTGGAAATGTAGAAGCTTGTATCATATTATCATGTGCAAGTGAGTTTATAAACAAAAAGTAAATATAACAAAATTTATAAGTCAAAGTTTATAAACAAGAACTAAATATAACAAAAGATAACTGAAACTAATTTTGTCTACTGTGAGGCAGTGCCAGACAAAGTCCTTGCACTAGAACTTAGTTGCACACCTTAGAGCTCTGGACCTTGTTTCCAGATTCAATGCCAGCTAAATTCATTTGGATGGTTTAATGGAAGAAAATGTTGAACTAATATGTATGTTCACAACCCATTGTACTTCTGCACAAAATCAATCCCGACATCTTTTAACATCTACCGTGTACTTGACCATGTACACAGCCCAAAAAAAAAAGCCTATGCTATATTTTCTGATTTTGCATCCTCTTAATTCTATGGCTAAAATAAACGAAAAGATAAAAGAAACTAAAGTTGCTCTCTTGCAGGCTTAGTGTTGTCACTGTAAATAAACATCTTTACATGTCATGCAAATGTTTATAGAACTTAGGTTGCTGATTTCTAGCACAAATGCACTTAAACTAGATCATTTTGAACTCCATGCCCAAAGCTACACTTTAAATGAAAAATGATATACATAGATAATAGAAATCTTGCACCATACCATATCTAATAACAGCTGTCTCAAACTCGATGTCGCCCTTAGTTGACGATCATTGTTATAATTGGGATCAATATTGAGGTGGAAATGAGCCTCTACTGTGTCTACAAACTTTGCACCTGCAGTAGCTTTCATCACACTAATAGAAGTTATAGGACTATATTCCTAGCTTGCACCTTCTAAATTTTTAAAAATATTTTTGAACGTTCCTTGCAGAACATAAGGATTTGCATCAATTTCATGACAAAAGCATCAAATCAATGCCCATTTTTTAAAATTATGTACTCGCCGCACCATTTTTTGAATGGATAAGTGATGTCATCTTTAAAATTCAAAAGATTTTTCATATTTTCGAAAGATGAGAACACACGGTAATGGTGCACATCGCATATGAGATGAGGTCTCAGCTCTTTGGAAAAGCGGCAATTTTAAAGCATTGGCAATGCCCCAAACCTCAGTATTTCCCCTTTTAACTAATTTACCTTCACATACCAAATTCTTAAATGCCCAGAAAACTATAACTTATAAACCAAATTATAATGAAAATCTAGTGTAGTTACTCTAAATTTAGTCTACCCTTCTGATCTAATAATTTGTTAGTGAAAAGTAACAGAAAGAGACCGAGGGAATAATTTGCATGATGGTTGAAGTTTCTGAGCACAGTGAGAGCATTTTTCATAGATTTTGCTTAAAACAGAAAAGGTCATTTATTGAGTCAAAAGGCAATGAAGCTAACTCCACTTGGGAATGAAATCTTAAAACTACAATAAAAGACACTTTTACAGTACAACTTAGGCCACCTCCAGAGACATGTTCGATCATCACTCACTAAACGGGTGCTACTAACAAAACTATTTTTATAGTAGCATATGAAGCTACCATTAATAATAAACATGCATCAGAGATATGTCATACAAGACAGGGCTGGCAAATCAACAAAGTCAATTTGCTTGATCAAGATAAGTTGCATAAATTTCAAAAAACAGTTGCTATGTTCTAATTGCACTTTTGAATGCTTACACACATCTTAAAATGTGCAGTTAATGGTCAATTTTCACAATCCATGATAGTAATGTATATAGATTTCTAAGTTCTCAGAGTCGAATTCATAAATCTACCTACGCGCTATTCTAGATTTTGAATTCATGAAGTAGGTTTTTGAATTTAGAAATTCAAAATCCAAAATTCCTTATACATTAAGATCAATTTGACAGTGAAGAATAGCATTCCCATAGTTCATGGAGGTGTAGAAGGTATTGAGCAATAATTTCAGTATTGCACAAGCAATGTAATATTCATTGCTTGTCAATTAGACAATCTGGCCTTTTTCAACTCTAGATATAGGCTGCAAGTCCCAAATTGTTTTGAGCATTCTACAACTTGCAACTATGTATGTTTATGAAGTTCTCTAATTATATTTATGTAAACCTTCAATGCATGTTTATATTTTGCTTACTGACTAGGAACTGGCTTGGGTGTTGGGTTATAGGGACAAGGAAGGCATTTAAAATGGGAGAGAGTAAGCTTGGAAGCATATTATATAAAAATAAGAACTGTACTATAAGCATTAACAAAAATCAATTATCAACCTTGAAAAGCAAGATAATTGAACTTTTTAATCTGCTGCTACTATGAGTACCGTACTGGAAACATTAACAGTGTTGATTATCAATCTTCAATGACAATGAATAGTTTCTTGCACAAAAGCATTCAGAGCTAGAAACAACTACTAGTTGATGGCACAAGCAATTTTTTTGCCAAATCTAGCTTCAATGCTAGGTGGTGTGTGTTTACATGCATAATCAAAAAGTATTTTATATTGAATACACCTAATAAAGCTAACAGGTTCCATCTTGAATCAGTAAATTTTAAAAACTCAACTATATGTACCAATCTAGATAAAAATAGTTCTTCATCCAGGGGAGGGAGCTGGCATGGTAGAGCAAATGTTATATAAAATAAAACCATAAGTTAAGAGAGAAAATTTTATGTAAAATAAAACCATAAGAAAATAAAATTGCACTTCATCATACTTGAGGAACTATATATTGCTACAAAACCAGGAAAAGTAAGAAGAAATGCACTGCTGGAATTGTAGTAACTCAAAAAATTAGAATAAAATGACTAATATATGAATGGACAAGTCAACTCAATCTAGATGAATTGGTGAATACAAATGTTGACAAGACATGTATGGTATCCAACACAGTACATCAGAAAATGTCTTGAAACATGCACACATATTTATTTTGACTTGTGTTCTTACAGACACAATTAATAGTGGATATACTAGTATAGTATTATTTAGCAATCATTGATCTAAATATTAATTCAAAATTGTTAATACTCGAAACAACAGGTTTTCAGTTTTATTGAAGGTCATTTTTCTTGGTCAGAAAATATGGGATTTTGTATATATGTGCAGACGTAGAAAATGATCCCAATGCTTGGGAGTTGGTAAAAAGCAAAACCTCTCTTACTACGAATGCCAATGAGTTCGTTTGGTTGAACAAAAATTAAACATATTTCCTTTTAATCTGTTCACAATATAATAATTTAATTTCGGCCAAACTGTCATTGGTGATGATGACTTAGTATATAAAATTTTTTGAGTCAAACAAAACAAAAATTTAGTTTGGACTGTTGAACTATTTAATATTTGAAAATAGTTCTTTTATTTTTTATAAAAACAATTTTTATATATCTGTGTAAGTGTATAATACTCTTTTGATAGGTTGTACAAATCATTTTGGCTTAAATGACATCAAAGGCTATTATTTCAACAATTCTTTCTAAAATATTTCTGGATTTGATTGTGAACTATTTTTTCATCAATGGTTCAGTTCAAAGTCCATTAGCTATTATAAACAGAAAAAATACCATTTCTCCTGGAAAATAGGTCAGGAATAATGATTCCATATCAATTCTCCTAAATGATATTACATAACAATGTACTGCTAAAGCACAAAAATGCAGAAAATCTTCTTCAACAATGTTTTATTTTTCGGTCATTTTCATTGACAGGTGATAAATTATATATCTACAGTGCTTGTAGGATCAGTGACAAATCCTAGTTCTATACATTATTTAATCTATGTGGGTGTTCTTATTTCCATACTTGTATTGAATGAGTACCATGCTTTAGGCAAACAAGGTAGTTTGTTGGATTTTCACGTCTGCTTATTACTTTATTTCATATATATTTTCTTTGTAACTGCCTTGGATTTTCAGGAGAATTGTTTATAGTGGAGCCATTAGACAAGTGCTCAACTTATCATATCATAATCAGATGAGTAGATACCCAAAATGGTGTCAATCACTCATCCTTACTAGATTTGTGATATAGAAATACGCATAGAAAAATGCTATGTTGAGGAGAAGAATGTGGAAATGACAATAGAGTGTTATATATAAAATGCAAGTTTTTTTGGTGGACACTTTTTTTCCTTTAGGGCGTCTACATTATTTTTTTTTAAATTACAAATACAAGTTTGTATCTATCCTTAATCGAATTTACAAACATAGACTTCCCCAACTTTGGATTCTATGTTATGACCAGATTCATAACTTCTACAACAAACATAAATTTTTCACCACTGCAGGATTAAACAATCTTTATAAATAACAAGAAGGATAATGATTTGGACAATATAACCAGTTTTCATGCATGCATAATATATGGTATGATGTTTTTAAATAGATTCTATACACTAAGATATAAGATACAAAGAAATGGAAAATACTGGACAGACTGAAAAACAAGCAGAGATGTACTTTTCACATTTTATTTCCCAATCTCAGAAAATCAAAGCAAATCGTGGAGAACTTTATTAAAATTGCAGGATCGCATAAACTAATCAAATAGGTTTTAATAGGATTCCAATTTGATGTGGAAGAGGAAGACCGAAAAAGATGGCAAATAAAGTTCCTGCGGAAGGAACTTTTGAGGATGAAGAAATGAGAGTTATGGGAGAAAATGGGAATAAAAAATGGGAAACCCTATTGTAGATCTCTTGTGTCTTTGGTGAGGGCATCTGAAGTATTGCACACAAATAGGGTTTTGTTGTCATGATTTCTGGCAAGGATTTCAGAATTTTAAAATTTCAATCAAAGACATAAAACAAGCCAATATTCACTTATATGTGTGAGATCTCACAGGAAAAGCTTAAAGGTGTGCGTAACTGAAAAATTTTCAGAACAAAATTTAGTCTTTTTAAGAAGAAGCAAAAATAAATGAAACATATCATTCATTTACAATGCTTTCATGGTGCAGGGTAGAGAAACGTATTAGGGTTTTGATAGAACGTATTAGCGTTTTAATATTTACCAGTTATGTGCTTAGACTGCAGAAAAGTTTCTTCTGGTAGTGTTATTTTATCGTCCTTCAATTCTCTCTGTAACTGTGCACAGAAAAAAACAAAGGATGAGAAAACCTTGACCAAATAACCATGAAATTGGGTAAGTTTAAAGCCCTTTCCAGAAAATAAGCTAAGCCAACCAGGGAAAATGTCAAAGATATTACCTGTAGGTTCGCGAAATTCAGCAACTAGAAGAAAAATCAAGAAATATGCTTCAAGACCTCCAGCAAATCTTTGAACCCCTGCCAAACGAGAATGAAAGTGATAAGAAATGCCATTCCGTTGTAGCAGCTTCAAAAATTTCAATGTGTATCCATACAAGTCAAAATATTAGAAAATCTTGAAACTGAAATAATTTAAAAGCCATATTTAAAAAAATGCCAAAGATAAAATTTTACCTATGACCAGTTTCAAATCACTGCAACAGTTGAAAACTCCACATGCCTGTCAAACATGAATGAAGAAACGAGAACGAACAAATATTGGCTGAGATTAATGAACATCACAAACATTTACATCGCATGCCATAAACATATAGAGTACGTAGCTGGCATTCGTAAATGCCATCCGCCATATGAAAGCTCTTAAATTAAGAAACTGTACATTGTCATAAATATTATAACATTTGTTATAACTTTTCCAGGTCATTCTTTCATCATTTTAATATCTAATTTTTTATTTTATAACGCCACCAAAATTCTAGCAACCAATCAAAAAATGCTTAAACTTTTTCAAAAATTTATTTTAATAAATAAAAACATACAATTATAGTTTAACTATAGCTTAAAATGTCTAAACAATTTGTCAAAGAGCAATTTAATTCAAATTAGTGATATGAACTTACAAGGCAGTGACTCATAAAGTGGTAGTTTATTTATAATAAAAAGTTTTATTATAGCAATTTCTTTTATTTATTATATTTCAGATTGTCACATTTTGTATGTAATCATGTAATTATAATGGTAAAATTTATGGATTGAATTAATTTTCTTATATGCTTTGTTTTATGTTGATTAAATTATTTTAAAATTTATTAATTAATTAAAAAAAAGGTATATATTAGTATGTAAGTTAACAATTCAATTTACCATATCTTATCTTTATGATCATTCACTCTCACAATTTATTATTCACGTATCAATTAATAAAGTTATTTTAGATTTACAAGTGTAGAGTTGATCTAGATCAATTCTACTACCATAGATATGAGCTTCAAAACTTTAAATTCATATATAAGATTTGTGACTATGTTTTCCTCCATTATTAGTTATTACCAACTGATTAAATATAATTTAATTTAAATTGCACATTAATTGTGTATTTAAAGATTAACCTTTAATCCAAAAGAATCATCTACGAAATTGATTACAAAATTGATATAATAAATTTACATTAAGATGAATGTTTAGACTGTTAGAATTTTTTCTCTTCTTTATAAAGAAAATAACCAATACAACTTGAAGAATTGTAAATAATATAAATGTTATTAATTATAAAGTTATATAAAATGTAGAATTTTAAGTGTAATTTATATTTATATTTCCACTTTAAAACTTTTGGATTCTTTTCTAAAATTGATCTGAAATTTAATTGTTGAATGATGTCTATAAAATGATGTGGATGACCTTCAATTTTTGATATACTACTTTTTTCTTAGATTTTTATTGATCAGTTAATTTGAATATTTAGTGAATGAGAACAAAAAATTATAGTATTTTTAATAAAGTTGTGAAGCCAATATTTCAGTGGGTCTCCAATATAAATTAAATGCTCTTTTAACTAAGCTTCTCTCCTTGATTAAAAAAATACCTTTTGAGTTCATTAAACTTTCCTCTTTGAAGTATTGAAAACCATAATTTAATTGTTTTGAGTAGTAATACACCTTTTTAGTGAGATAAGCTTCCCTCCTTGATGGATTTACATGACAGCCTTTCCATTTCAATTTGAAAGTCTTCCTAGTATTACTTTGATATTAGTGACAATTAAGTAAATGGAATCAATTCCCATTTCACTCATAATAACTCCTATTCATAATAACTCCTATTATTACAAGATTTGAACAATGAACCAAATTAGATACCCATAATTTACTTTCTACACTTAGTTGTGTATCTTTGGGGTAATAGTTCCACCAAATGTTACTTTGCACATAATAACCATTATTGATGTAGAGCGGGGGCTTATAATCTCTCAACTAACTCAAACAAACACTCACCATTAATTTTGGACAAGGACCAATAGTGGTCCTTAGTGGAACAAGAAGAAGTAATGATCTCTTCCTCAAGACTCTTCATTACACCACACACACTATCCTCCTCGGCAACACATCCTTGTTCCTCTACATCTTCCAAAACTCTTCCGCTTCAGGGCTCAGCCCATGGAAACGCTTGCAGGCTGAAGAACTCTGCACTTCATCTTCTTCGCTGCTATGTTTTCTCTCTGCCATTTCAGCCCCTTCTACACAAGACATTCCATAGAGGAACTCAATACGCAGTGTATCTATAGCGCAGATATTAATGGTGGGATGACGTGGTCCAAGTCATTGGGAACAGTGACGAATACATGGCATTGGAATGGGCAGTTTCACTTGTTTTAGTATGGTGGTTGTGATATCTAGACATGTGGGTAGTG
Source organism: Cryptomeria japonica (assembly GCF_030272615.1). Lineage (NCBI taxonomy): Eukaryota > Viridiplantae > Streptophyta > Pinopsida > Cupressales > Cupressaceae > Cryptomeria > Cryptomeria japonica. The sequence goes on along the minus strand of NC_081411.1, from coordinate 670,046,613 downwards.
TCAGCATGGCACATTCAATATACTTGGTGTGGGTAATAGGTTTGTTATGAAAAATACATAAAATATTCTCTTACTTCAATATCAAATATTACATTTAATATGCATTCTATAAAGTGGTGGAGATGACAGAGAGAGTTAAATAGTTTAACCATGCACAAACTACCTCTCCAACTGTCTACCCTAATAAATATAACAAATTATACTAACAAGGTTGGCACACTTGCTACATTTCATTCCAACTTATAAGATACACCCATTTGTACAATGTGCAGTTTGATAGAATCTACCCCCATTGCAACCTCCACTGAAAATGAGATTCGAACCTGTGACATGGGTGAGGTGAGTAAGGAAGGTTGTTTTCCTGATCTTACTCAAGATATTACGAACGTGCTCATGTCCATGAAGTATCCATTGGAAGCTGAAAATCACACCTCGTCCATCATTATCAGATATCCAAAATAACAAACAACATGCAGGTTGTTTCAACTTTCCTTGCTCGTCTACATCTATTTGTGTATGTCCTCCATCTTCTGCTATGATATTTATGTGTTTGACTTTCTATATACATCTATATTCATATGGTATATGAATTAAGGCTTGTACCAAAATTAGGTGCAATAGTAAAATAAGAGTCTACACTCATATTACATGTTCATGAAGTACCCATTAGAATCTTGAATCACACCTCATCCATCATAAACAGATATCCTAAGTAACAAACAACATTAGGATTGTTTGAACTTTCCTTACTTGTTTACATCTGTTTGTCTATGTCCTCCATCTTCTTTTATGATTTATGTGTTAGATTTTCCATATACCTCTATACCCATATTAATGTTATAGTTCTATGTCTTAATAATAAAGTGGTGATTTATTTATAATAGAAAGTTTTATTATAGTATTGTTTTGTATATATCTATATATAATATTTCAGATTGTTATAATTTTTATGTAATTGTAATGATAAAAAATTATGTGTTTATTTCATTTTCTTATATGCTTTGTTTTTATGTTGATTAAATTATTTTAAAATGTGTCAGTTAGTAACGACAATGGTATATATTTGTATGTAAGTTGACATTGCAATTTATCATACATTATCTTTATGATTATTCAATCTCACAATTTATTATTAACATATATCAATTAATCAAGTTACATTAAATTTACACATGTAAATTTGATCTAGGTTAATTCTACTATCATAGTTATAAGCTTCAAAACTTTAAATCCATATTTTAGGATTTAGAACTATGTTTTCTTCCATTATTAGCTTTTGATTAAGGATAAAATAGGTTTCGAGGGGACCCGAAACCCCTTACAATAGGACTTGAAACCCTTGAATTTTACAAGGATTCAAAACCCAAAACAAACACCTACCAAAAGATACATAAAAGATAAACAACAACTAAAACTCAACCTAGCAACAAAGAAAAATCAATGACAAACTAGTTGAAAAAAAAGTAGGTTGAAGTCTTTCACGAGTACAAGGGTTTTATCAAGGCTCCCTTAACTTTCATTAGATATCGAGGTTTTTTCCAGGCACCCATAACCTGAACATTGAGATTGATCAAAGATCTCAAAGTCACAACCACCACATTCTTGATGATAAACATACAGGCACAATTTGGGACCAAAGGATTTTGAAAGGCTCCCCAAACCTTCATCTTGGGTTTTGAATTGGCTCCCAAAACCAACATCATAGGGTTTTTCTAGGATCTCTCAATCTTAATAGTGGGTTTTAACAAGGCTCCCATAACCTTAATCTTGAGAATGAGCAGCACAGAGATCACAAAATCCTTCAAGAACTCCACCTCAATAGGAGAAGAAGGAGATAGATCAGTACACAAACAAGTTTAAATTTCCTTACAGCCAAGAGACAACTGACCACCAGCATCTCTTGACATCACTCACAACATCCAACTCCACCTCAATAGAAGAAGGGTCATCTCTAGAACAAGCCATCTCCACCTCAATAAAAGAAAGGGTCACCTCAATAGGCCGAGCCAGAGAAAACCAAAGATACTAAAAGAGAAACAAGAGGGCAATCTAGTGTTGCGTTTTAAAAAGGCTCCCAAAACCTTAAAGAAGAGTTGCCGCACAAACCTATCAAACACCAAGTGATGTGATATTTAATTATTGAAATATGTTTATTAAATGATACGAATGAACCTTCAATATTTAATATAATAATTTTTTCTTAGATTTTTCTTAATCATTAAACTTGACTATTTAGTGAATGAGAACAAAATTTTGTACCATTTTCAATAAAATTGTGAAGCCAATCTTTTAGTAAAAATAGAACAGTTTCAACGAGCCTCCAATTTATGTCTTACTTGTGTATCATAAAATATAAATTAAATACACTTTCAATAAGGTTCTTCCCTTGAGTAAAAAAATACCTTTTAAGTTGAGTAATACACCTTTTTAGTGGACTAAGATTTCCTCCTTAATGGATTTACATGGTAGCCTTTCCATTTTAATTTGGAAGTCTTCTTAGTATTACTTTGATCTTAGTGACAATTAAGTAAATGGAAGTATTCTCATTTCATTCATAATTCCTCCTATTATTACAAGATTTGAAAAATGAACTAGATTAGATGCCCATAATTTACTTTGATTAACTACACTTAGTTGTATATAATTGAAACAATAGTTCCATCAAATGTTCCTTTCAACATAATATCTATTATACAATATGAATGTGTCTCTAATAAAAGCCTAACTAGAAAAGTATGGTAAGAGGAAATAATATCTTTTAAGTGATTGCATAAAAAGTTAAGATAGATTAGTTGAGAAAGCATCCTTAAGGGGTGATATATCTTATTCATTTTGTTTTTTGAAATGATGGATGTTTAAATCAGTCAAAGATATTTTATTCAAGTAGGGAACCTTTTCTAAAAGAGCATGATTCTTTTTTTAATGCTAAGCCATTCATACATAAAGTAGGGACACACTGAAATTGTTCCAATTTCATTAAAGATGTGAGTTGAAGAACTTAATTAAAAAATACCATCAAATATAATATTTCCATGTACAAAATATTCAAATTAGTTATGTAAGAAAAATAAAAGAAAAAATATATAGAACCCTATTCACCTAATTTTCTAAATATTTTTCAAATATATAATTTCATGTCAATTTATTAAAAAATATCAAAATTATTTTAAAGTTAAAATATATAAATATAAATATAAACTATGCTATAAATTCTAGATTTTATATCTCTTTATACCTCCTTAGATATATGATACTTTAAATGTTTCATGTAAAATATTAGACTTGTGTTGGTCACAATTCTAAACTTCTTAAATATCATCCTACTATGAACTTGTGATGATAAATGACGATGAAGATGAGATAATATAAATTGAATTCTCAACTTATATATAAATATATACTATTCTCTATTAATTAAAAAAAAATAAAAATTAATTACCATAATTCAAAATAGATAAGACAAAGTAATTATAAATATTTTCACCATTATAATTAAATATAGGAATTATAACCATCACTATACATGCCTAATGTGATCTCCACTAATCTCTGTATGCATACATGCCTGAATCATTTTTGAAACATAAATGCATACGTGCCTGAATCATTTTTGAAACATAAAAACATAAAATTATGATATTAACACCATTGTCGACTTAGATTATTCAACAATAAAGTTACACTTAATAGAATGATATAGTAAATATATTTCAAATTCCAAATTATAGGACTAGAGAGGTACATTGAAAGTCAAAAACCTCAAAATCAAACAAATGATGGAGGACATATACAAAGAGATGCACATAAGCAGGGAAAGTTCAAACAACCTATGTTGTTTGTTATTTATGATATCTTGTTCATGATGGGCGAGGTGTAATTCGAGCTTCCAATGGATACTTCATGGACATGAGCAGACTTGAAACATCCCGACTAAGATCAGGCAGACTACCTTCCTTCGCACATCCCCACTCAAATGATTTAAGTAAACTGGCAAGAGTGATGGGAACATACACGCTGGCCAAGTCCATTCCTGCGCACACACGCCTTCCTGCTCCAAACGGAAGATATGCCATTCTCACCTTTTCCGACTCAATCTTGTCGAGAAATCTGTCAGGCCTGAACTCGTCGGGCTCTTTCCAAAGCTCAGGATCGTTGGACACGCTGTGTAGATTAAAGAGAACTACTGAGTTTGCAGGTATGGTGATGTCCATCACCTTACATTCGTTTCCTGTCTGGTGAAACATCCCAAGTGGGGCAATCGATTCTTTTCTCACCGTTTCCTTCACCACACTTTGTAAGTATGGAAGCTTCCTCAAATCCTCAAAACTTAACAACCCACCTTTTCCTTCCTGCGCTGCTTGGCTTATTTCTTGAAAAGCCCTCTCTTGGATGTGAGGGTTGGTTATCAGGTAAGCCAGAGCCCATTCTATGGTCGTGGATGTGCTGTCTACTGCAAGAACGAACAGCTCATGCAAATTGAAAGCTATCTCTTCATCGGATAACTTTGATTTGTGGTCGGCCTCCTCCCCTTCTCCAATGGACAGTAAACAATACAAGAAACTGCTGGGAGCAGACCGCTTAAAGCATTCTCTATAACTGCGAGCAAATCGGATAAAAGGCAACAGGAGATGCAGAATATCATCTCGCAGAGACTTCCATTTCCTTTCAGTTCTGATTGATGAAGGAACAAAGAAGCGACTAAGAGGAAATAAATCCAGAAATGTATCTCCTCTTTTAGTCAGGCTAATATCTTCAGCTATGAATTCTTCCAGCTTGGACAGGACGTTATCGTCTTGAAAGTCCAAGCCAAAGCATAAGGGGGCAATAAAACTCATTGCCATCATTTTCAAGGCATGAAGGGGCCTCACCACGCCATTGTTCTCTTTCATCTCCTTTTCTAAGTTGTTGATGAGTTTATTCACACTTGCCTGGTGAGAAGAGCTCTGAAGTTCAACATGAGCTGGGCTGAGAACATTGTTGTGCAGAAGTTTTCTGAGCTTAATCCAATGCTCGTTGTAGGGAGAGCTAAATATAGTCCTGTAAGATGCAGTAATGAATTGCCTAGAGTAGAATAAGCGCCGACCAGAAAAATTGACGGCCTGATTAACCAGGGCCTCCCAGATTGGAGCTTGGCCGGTGAGGACTATAACTGGCAATGAACCCATCCAAACTGTCATGACCGGACCATATGTTTTGCCCATGTCTGTCAAGGTGGAAAGAAGATTTCCACCCTTGTTCAGATGATGCAAATTGCCCAGTAATGGCAGCCTTGGTGGAGATGGAGGACATTTCTTCTCCTTAGTTGATGACAATAGAAAGGCTAGGGAAACAAATGTGGAAATGAGTGAAGCTGCTAAAAGGAAATTAAGAGCCCCTTGTAGAGTGGGGTTATGAAGGAAATGGAATGCCGGAAGATCAGTCACAAAAGGCAGCGTTTGATCCATCACAAATGAATGGACTACATAGAGAGCTACGATTGCCTTGCAATTCTTACCTGGATGGTACATATAAATACGCTCAGATGTCCCAATGCTGCGCAAGTTAGGTGTTGAACAGTAGTATACTTTTTTTAAATAAGACTGTCGTGGGTTTCGACATTGGTTCTTTGTGTAGTTTTGGTTATCGGGTCTTTGATATTTTGGTGAAGTTTAATGGTTCTTAGTAAGTTCACTAGGGATTAAGTCTTGCGGATCATGACAGATGATGTTGAGATTGTGATCTTTGTGCTCTTAGAGTATTGATAAATAGTATGTCTTTATGAGTGAAAAATCCTACATGAAAAAAATAAAAATACATTTGTTACTCAACTATCAACTTCTTAAAGATATATTATAAAAAGATCCTGTCTATTAAGAATAGGCAATATTTTAGTGTACTTTGTAACATCACTTCTTATTACCACCAATACTTTTGTTGCATAGATATCTTCAGGACAAAATTTTCATGTAGATATAAAAGGTTCATGACTATTAAGGATAGAATAATCATGTCAAAATGGATTCCCACAATTTGGATTAGAGTACAGTATTATAATTTAATTGGAATTGATACCAAGGGCTAGTTTGCCAAATAAGGTAGCCTATAGAATGACTCCTACACACAATGAAGAGTTGAAGAGAAGAGTAAAAGAGTTGTTGAAGAAATTTTTCATCAAAGATTGCCTTAGTCTATGTGTATTACCTATAGTAGTAGCACCAAAGAAGGATGGATGATAGAAGATGTGTACATATTGTTGAGCTATAAACAAGATCACAATCACGTAATTTTTTCCCTTACTAAGGGTGGATGACATTATGAGTTATTTTAGTGGATTTCATTACTTCATAAAGATTGACTTGAAAAGTGAATATTACTAGATGTATATTAGAAGGGAGTGAATGAACAACAACTTTCAAGACAAAGGATGACCTATATGAATACTTACTCGTGCCTTTTATGCTAATCAATGCACTCGGCACATTCATGAGGCTCATGAACTTGAACTAGGCACTAAAAGAGTTTTTGGGAAAATTCATTACCATTTACTTAGATGATATTTTAAATTTCAGTAAGATATTGGCAGAGCATTTGGTGCATATTGAAAGAATCTTTGAAAAGTTAAAGGAAGAGAAATTGTTGATCAACCTAAAAAAGTGTAACTTTGTGAGGGAGAGAGTTGGTGTACCTAGGATTTGTTGTCTCAATATACAGTCTAAGGATAGACCCAGAGAAGGTGAAAGCTAACATTGAATGGCCTACACCAAGGAGCGCTATTAAGGTGAGATATTTTGATGGTTTAGCAAGTTTTTATAGAAATTTTATCAAATGTTTCAGTAGTATTTGGTACAACCCTAACTAAAACAATTAGAGGGGATAGAAAAGAGTTTAAATGAACTATAGGGGTAAAAAAGAGTTTTGAAATGTTGAGGAGGATAGTTAAAGAGAAATTTATTTTGGCACTTCCAGATGTCAACAAGATGTTTCACATAAATTGTGATGCTAGTTGCAATGTCATTGGAATTGTTTTCAGAAAAGAAAGTAAAACCATTTAAAATGAAGGCTGACTTTGAAAAATGAGAAGTTAGAAAAGTTGAAATATCACAATGTCGAGTAATGGGAAGAAAGCCTTGGAAAAAACATGTCATGTAAGATTAGAAAAAATCAACAAAACATAAAAGAAACCACCCTTCAAAACACTTTGCATGGATGGGGGAGGAAGGCGTCGCTCTGTGAACGCCGCTTCAAGGAGGTTGTCGCTATTGAAGACCTCTCGTGCCTCTTGCCTCCCACGCGAGGAACCAGACTTACCTTGTTTCGACTCCACTGATATTCGTGGTGGTGTTGGTCTTTGTTTGCTTAAATGTTTTTCAAAACCGCTCTGATACCGTGTAATAATCGAGGAATAAAGAGATTTAGATAAGCACGAGATTTTGCATTAAAAAAATAGCATAGTCAATCATTATACATATAGGTAGTGATTGGTTCGCGAGATGCCTCCTAGTAAACTAGCATGAGGTGTCAAAATTAAGTTGACATCTCTTTAATCGACTCCTAAATGATTTTGATAACTTGCATGAACAAGTGTCAAGTAGAAATGGATGACTAAGTAGGCTTAAGTAAGCCTAAGTGTAAATAAATTAAACAATTACACTAACAAACATCTACTCTTAGAATAGGATATGGTATGCTAGAGTTTGATATTTATCCATATCTATATGATCTATTTATAATCAGGAATCCACAAAAAATGTTCTTAAATAAATAAGTAGAATTGAATGTATTAAAATGAATTCTTGCTACTATTTGTCCAAAATTGATGTTGTTAGATAGATTGAAATAATATAGAGAAAAAATTAGCATTAGATTTTGAATCATGTCATACAATTTATTGTTCAAAAGATTAAGTGACTCTAACTTTATAATAACTTCAAAGTTATTTGGAATCTCTCCTATCAGACTATTACTAAAACTTTTAATTTTTTAAGACCTTTTAGATTTATAATTGTTGATGAATTGCTACATAATAAAATATTTGTGTACATAGATCAATGCAAGTTATAGCACCAAATAGTACATATAATTTCAAATTCTTTAGTGAGTGGTTTGATCACTTCTTGGTTATAAAATTAGCTACCACCATTGTCATGCGAGTTTCATAGTATAGATTTTGTCATACAAATCAATATTGAGCTAACTGTGGTGGGATGATACCAGTCAAACTATTATTTGAAATTTTTTTAGCATTGATAATTTACATATTACTTAATTGATATGGAATGTATTCTTCATATTTATTTACCCTTTAAAGCTATCTAGTTTAACCTAATTGGAATGGTATGTTCCTACAAAAGATATTATTATGCAAGTCTAAGTTTGTAAGATAGAATAATTATTAGACTTGGTTGCAAGTTTCACTTCAACATATTATCATTAATATGAGGTGAATTTATTTTTCTAAGCATTAATATATAATATGGTATATCTTCTATTAAACTTATATTTTTAGTTTCATTGTTGTCAAAGTAGAGAAATTTATTGTTTAAGTAATTATACTTTTCTATATAATTTATTATTTCAATCGAATAAAGTTTTGTCTTTGTTAGATTTCATCCTTGAGTGAAATATTCCTCAACTTGAGTAAAATTTCATCTTTGCTAGATTTATAACTACATTTTAGTTGTTTGCATAGTAATATGCTTTTTGAGTAAGGTAAGCTATCTATACTTAGACCTTTCTAGTATTGGGAGTACCATCCACCATTATGTTTCACACATTATAGATTTTAAAATATAGATCTCTCCAAGAATAGTCTTCTAGAGATATTATGGTAGGAAGGGATAAGACCTTGTAAGATATTGTATGCAAATTTATGAGTGGAAATAAATATACATCTTCTAAATTAACATGTATACATTGAATTTTGTTGGGCCATCTATCTAACAAGATAATAAAAAACATGTATATATTGGACAACATTCCTCATAAGATATCTTGGAGAAAAATTTGTGCCTATGTAAATATATTGTATAAAAAAATTAATGAAAGCATTTCTAGAATTTAAATGTCAATTAATGATAAAATTAATTAAAATTAAAAAAAAAATTAAAAAGGAACCATTTATATAAAAACTGAAAAAGAATGTTGAATTAATTATATAGAGTGTTACTAATGTCATTGAAAATAGACTTATCTAAAGATAAGAATACAATATAAAAATGAATAAAAATTAATATATTTAACAAATTAGTTTTAAAGAAATGAATGTTAAGTAAGAAAAGTAAAATTTTAAATATAAATTAAATTTGAGAAGAGTGGTAAAAGCAAAATTATTGAAGTTGATCTATTTAACTAGTGTTCAGATTTTAGAGATAGGTTCCCAGTGTCTAATATAAGATTAAATAATGAAAATAAAGCATTGATTTAAAACTAGTGGCATGATAATACAAGAGTATTATCTAAGGCTTGTTTTGAATCAACTTGTGAGTTTAGGTGTTGTCTTTTGTTGATAGTGTACAAACAATAATAGAATCTAAAATTATAACAAGAAAAGGACACATATGATGCTTGATGAAAATAATGATGTATTTTAATTATACTTGTTAGTTTCAAAAATATAAAATTGAAAGATAAAAATAAAATAAAAAAATGTTTATTAACACCTTACAAATATATATGCACAATATTAATAGTTTACTAAATGAATCATAAAAAAATTTACATATATTTTAATTTAAAATCAAAATATATTTTTTTTTATATAACAATCATACTTTTAAAAATTAAATATTATTTTGATGTTATAATTGTCATCTAACTTATAAGGTCTTATTAAATTAACTTCAATAAATATATATATTGATTGTCACCTAACTCATGAGGTAACATAATTTATAATTGCCAACTAGCTCATGAGGTCATAATAAACAATATAGTATTATAATTTCCACCTAACTGATGAGGTATTATAAAAATTTATATATAATTGCCAACAAACTGATGAGGTCATAAGATTCTTCTCAATAAAAATATATATTAACTATTATGATATTATATTGTGACATCTAATAAGTTTAATTAAAAATGAAAAATATATTAATTATCACGGCCTTATAAGCGTTGAGATATTATAAAATTATTTTATAAGAGTTTTGACTTCAATTTATGGCCGGCTGCAAGATGCTTTGACACGTTCGATAGTTTATAGGGTTTCCTTTCTTTATAAGGAAACATGATACGCATGATACGCATTGCCTGCTCCGCCCGCAGCTTGAACAGAGTCTAGACAAGTAGATCTATAGAATCTGATGGCATACCATTATAATAATAATTTTTATTTTATTTGCTTAATTATTATTTTGTTTATTATGAATTATTGAAAGGAGAAATGTCTTAAAAAATATATATAATTGATTTTTAAAAAATTCTTTTATACACCAACTATTCGAAGTTTCCTGGAATAAATCTACGCCATTCAGTACACCAACTTTCTAAGCCTATGTCAGCGCCTTTTTTAAAGGCAATTAGATGATCTAATTGCATAGAGGAGAAATTTATTTTATTCTACAATGTGCAGCTTCTCAAAATTGTAAGGTGCAGATTCACTCTAGAGAGGTTGGAATGCGCTACATCGTACGATACAATATTTTGACAAGAATAAAAAAAGGAGTTAAAGCCCATCGAATCCACGTGTGAAATTTTTATACCCTATCAGAACTCTTAGATTTTGTGCATGAAAGGTCCACATGACAAAGCTACATGTCATTACTTGTTTAATTTTTATTGGCGTAGACTAGGCAATAGCCAAATCTTTTATTGCCAAGTCAGAGCTTTGCGTATGACGCGGAAATCTGAAAGTTCTCAGAATAGAAACGTGATCTAGTGGCTACCATGAAAGGTCAACTGTGAATATGTACCAAAATCTTACAGATTATATCATTCTTGCCGAATTTCATTTGTGTTGAAAAAAACATAGTTGTGAAGTAATAAAATTTTAGAGTTTTTAGTAATATACTTTTGGTGATTTTATAGATGGATTAAAATGTTATAATAAAATAAAATTAATGTAAATAATAATAATATTGAGTTGATAAATATTATAAAATTAATGAGAAAATATTTGGATATAAATTAACAGAAGTTAAATTTATTTTTAAAATAGTATAATGATGATATTTGTTATTATATTAGATATTTTCTATTTTTTATTACAAATTATACAATATAAATATAATACAATCTATAAATAATATATAACATATATTTTATATAACACCAATTAAATTATATATAAACACTGGTACTTATTCTTATATAATATTACATATATAAGTTATACTATTATTATATTTTATAATTTATAATAAAAATATTAATTGCAATACAAATTAATTTACATATAATATAATTATAATTATAATATATATAAATATTAAAATATAAATATTAAATTATTATATATTGTATTTAATATGATGTAACTTATTAAATCTATTTTTTAAATTAATTATATTATTATATATTATATTCTACACTACAAATTATTAAATATAATCGATAATATATTTATTATGTAGTTTTATTTATATCCCGCTCCTCCGCCCGCTCTCTCTTTACGTCTCTCTGTATCTCTCTACCCCCTCTATCTTTCCAACCTTTCTCTCTCCCTGACACTCTCTCTTTCCATATATCTCTCCTTCTCTATTCTCTCTATTTTTCTCCTTGACTCTCCCTCCCTCTCTATCTATTTATATCTCCTTGTCTCTCTATCTCTATCTCTATCACCATATCTCTCTCCCTCCCCCTCTCTATCTCTATCTCTATATTTCTCACTCTCTCTCTCTCACACACGCTTATTTCTCCCTCCTTATCTCGATATCTATCTCTAAATCACTCTGCCCCCCCTCTCTCTCGCCCTCACGCTTTATCACTTGTCTCTATGACCTCTTTTACCTCTCACTCTTGCCCCCTTCATCTCTATCTTCTCATCTCTCCCTCTCCCTTTATCTATAACTCATTATTTTCTTTCTCTGGTATTCACTCCATCTCTCCCTCCACCTCTCCTACCATCTCAAAGCTACATACATATGCCCTCTCCATATATATCACTTTTTATATCTTCATCTTTCTATCTCTTCTTCAAATCCTCTCATTCATTTCCTATTTCAATCTCTATTTTAGGTCTATTGTTAAACTTGTTCAAGATTTTAAAAAAAAATGTAAATTATACTATGCCAATCTATAGTATTCTTCTATTTTCCCTCTATTGTTTTTTTTCAACATTGTTGTATTCGGTATACCCATTGCACACAAAGGTGAGATTGCTAGTTTAGTGTTTATGGTAGGAGAAAAGACATGATAGTCATATAATGTTAATGGAAATGAATAAGAACAAAGTAAAAATAAATAAATATGGCAAATTTTTTTAATAATGATAATAGAGGATACCCATAAGGCCAAGCAGGTGTGGTAGAATGCTGGAATGATACAACAAGGTGTAGAATGCTACAAAACTCTATTATGTGGCCTTAGAGAGCTTAAGAAAACATGAGGAAATGAAGATCCAAAATCTTGGAAGGAGAGTGAAGCATCATTGTCATTCAAAATATAAAGGTGACCAAGATTAGGAAACTAGGGAAATGATGGTTATGAAAAAATGGGATGCTAAAAGGAGATTGATGGGTCATACAAATATATATTTGAATGACACCTATGCCTAGGGACTTCACATGATGGTTAAAAAAATAAAAATAATATAAGGGAATATAAGGAAACACACAAAATAAGGTTGAGATAAACAAATCTATTTACAATGCTAAGTCTAGTCCAAAATGATTGTATAATATGTTATGAGTGATGCACATCAAAGGAAGCCCAAAAAGTAATATGATATTTATAAGGTATGCAATATTTGACATTACATTTTCTCCCACCTTAGAAAGGTCACGTCACTAAGTTATAAGTTTTAATAAAGAATATGCAAAAAAAATATTGAGAGTAAGGATACTCAAAAGGGCATGTTATTCTTAGAGTGAGGTAATTATACCCCAAAACTAAAAATTTGTAAAACTACATGACTTGAAAAGAAATTGTACAAGTGTAAATTAATTGAAAAATTATAAAATGTACTAAACAAAGATTTTAGAAAATCATTTAAAACAAGAAGAGAAAATTTTATATAATTAGAAGAGTGCAAAAAATAGAGCACTTGACCTAGAATGAATATAGTAATTTATATGAAGACATTCAACGCATGATTCAAGATCTAGCTTACTATATCACTAGGCATAATCAGAAGAGAATGCATGATCTGAATTCAATCTTATCATCTTTCTAAGAATCTTGATCACCATTGAACCACTTGTATTAGCATACTTTGTTGCTAGGTTAAGTTTACATGCACTTGAGGAATTTTAGGAACAACGAAACTAGCACAATTTATTGGTAGGTGATCTAAAATATATAATGATAGATAAAACTCTCCTTATTGATCAACCATCGTGCCAACACATTAATTTAGAAAGAACATTCAAAATTTATAATTGCATGTGTGAATGTAAACATGTGATTAGAATATGTTACCTCTCTTGAAAATATTTGCATATATCATGTGTGGAAATTTTAAGGTAGTGTGAAGGAGAATAATAAAGAAAAAGATCCTTAGGAAGGATGTGTGACCCAAAATAATCAAAATGGAATGTGATTTCCCCAAGAATACAACAAAGAACAATGAAGAAGACGACAACATCATAGATAAATAGAGGTCTAAAGATACATGAGAAAGTATAAAGATCCACAAGTAAAGAAAGATAAAGGTGTTGTCACCAAGATTGCACCTGTGATGTACAAGATGAAAGCTCAACAATCTTGTGAAACATTGGAAGATTTTCAGGCCTATGGATTGCCTATGGTGGAAATCAACCTCCAAAGTGAGTTGGTTCTCTTGGTGAAACCTCCTAGAAAACTAATGTGATTGAGAAAAGGGGAAGAAAGCTTGTTGGAAATAAAACTCCACTGCTAATGGGAGGTGATACACCAATGGTTTAATGATAATACTTGTTGTCCTTAAACTTCTATCAGCTTCAAAAGACTATAAAATTTTGATTCACAACTTAACTAAGATCATGAAATTCATTAATATTTCATGAGGAGGTTTGTAGTTTTCAATGTTGTTTGAAGGAAAATGACTTTCACAACCTACAACTTATTGAAAATCTAATAAACACAACTCATAACCTGAATTAATTATGAAATTTCCTTGTTTAATAAAGCATCCATGAGACAAAAATAAAGGTATTTTGCAATAAAATCACAATAATTTCATCAAATCACTTAACAGCAATGAACAAAAGAAGAATATACTATGAAGGAATCAATAATCTTTATTAAAAACTGGTAAAAGTTTTCTGCTACAATGTTTTGAATCTAAAATTATAAGCTACAATCTCTTTCAATGAGTATGCAAAGAAGAAAGAACTAGCTTAGAAAAAGAAAGAAGAGGACTAAATAGAAAACGTTGTATCCCTGATTGGTAGATTAACTGAGCTTGAACTATTGGATGTGTCTCTTGAAAATATCTCCAATCTACATGAATATTGCTGGGGTCGAATCTGAGATAAAATCATGCAAAAAGGGGTTCGAAACTATTCCTAACTGAGTTGATATCTGCTGAAAAATTCTTCTCAACTAAAGACTAACCCATGAGGGGCCCTGAACTGCACTTGAACTGCTGCAAACACTCCCAAATTCCCTATTTTAAGGCATGAACTAATTCTTTCTTTTGTAACTCCATCTCTTCCCTTCTAACTGATCTTTGATCTTGAAATACACGATCTTGTAACTGATTGTTATTACCAAAGAGTATGGGGTCGAATTTGAGCTTTATTGTGCCACAAAAACCTCTAAAAAGTCTTAAAATTGGGATATATATGGTTCAAATTGTTGCTAATGCAGATATATTTCATATAAGTCTTTTCATGACTTTGTATATATCCCATTACTATAGCTATACCTTTATCTTGATAGAGATTCTTTTACCTTGTCTTTGCTTCATGATAGTTGCAACCATGTAACTCGCTTCTTCATGAGGTGTTTGATCTTTTTCATGCATGATCATTCCATGTTTTGGTACAAGAGGCTTTGAGATATATTGATGTGACTATCTCTTAAATTCTTTATGGATCGTGCTTGTGTTGGTTGGTCTGTTAAAGCCTTTTCCCTTTGAAGATGACTGTTATTTGCCTTGCCTTGTCATTAAGATCTAGTATGCATCCTAGCCATTTTTCCAATCTTTGTCTCAAATGTGTTCGGTGCTCTTTTGACCACTTATGTAGACTTGGTTGTAGTTTTAAGGCTTGGTGACTATGACTACTCTTCAAACCTTTTGTACTGATTGCAACACGTCCTTTATAAGAAATTTCTTCATATATGCTACGCTATTGGGATAGTGACTCTCTAACAGGTCTGAGACTGTCCCTACATTTCTTTGAGGTTTTGTGACCTCTTCGATGCTATCATATCTTTTTGAAAACCCTATGTTCTTTCTATATTTTTTACTATTCCTGTGATATGAATTATGAACATTCACTATTCTATTATTAGCTGCATCAATATCTTTATTGTCAAAACATGGTCTTAAGGTGCCTTGTATCAATTGTCCTTGTGTTTTGACTGAGAAATATTTCTAAGTGTGATTATCTTTAATGCCATAAAATGAGTGCTTTATATTAGGGTACAATGATTTACTGTCCTGAAGATTGTGGTCTCTTCATTCACTGTCCATGTCCTCTTGGAGAACTACCTTTTGTATTATTCGTTGTGCACTATCAATACTTACTTTTCATTGTATTCTTAACCTATGACATGCATCCAAAGTATTGTGGTTGTCATAAGGCCTTTGAGTTCACCATTATTTAGACAACCCTTTCAAATTGTGTGTTTGGCTCATCTTTGTCAAAATATGGTCAATATATCCCAAGAAAGTTCTATTTCCATATGAATGTGCCTATGATAGTCCTTGACTACTCTTGATATTTCCTTCATATCAAAATCATTGCATGGCTGCAATACTAGCTTTGTTTGTTCTAGTTTTGATAGTCCTATGACTGGTATTTCTGAGTTTTTCCTTGTTGTCATAGTCATTTACAATTTCAACGACTGTCATATTTGTCTTTATTGTGTTTTGAGTGGAAGTGCTATACTTTCCTTGCACATTTTCATCTCACTGTATCATCTCCATTATTGTTTAGAAGTTGCTCATTGTGTTCTCTATGGACCATCAAGCTCTTCTATCTTGCAGCCATGTGGCTTAAATTTTCTATGAAGGTGTTGATTATTCTTAGGACTATGAACTCTGTATTTGCATTGTCCTTGTTTGATAAAGGCTTATCGTATCCTTTGTGCTTTCATTTATGTATGCTACTTTCAGATCTAAACAATATTTCAGTTGTCCATGCTAACTGTATCTGCTAGGCTCAATCTCTGTTCTAGAAATTTGATGTATTGTCGCTCTAATGTTTTGAAGGACTTCTTTCCATTGTTCACTTTTGATAGTGATGTTTACACTTCTTCACTGTCAGTAATGGCTCTATTAATGATCTCTACTTCAGGTTTGCACCTTTATCTTCTTATTATACCTCCATTCATGAATTTTGGCAATGTGGCTTATAGGGGTGATATGTTTTGTGTCTCGAGACAAAGACCTATGAATGTTATATGAGGTTGTCCTTTACGACAGTGGTCTTCTATTTACTATCTTTTAACTGTATTCTCTTGTATTGACCATGAGAATTTTAGGATATTGACAATGCCATGGATTCTCAAACCCTGATAGAGGATTTGGACTGAAATCATACTCTTGCCATGTTAATTTAGGACTTTCCTTTAATAATTTGGCACTGGTAATGTCTTGTTATTTTCATCATTGTACTGATCTGTTTGTCTACTAGTTACATGACTCTCTCTAGCATTGACTGATCCATGAAAGGCTTCTTGTGATTCTAGTTGCTCTTAGCTCATTTTGGGTCAATATTGAAACCTTGGGACTACTATCTTGAGGAGTGCCATTGTGGTATACCTTGGTGGCTCCAATCTCATGTTCTTTTGTGCATAACTTCTTATCTATAACCCACGACTGCAAAAATATAATGATTTTCTATTATTTTATTCTTTGCTATCATTGATCTCTATCATTTATTAGGGATTCTCTAATGGTGATTTGAACATTCTTGTTCAATTGATCCTTATGATGATGCCATTGTTTTAGCATCATGAAGACTATCTTTGATACCCTTTGTGATCATGTCTTATACAAGATATAAGTTTTTAGATTTGTCTTTGTATTAAGATTTGATGGACATGGCTGCCATCATTATCATGCTCTTGTGTATTAAATACTGATATTTCTACCTTTTTGAATCTTCTCTTAGACCTTACTAGGGTATTATCCTTTTTATTCTTGTTTATCTCATATCTGCTAAATTCATGTAGCTGCTCATAAGATGACGATAACTATTCACTGCGAATAGATTTTGTAGACACCTAAAAGTTGCACAACAAATTAAGTGAATTTTATTCATTTAATTATCCCCATTTCTTCCAATTAATTAAATTGAGATTTATTAAATATCCATATTCTTCTAATTATCCTATTAATCAAATTAAAGATATGATTAATATTTCCCTTCTTCTATCCTAACCATTTAATTAAATTTACGGGTTAGTGCAGGATCAAGAGGGGCCAAAAAGTGGTGATATGGAAAAAATAGCCTTCCTCACTCGCCTAAAAATGCGAAAATCCGTGTTGACTTTTTGCTTGGCCTAGGTGTTAGTACACCTTGGCCTGGTAATTACCTATGCAAATCGGAAAATCGGATATCCGATTTTTATTTGTAATTTTAATTTTAAAAATATATTATATGTTACATATTCTATAGTATATAATATATTATTATATTATATAATAAATATAATGTAATAATATATTATATAATATATATTATATAATATATTATTACATTATATATATTATATAATATAACAATATATTATATAATACGTATTATATAATATATTATTATATTATATAATACGTATTATATAATATATTATTATATTATATAATACGTATAATAATATATTATATAATATGTATTATATAATACAATATTATATTATATATAATACAATATAATATAATATAATATTATATTATATATTATAATATATATAATATAATACAATGCGTATTTTATAATATAATAATATATTATATAATATATTATTATATTAAATAATATATTATTATATTATATATGTTATTTACAAATAATTGAAGTATAACAATCGAATGTCCGATAAAATTGGACATCCGAATTTTTGAGACTTTTATAATTGGACAGTGACAGCCCGTGAGTCATTTTTAACTCATAGGCCGCGCAATTTCATCAAAATCCGATATTCAGTGCACTCGATATCTGGTGTTTTGGCAAAAAATTGCTAAAAAATAGATTGAGAGGTAAAAAATTTATCATTTTCAATCATTTTCATTCATTTTTTTGTATTTTTTGTTAATGTTTATTTGATTTTTCATTGAAAATATGGTTTTTTCATAAAAACTACATTTTTAAAAATCAAATACCTAATTGTTTAAATTTGTTAACTAAATTTAATTGTTTACATTCAATTAGGTTAAAAATGGGGGATAACAATGAAAACCCTAACCAACCACAACTGCAACAACCAAACCCTCATTTGCCAAACCCCCCCTCAATTCAGGATATGATTGCACAAAATTTGAATGAATTAAGGGGGATTGCAGAACTATATCATAGGATCCCTCATCTAAACCCAATGTTTGATCCTCTCACATCGATCATAAAAAGTATGGAAACCATGACCGAGGAGCACAATGCCGCCCTTTTGTGGCAAGATTCTATGAGGGAAAAATATGTAGATGGCTTGTTGTATAAGGATATCAAGGATCTCGAGATATCCAAAGCCGAAATTGCCTCATTGTTTGTTAATCCCCGTATTGGTCAGCCCGTAGATCCCAAAAAAACAAAACTTTCTATTAAATGGTGCACAAATGATGGGATTGTGAAAAACTTTTGGGATCGTTAGTGGATGGTTTTCGACAAACCACCCAACAACAATCTTGATATCCCCTTCTATTTCATAAAAAAATTATATGCTGAGTTTGTTTTAAAAAAACATGTGAACTAGTTTGACATCCAACCTTTCTAGGGTGTAGGTTTAGGTATGCCCCAAAATAGACCTGGGGCAGTCAGAGTAGTCCAGGGCCCATATGTCCCCCCTCCTCTTGTTGATTGCCTACTTGCAGTGCAGCATCCTGATATCATTTGTGAGGCAGCTTCACGGACCATATCGGCTATTCACTCTTTGAGTAGCCTTTTGGTTTCTTAGGCTGCGTCGGTAGCTCAACTTACTCTTGATGGTAATGATGCATCTGGTGCCGTTGACACATCATCCTTGGCTCCACACATATGTGTGCCCCATAGTTGTGTCATGTGTGGGCACGTATGCTTGGGTCCAGTTGGACAGCTCGTTGATCCTCTTGTGGACAGTGCAAATTATGAGGTTCATGAGATGCATGATGCACCAGATGTTATTACACAGACTGGAGGATACCCTGGGGAGTCCTCACATGCTAGAGGCGAGGAGGCACCATCATCATACATTGATGATGTAGTGGTAAGATTTGTATTTTCACAGTTCACGTCATATTTTAATTAAATATTAATAAATTAGATAATATTAAGTAATAATTTTTATTTACATGGTCTATTTAATAGTTGATGACCGAGGATGAGTTGAGACAGATTCAGGAGGGCACCTTGTCGGCCATTTCATTTGGCCTTGATAGCTTGACGGTACATATATTATTGCAACTAGTCATTTGTATTTTATTGTACATACATGCTCATCATTATATTGGTATTAATTAGATTTTGTAGTAACTTGCATGTATATCTTATTTTACTCTTCTTTATTTTATTTTTTGATTAGTAGATATAATTTGTTATTATCAGTGACAATTATATGCTAACTTGTATCAATGTCATGTTTCTGAACATGTGTAGGTTGTATATGAAAATATTCAAAACATACCTCCTCTACTGAAGACATACATCAAGAGTCCTGCAAAGCTGAAGAGAAAATGTGGAGATGAGGTAAACATAAATAGTTCAATTATAGTTCATTTTTATGTTAACTTTTCGAATGTGAATTATATAATATAACTAATATTAATCGTGGTTTGTTTTTCTTGTGCAGGATCCTTTAGAGCCAAGTAGTGCGGCGAAGAGGATCAATTTTGATGATCCATCAACAACTTAGGATGTTATAGATAGTTTTGAGATGCTTACATGTCTAGTTGGCATGTATATTTGTATATGGACATACATTCACGTATTTAGACATACATTATATTTCAGTTGGCATTTATGCCATATTTGTGTATGGACATACATTTGTATTCATTTGACATTTTTATATATAGAGAAGTTGATATTCGATCATATAAATTGTTGCTCATCTGTGCATGGTGTTATCATGGAAATATTTAATCTTCATTCCAATAATTAAACATGGTTAATAATGGCTATTTAATGAACAATACAATTCATTTCATTTCATCGTAAGTGTTGTTTCTGTAATGAACAATATAATTCATTTAATGAACAATACAATACAATTCATTTAATGAACAATATAATTTATGAACAATACAATTCATTTAATCAATAATGCAATACAATTCATTCAATGAACAATACAATTCATGAACAAAATAATTCATTTAATGAACAATACAATACAATTCATTTAATGAACAATACTTGATACAATTCATTATTACCCTATGCATGATCCTATTTTTCCGCCCACCTCAGTCGAATGCTCGGGGTTTTATTAGGGCAGCAATTTTTCGGTTGGCGAAAAAATCGTCAGTCTCACTCAATGGAATGTTGTCACATGGCCAATTTCTCATTCTGTTCGTCGTGATGATGAACCGTTAGCTCTGACATGTACAATTAGGCATTATTACCCTACACATGCTCCTATTTCCCCCCCTCACTAGATCCAACGCTCGGGGTCATACCCTATCGGCATCGTCCCTTGAGTGCCTTAACTACTCAAAATTGTCAAACGTTGACGGGCCCTAACTCAGAATCTGTGGCACCTGCGAATGATCCGTTTGAACCTACGGGGCCATGAGAGGGGTCCCTACAAAAATCCTATCTCGGTTTTTCAAGTTTCCCTATGGTTTTATTAGGGCAGCAATTTTTCGTTCGGCGAAAAAATCGTCAGTCTCACTCAATGGAATGTTGTCGCGTGGCCAATTTCTCGTTCTGCTCTTCATGATGATGAACCGTTGGCTCTGACATGTCCAGTTAGGTATTATTACCCTACACATGCTCCTATTTCCCCCCCCCCCACTTGATCCAACTCTTGGGGTCATACCCTACCAGCGTCATCCCTTGCATGCCCTAAGTGCTCAAAATTGTCAAATTTTGACGGGCCCTAACTCGAAATCCATGGCACCTACAAATAATCTATTTGAACCTATGGGGCCACAAGAGGGGTCCCTACAAAAGCCTATCTCATTTTTTCAAGTTGCCCTATGGTTTTATTAGGGCAGCAATTTTTCGGTTGGCGAAAAAATCGTCAGTCTCCCTCAATCGAATGTTGTTGCATGGCCGATTTCTCGTTATGCTCATCGCGATGACGAATCATCAGCTCTAAAATTTCCTTTTTGGCATTATTACCCTACTCATGCTCTTATTTTATCCCCCACTCAATCCAACCCTCGGGGTCATACCCTACCGATGTCGTCCCTTGAGCGCCCTAAGTGCTCAAAATTGTCAAACTTTGACGGGCCCTAACTCGGAATCTGTGGCACCTACAAACAATATGTTTGAACCTACAGGGCCATGAGAGGGTCCCTACAAAATCCTATCTCTGTTTTTCTACTTGCCCTACGGTTTTATTAGGGAAGCAATTTTTCGGCTGGAGAAAAAATCATCAGTCTCACTCAATGGAATGTTGTGGCATGGTCGATTTCTTGTTCTACTCATCGCGATGACGAACCATCAGCTCTGACATGTCCAGTTAGGCATTATTACCCTATGCATGCTCCTATTTCCCCCCCACTTGATCCAAAACTTGGGGTCATACCCTACCGGTATTGTCCCTTGAGCGCTCTAAGTGCTCAAAATTGTCAAACTTTGACGGGCCCTAACTCGGAATCCATGGCACCTGTGAATGATCCGTTTGAACCTACCGAGCCATGAGAGGGGTCCCTACAAAATTCTATCTTGGTTTTTCAAGTTGCCCTATGGTTTTATTAGGGCACCAATTTTTCGGTTGGCAAAAAAATTGTCAGTCTCACTCAATGGAATGTTGTCGCGTGGCCGATTTCTCGTTTTGCTCGTCGCGATGATGAACCATTGGCTCCAACATGTCTAGTTAGGCATTATTACCCTACGCATGCTCCTACTTTCCCCCCCCACTCGATCCAACGCTCGGGGTCATACTCTACCGGCATCATCCCTTGAGCGCCATAAGTGCTCAAAATTGTCAAACTTTGACGGGCCCTAACTCAGAATCCATGGCACCTCTGAATGATCTTTTTAAACCTACGGGGCCATGAGAGGGGTCCCTACAAAGGCCTATCTCGGTTTTTCAAGTTGCCTTACGGTTTTATTAGGGAAGCAATTTTTGGTTGGCGAAAAAATCGTTCGTCTCACTCAATGGAATGTTGTCGAGTGGTCGATTTCTCATTTTTCTCATCGCGATGATGAACTGTCTGCTCTGACATGTCTAGTTAGGCATTATTACCCTACACATGCTCCTATTCCCCCCCCCCCACTTGATCCAACGCTCGGGGTCATACCCTACCGGCGTCGTCCCTTGAGCACTAAAATTATATATAAACAAGCATTACACTATAGACACATAATGATCATG
The DNA here is from genome assembly GCF_030272615.1 of Cryptomeria japonica. Lineage (NCBI taxonomy): Eukaryota > Viridiplantae > Streptophyta > Pinopsida > Cupressales > Cupressaceae > Cryptomeria > Cryptomeria japonica. The sequence continues at coordinate 670,023,648 of NC_081411.1, read as the reverse complement.
AATATTTCTATGTATTGTATACACATAATTACTATTACACTTGCATGTGACATCCATGAAGGGATATGTGTAGCGTCATAAATTGTACGCACTTGCTAGGGTGGTACAATTTCACACCTAGTTTAGCACCCGCCTTGGCGCGTTTTGCATTTTGCATTGCATTTCCCCTTTAGCACTTAATTAATCAAATTAATTAAGTCTAAGGTCCTATTTCATCATCTTCCATATCATAAAGTTGGCCCTTTTCATTAAAGTGTGCCCCTTTCATTTTATTCTTCCAATACATCATTTAATCTAAAACCCTAATTAGGTCCTATTATGAGCTTGGGGGCTTGATTTCGGGGGTCAAAACATCTCGAAATCACCTGTAACTTTGGGATTCTCTCTAAAATCATCATATCCGACGACCCTGAAAATTTGGTGAAAAGTTGTCAGGACCATGGCGCCCGGAGAGGACCATGGCGCCCCGAGTGCACATGGTCCCGGACATTTTTCCCGAAATTTTAGGAGCGCAATCCAATCATAAAATAAAGCTTAACCCCAAGAAATTGGCGGGAAATTCAATCTCTAGGTCGACCAAAAGACGAAATTATGACCTAGGGTTTCATATATAAGAGCTCTCTTTCTTCATTGGAAAGGAGGGGAATTTTGGGCTTTCGAGGACCTTCTATGCAGCGAAAGAGCAGATCTTTGAAGACTTCAATAACATTCAACATCCATCCATCAAGCATTCATCAATTTCATTCATTTAGGGCTTGGGAGACATTGAAGAACAATAGGAGATTACCGACTGAAGATTGGCTTGTACTCCTCCCTTAAGGGTTGGGTATGATTTCATGTTGTTTTCATGTCTTTGCATAAGCTTCAATATATCCTTTATTCATTCTTTAGATCACTTTGCATCTTGATTTAGAGCATTTACATTATCATTTACAAGCAATTAGGGTTTACTTTCTAGGTTGCTCTAGTTTGCTTTCTTGCATTTAAGGACCTTGCACACACAATAGGTCTGCACACACAATACATTTTACAATACAACTTGGCTATTCGTGGAGGTGGAAATCACTGAAGCAGGGGTTTGACTAAGGCAAAACCCTATATAGCCACCCATACCCTTTTCAGATATAAGTGCAGGTTTCAGGACTCGGACGACGCCGCAGGTGACAGATCCGGGAAAAGCAGGTCAAGATAGCACTCCACACCAAATTGCAGAGCAAAAGACTAGGACAGGGGCGTGGGGCACCCTGGTCCTGCCAGGACAGAGGTGCTGGGCGCCCTGGTCCCTAGGACAGGGGCGCTGGGCGCCCTGGTCCTCCTTACAGATAGCATTTTCAGCATTTTTGACAGCTTTTTCCAGAGTGCAAAACAACAGTTTCTGGAGCAGTTTCAGGGGCAGAATCAGGACAGTGGCGCCTGCGCCCCTGTCCCGAACATTTTCAGTCAGATTTTAACTCCGGGTATGCATTTACATTCTTGTCTTGTCCTTGTGTTTACAGCTTTCCATTGTTTAAGTTCAATTCTGCAATCTTGTTAGTAGTTCATACTTGCACTTTGGGGTTAGGAATTGAACTTGCATCATTCTATCTATCATTTGCAACAAAGGAATAGAAATCCTAATAGGTAGCTCGTGGCTCTCTCTCTTCCACAAAAAGAAGTAGCCAATTGTGTGATACCTCTAGGCTCTTTCGTATTCCACAAATTTGTGATTGAAGGTGAGATTAGGGCATGTTTACTTAGTGTCACTTTTTCTCCCACACAATATGCAAACATGATTTTTTTTTCATTATCAATACAACTACACCAATGTACTCATGTACAGATACATGGACCTTATCATCAATATAACTAAACCAATTTGCTCATGGACATTGTATATCATCATAACAATGTTATATCAATTCACATCCATATACAAATACAACATCCCACTTCATCTGCATCAGACATCCTCATGTCCTAAGAGAAAAGCTTACGTACAACAATGCCTGCATATAAATGAAGACCAAAATAAGTAACCTTTTTATGCGGAATGAATGTGCTACAAGAAACAAATTATAACACTTAGTACAAATTAGTTTGGAAAATTATAAATAGATCATTTCAAACATTTTTAAGATGCACAAGATTGTATAATTACGAAACTTACCAGTTTCCCTGCAAAGTATACAAGCATAACTTTGAAGAAAGACGCATGTTGATTAAAGACCTTCTCGCTACATTTCTCTACATGGTTGAAGACGATGGTAGATATGGTCATTTCTAAATAGCAATACATTCACTTGACTTAATATTTATGCACAAAATTTTATCTCAATAATGCACAAAAGAATATGTACCATCACTAAGAGAGGGTCTTGTCAACGGCGAATGATCTAGCATGAACCTGTATATCATCAAAAATCATAATCTGATGTACTATTGTATATCATCAATAAAGACCTGCATGAGCATAAAGGTTTTACGATAATTATATCATCAAAAATTGTAAAGCTCATCAAATGCATGATAATAAGTCGTGTTGCAAAAATACGTCCCTTTCGATTATATTGTGTACCCGCTATGTGCATGCAAAAACTGTGTTGCCAAAAAAAAACGTTCATCAATAGACCTGCATTTTCAAGACATCCTTAATATACACGTAACAAACTAAATCATTAAGGTTTAATGATCATTGTTCGAAATGAAATGCACGATAAAAAAAATAAGGCACCATTAAAGACCTACTACTCAAGTGTGCCTGAAGGGTCATCTCTTTGTTTAAGAGTATCTAGTATTGCTTCATGATCAATAGTAGTCACTATCCATAGCTCTTTGGTCTTTGGTTTTGCTTGATGCTTCAACAACTTGACATTTGTAGCTATAATAAGGTGTGAATACATTATAATGGTTTTGTGTCTCTCATAGTCTTCAAATGCAAGTATGCCATTCTTTGTAATCATGTATGTTCGCAACCAGGTTCCCACAACAATAACTGAACCTGTAGGATATGTGAACCCATCATCATCTGTCACTGGTTGTGTTAGCTTTTGTTTTCCTTGTACACATTGTGCCAACCAATATTCTGATCTCTCTTCATTCCCTTGCGATGCAACAACTACAAAAACATGTCCTGGTTGTACAAGATCTGATAGACAATCATACTCAAGTGAACTTTCCATGTCATTGTTTGACAAGGATATTGTTTGAGATAAAGGAGTCATATAGTGGGGAACCCACTTATCAACCCACTCACTTGACTTGCACTGATCCCAATCACACCGAACACAACTCTGACAAAAACAAGCCAACGCTCGTGTCCAAATGGTCCATGTACTTGCCTCTGAGCTGAGAAATGAATGCATCTTTGAAGAATCTTTAATTGTTTGACAATCCAATCTATCTCCCACTGTTCCCTCCTCAACCAACCAAAAGAATCTGCTCACTACTGAATCAAGAGTAACTCCATGTGACAATGCTGAACTACACCAATCAAAAATAGAACATGCATCAGAGAAATTTGCACCTGAATTCCTCAATTGTTCCTTAACTAGAGCTCTCTTCAAACATGCACCTGCTCCATCATGCTCTCCCTTCCCATACCTTTCCTAAAAAAAACACCAAATATGAGGTATATGCCTCTCCACATGCATTCTACTCAACCAATAAAACATACGGGCATTCTTGAATTGACCCGTACAATTATCTGACCATATTATATGTCGGTCAATTGCAATATCTTTCTCATGCAAGAACTCACAAAAATTCTCGAAAGAATGTTGCACATACTCAGAGGAGTGTGATCTATCATCACTCATATAAAAATGATACTCCTTGATTATCTTCATGTCCTCTTTTGTACTATCAGGAGCATGTCTATCTGCAATGTGAACAAAAATAGAAATCTGGACTGAATTGTAGTATTGAGACTGTACCTCATTTTCTATGGTTGCAATGTATAGTTCTCTACAAAATCAACCACCGATACAATAGTGCCAATCAGGAATGAGTTCTTACACATCTTGAATTGTTGATCCAACCACTAAGACCTGTGGGTGTGCCTTGCATACTTGTAGAAAAGATTTTCCTTAAAATCCAAAATAAAATCAGCAATACTCACTTCTCTTGAGACTAATTCACATCTAGAACCTTCACCTCCACTCTTCAAAGTATATTTCACTATCTCATATCTTTTTTTTTCAACATAATTATTTCCAAACTCGTGTTCGCTGCCCTCATGAAAACATGAAATAAACTTTGACAACCCACCACATTCTGAGCACTTCTCATTCAAACAATGATTTCTATAGAAATAGCAGCCATCATCTCTAGGGCATAAAAATAGATCTTGCAAGTCTGTTGATGATCTCAGAAATAGCATTGCACCACACTCCTACAACATCTCATTAGTATGCATCATAGAATGAATATGACATAAAATTTCATGGTACATTGAAAACTCCACATGGTACTTGCAAGAATAGGTATTGTGAATCTTAAGAGGAACACAATAAAATGGTTTCAATGATTCAAAGGCCCTTTGTGATATTTGAAAAGTTGGATGTAATTCAGAAAAAAAATTGTACAACATTGTTTGGCTTGATTCCAAGAAATGTTTGGGATGCGGTGTGCAGTCTTGGTTGTCGATTCTTAATTTCAAAACATCCTTTACATTGGGTGACACTCTAGAATTAGAGTGCCAAAATTGTTGAATCTCTTCCTTCACATTGTCAGTCAACTTTCTATCAACACGTGGAAGCCTCCCACCAAATGCCTATGTATCTTGTTGAAGTGGATCATCAAGTCTTTGTCTTCGTGCAAGTGCTCTATCCAAAGTTTTACAGTTTATGTTAAAATCAACACAAGTTTGTCTCATTTAACGAGCCTTCCTCAATTGATGGCTTACTAGGGAGGTTGTAATCACTCTTCGAGTGGATCTCTTATCTCTTTCTTTGGTATTCTTTCCAATAGAATTGAGAGCATCAAATAGATTTTTTCCAATAATAGAATTTCTCTCCATCTTCTTGTTCATACGAATCTTCAATTTGTTTAGCAATGGTCTCATCTTTATCATCTTTATCAATTTAACAAAGAGTTGGCATTGCTCGGTCATTGTCTTATTGCTAAAATTTTGGTTGAAAAGTTGTGTAGCCCACAAACGAACGGTTCTTGTTGACCTCTTGCCTTCAAGATTCACAATAATGTTCTCATCGATTTCAAATAACCATTTTGGGGTTCTTGAAGGTCTTGGATTTGGAATTTGTCTTTCATCCATGAGAGGGTCTTCATTTCTAAAGTAATTAAGTGTTACATATGGTTCACTTGCCTGAGCAATTCCACCTTCAATGTTAAAGTTTTCCACATTTTCACCTCCTATGTCAAAATTTTCCACATGTTGAGCATTTTCATTATCACTTTCAACAGTTTCAAAATTTTCAATATTTTCACTTTCAAAATCTACATTTTCATTTTCAATAACTTGTGGCACATTTTCAAATTCAATTTCCTCTTTAGTTGATGTAACATTAGCAATATTTAACATACCTTGTCTTCTCCTCCTATGACATTCTCTATCTCTTTCTCTATACACTTCAATTTGGTCATTTGAAAGTTTTCTTTTGCGTTTAGAATTCCAATGACTACTACTCCCCATTTCCCTCCACACATATGCTCCTTCATGATTGACAATGTAAGTTTTCACTTTAAGAATCTCCCAAAAGAAAAAATTTGTCTCTAGCTGTCTGAAAACCCATGATCCTCGACAGAAAACAGAATATGTAGATTGTGGGTCATTGGAATCTACAAAATGGCCCACAAACCCTTTTTTTCCTGGTTTTTTGTACTAAAATCGGATAACTGGTAAAATCACAAACATTTGTGGTCCCCAAAAATTTTCCCGTTGCCGCCATTTATTTAGTAAACTACCACATGGTAGAAATCCGATATCTGATTTAATCAGATATCGGATTTTATTAGTCATATTTTAGAGAGAGAGAGAGAGAGAGAGAGAGAGAGAGGTGGAGAGGGAGAGAGGGAGAGAGGGAGAGAGAGAGAGGAGGAGAGGGAGAGAAAGGGAGAGAGAGAGAGATATTAGGGGAGAGGGAGAGAGAGAGATTAAGACATCATAGGACATCATGAACCCTTATGACATTAAGACATCATGAACCCTTATGAGATTAGGGGAGAGAGAGAGAGATTAAGACATCATTAACCCTTATTACCTCTTAGGACACAATATGACCCCTAAGGGGTCCTATGGTGTCGTTAGGGGTCATATGGTGTCCATAGGGGTCATATGGTGTCTTGGGACACCATAGGACCCCTTAAGACACCAAATTGTGTCATTAGGGGTCATATTGTGTCCTAAGGGGTCGTAAGACACAATATGACCCCTAACAACATGATTTGGTGTCTTAAGGGGTCCTATGGTGTCTTTAGGGGTCATATGGTGTCCATAGGGGTCATATGGTGTCATATCTCTCTCTCCCCTAATCTCTCTCTATTGCTCTCCCCTATTCTCTCCATCTCTCTCTCTCTCTCTTTCTCTCTCTCTCTCTCTCTCTCTCTCTCTCTCTCTCTCTCTCCCCCTACCTATCTCTCCCTTCCCCCTCCCCATCTCTCTCTCTCTCTCTCTCTCTCTCTCTCTCTCTCTCTCTCTCTCTCCCTAAGCTCTCTCTATCCCTCCCCCCTCCCTCCCTCTCTCTCTCTCTCCCCCCACTCCCCTCTCTCCCTCTCCCTCTCCCTAATATCATATACTAATTTATTTATAAATTAATATATTAATATATTAATAAACAAATCTAGTTAGAGAATTTACTGATTAAAATCAGATATTGTCTCTTAAGGGGTTGTATTGTGTCTTACGACCTCTTAGGACAACATATGACCCATAATGTCATAATTTGTCTCTCTCCCTCTCTCTCTCTCTCTCTCTCTCTCTCTCTCTCTCTCTCTCTCCTCCTCTCTCTTTGTCTCTCTCTTTCTCCCTCTCTCCCTCTCATTCCGTCTCTCTCTCTCTCTAAAATATGACTACTAAAATCCGATATTGGATTTTATCTGATATCGGATTTTTGCCATTGCCATTAATGTGGCAGTTCAGTAAATAAAAGGCGGCAACGAGAAATTTTTTGGGGACCACAAATTTATATATTAAAATCGGATATTCAATTTTTGTAGTCAAATTTTCAAATTTCAAAATTCGGCTCAGGAATGCTTTGGTATTTGGCTTGGAAGTGACAAGCCTGGAAAGTCAACTAAAAAAACGTGTTTTTTAGTATTCCTTGATTTTCCAGACATTACACAAGTGGCTGACGACTTTTTTTGTAGCCAAAATTGATAAAAAGTAAAGGGTTTTTTAAGGACATTCCCAGCTTTCCAACAATATAAGGCTTGTCTTATTTCGACTTTAATAAATAATTATTATTTATTTTCTAATTGAATTCTGACAATAGTCCTGATTGATATACTGATTGAAAAACATTCATAACTTTCAAATGGTATAACATTTTTTGAATCTGAAACATGCGTCACATCCTATGCTTCGTCTACTATAGGGAAAAATTAAAAAAATAAAAAATCATAGGGTTTTGACAAAGTTAAGGTGGTCAGACGTAGGAGTTTCTGAATTTCTGAAAATCTGTAGTAAAAAATTCATAAATAATTATTTACTTTATAAAAAATTAAAAAAAATATGTGTCACATCGGGACATGAGTCTAATACTTATATTATAAATATTATAAGAAAATATTATGATTTGATTGTGATTAGGGTGTTCAGACATACGTCTACTTCTTATTTTTTTCTTGAAATTTTAGTACCACTGCATTGAAATTTGAAATTTTCATCAAATAGGATTTTTTTTTCCAAAAAACAACTAGTAGCTTAGAAACTAAATTCAATTTTCTATATATTCTCTTCTTACATATTTTAAAAATAATGTTCACAACTTATTCAAATTTTCATGTCAAGTTGCATAACTCTGATTTTCTGAAATTTCATTGCCACTTAAGGGCCTGTTTTGGCACACCATGATCCTGCACATACCCTTACATTTAATTAAAATCTCCCTCATAGCCATTTAATTAAATTTACATTTAATTAAAATTACCCCTCTAGCCATTCAATTAAATTTACATTTCCCCCCTTCTACCCCACTTAATTAAATTTACATTTAATTAAATCCACCCACTTCCAAAATCCTACAAATGCAAGTTGCAACCAAAATTAAAATAAATTAATGTTATTTTAATTAAATTCTTTTTCCTTCACCCACTTTCAAAATCCTACATCTTCCACTTGCCTCCTAAACCTCTTCTAGAGTCGTCTAGATTCTTCTAAACCCTTTTAATTAGCCTAATCCCTCTAATCATGTCCTTTCCCTAAATTTGAGGAGGTCACTTCTCAAATTTGGAGGAAAGTCTTTTAAAAGCAATAAAGGCTTTATCCATTCAACAAGCTAACTTGTTGAGTTCCCCCAAATTTGGAAGGACTCTTACAAATTTGTCCACAAAGTCTTCTTAATTATTAATGGTTAACTCAACCTTCCCCTTATGGTTAGAGACTTTCTCTCTAGCTTAACCCTCATCTAACCCAAGGGTCTCATCAAGCACTTATGTCTTTGACCCTAGTTATCCTATTAACCCTTGCACAAGAGTTTACCCCTTGGGTAAAAGCTTTATCCAATGGATAACTCTAACCTAACCTTAACCCTTACCTCCTAAGGTAACCTTCATGTCTTCTCAAGCATTTCATGATTCTTACATCTCCTCTCAAGCCCTCTCAAGGTGCCATTTGTCAACTTGGGACTGGATTCAATCCCTCACATGGATTGATAGCTTTCAATCCTAGCCCTTGTTGAGATTATTCAATCTCAGCCCTCCATTACCCTATTTTCCCTATAAATAGAGCCCATTCCTTCTTCAAAAAAAGAAGTCTTTTGTGCATCTAAATTATAGTCACATTGCAGGTTAAGGAGTTCTCTTTATTATCAAGCATCCATATCATAAGCATTTTTAGTTTCATTTAGCTTAGATGCATATCATTTTCTAGCTTAATTAACTCATCTAGTATCATCTTAGCTTTCAATTTGCAACTAATATAAATCTTAATCATCTAGTTTTGCATTTCATCTTCATTATCCCATATTAGCATTTCACTAAGATCTTAGGTGCATTTCCATTTATATCTTAGAATCATCACATATCCCTTGTTATTTTGGTAGTCATCCTATAGATCAAAGTGCTCTTCCAAGCTAAGAGCCACCTTGATTTGAAGGATCCTAGGAGATAGAGAACAATGAGATGCACTTAAGATATTTATTTCATTTGTTTGTTTTAATGATTTTTTATCTCTAACATAATGTCCCATTGGTGTGTTTGTGTTGTTTGCCTCTCTCATGAAGGTACCACAATCTGAGCATACAGATTCCATATTCAAAGTTTGCATTGATCAATGTAGTGTCATAAAATTGCGACCTTGCAATTTTTGACTGCATTTGGGTCTTCACATTGGCAAAATGACTCCCTAAGCCTAAATGGAGACCCAAGACATGCTCGCACCTCCCAAAACATAAATGTCCTCTCATCCTGCACTGCCTATTCTTGCTTCCTATCCTAAATTAGGGTAGGATGAGGGCGTGGCGCCCTTGTCCTTGCCCTATTTTGGGCCCCCTCTACTTAAATCCTACATTGTGCTTGTCAAATGAGAAGTGGGAAAAGGTTTTCTATGTCAGCCTAAGAAGAAAAATTAATCAAATAACCCTAATTGGAAAGTATATAAGACACCTTTTCCCCTCCTATTTGCATAAGAAAATAAGTTCAATAAGGCATACATGAGTTCGACAAGTGGAAATTGAGATCCTAAGAGAAATTGTATTCAAGCATTCAAGCATCCTTTCAAGTATTGAGTATCTCAAGTCTCCTTTCAAGGCTAGGTGTTGTATTCAAGTCAAGGATTCAACCATTGAAGAGGAGATCCCTATCAACATTCAAAGCATTCAACTTCACATATATCATTTTCAACAACTCTATCAACATTTCAATTTCACCCTCTTGAGGTGAATTCTACTTTAGTCATTTACTTTCATTTACTTGCAAGTACTTTTCATCATTTGGTTAATTCCAAAACTGGGGTTTGACCTAAAGGTAAACCCCCAATCCCAACAACATTTCCTCTCTATTTTGTGTGTAGGTTGTAGGTGCACAACAATATTTGCAAGTTTAGGCTTCATTTTTAGAGATGGAAAAACCCTTTTCGGCATGTGGATTTTTTGAAGGACCAAGTACACTTTCAACTCGGTCCCAACAACTTTTGCTAAATTTACAGTGGAGCTTTGTCTTGGCATTTTACTGCTAATTCCAGGTGCACAACTTCATCCCACATTTCTATATGAAGTTATAATCATTTCTTTACCATCTTTGTACTTAGTCTCAAATTGCTTAATTCAACTTGGCCATTCTAAAAGAGGGATTAGTTTACTTTTCAAATTCATTGTCAATTCACTTAGCATTCAATCTCTCTCCATTGATATTGGATCTAGTGAATTTGACCCCCTCTTTTAACGTAATGTGTGTGAGAGGTTGAAGAGGATCCTTTGTGAAACTTTCACTTATTTCTTGAGGAAGGTAAAGCTTTCCACTTGATCTCCTCATCACCCCTTTTTCACCATTACATTTTGGTGAATCCGATGTCTTACATGGTTGATATTTCACATTATTGCATATTTTCATTTACAAGTTTAATTTTCTTGAAAAACTTAGTGGTTAATTCATTCAAAACCCTAGTTGTTAAAATTGGAATTGAACTTGTGCTTTGCAAAAATTGCTATCTATTGTTTTAGATCTGAAAATTCCATTAAATTCAATTTATTCTTTGTCTTATTCAATTTGTAAATCAATTTTGCAAAATTAAGTGGTTAATTTGTCAAAACCCTAATTTTCAAAAATCAACTTCCACTTGTGCAAAAATTTAATTTACATTTAAGTTTCAAATTTAGAACTATTGCCAGCTTTCTCCTCTTGCCTAAAATTTAAATTTTTTATTTCCCTCCTTTCTCCAAAATTCAAAATTTAAAAATTCAGTGGTTAGGTCTTAAAACCTTAATTTTCAAATTCACTTGGATTTTGTGTAAATTTCAATAAAATTTCAACCAATTTCAATTTTCAAAACATTATTCAAGGTGGCCTTATGCATTAGGTTTGACCTTTTTCAAATTTTTAATTCAATTTCTTATCTTTTTCAAAACCCTAATTGGGTTCTATTTTCACATTCAAACCTTAATTTTGCCTATCTAGAGATTGTAAAATCAATCAGTTTTTTAGGGTTAGCTCTCGAGTCATCATAGCTTTCATCCCTGAATTTTTTGAAAAAGTTGGGAGGAGTGTGTGCAACTTCAACACGGTCCTTGGCTTTTTTCCCGAAATTTCATTAGACTATTATGACTATATTTAATTGCTTAAATCCAGAAAATTGGCTGATTTTGTCAAATTTTGATCCCTCTAAAATAAAATATACTTCACAAATTCAACATCACAACTTTCAAAAAAATAAATAAAATGAAGTGGTTAATTGTTATATCCTCAGATTTTAAAAATTTTGTCACTTTTAATTTTAAAGTTAAGTGGCATCCCATTGGCCCTAATTTTAAAATTTCAATTTCTTTTCATTCATTTTTATTTTAGAAATTGTGTTATTTCTTCCTTCAACAAAGTTCAAATTGTATAATCATAATTCCCTTGAATTTTGCATTATTCAATTTTGCAAACATTGTTCCCCAAATTCAAAACTGAAATTCAAATTTAAAATTCAAATTTTCCCTAGTGCATGAGTTTTACCACTATTAGTCCTACCTCTACTATCCCCATTAGACGAAGCATTATAATTAAGGTTTTCAAAGGTTTAATTCCTGGAGAGATGGAGCCTAATTTCGATGATTTCTTTCATGAGGATAATGCTAATTATTCCCATCCTAATAACATCCCTATCTACCCAATTGATGATTCCAATGATGAAGAAGAAGCTTTGACTAGAGTTTCCATAGACCAACTTTCAAAATTGGATAATCAATTTGACAACTTTCAATAATGGATGTCCCAAGAATATTCTAATAGTGAAGGTCTTCCATTAATTGAAGGTCTAAAACACATGATTCAAAGTGATAAGAATGAAATTGATATGTTGCATGTAATTGTTCATATTGTTGATTCTAATGTCATGCCTATAAAGAGTTGTGTTGAGAACTTAGGTTATTCACAACCTCCTACACAAATCAATCATTATATTCCTTTGACCACTTCAATAACTAGCATTACTACTTTCACTTCAAACATCATGACTACATCAACTCAAAATGTTGTACCTACAACCATTAGTCATGGGGGCAATCTCTCTTCTTCACTCAATCCTCCATCTTTATGTTTGCCTTCAATGAGTATTCTTATTGCCTCTTAACCACTTATTGTGACACAAGGGGTAAATTCATCCAATCATTCTATCCCTCCTTTTAGTGTCACATTTCCTACTCAATGATCACATATGCCTACTTACCATAGTGTTCCACCACCCTATTCTTAATCAATGCCTTCTTTCAATAACACCACACCACCTTCTCAATCAAACATGTCTAACATAAATTCTTCAACCGAAGCAACCATTAATAGCCTTTCCCAAACTGTGTCATCATTGCAATAACAAATTGCTTCTATGAGTCGATCCAAGTTTAGTGTGCCCACATTTGATCTTGCAAGCCCACTTTCTCTTGATATTGTTAGAGTTGTCCCTCCTAAACACATTGAATTGTCTCAACTAGAACTCTATAATGGAAAAGGTGATCCTCTAACACATGTCAACACATTTCAAACTTTGTGTACTGACTTTTCTTATGATCAAAGATTGCTTGCCAAACTGTTTACTAGAAAACTAAGAGATAAGGCTTTATAACGGTATTTCTCTTTTCCTTCCTATTCTATTAATTCTTTTCAACAATTAGCAAATGCTTTTATTCAATAATTTCTCTTCTCTCTGCTACAACATTACTCTCCACAATGCTTTGTTCTTGCTCTGTGTTGTCTCTTTCTACTTCTGTACATTTGCTCTATTTTCTTTTGGCAGCAACACACGTTGTCTCTTCCTATCACTCTATACCAACCTATTGTCAACTTGTTTTTATATCTAAATTTTCACCTCAATCTCTGTCTTGACAAACACACCAACCAATGTCAAATCTCATTTACAACTGTACTAGAATAGATCGACTCTGTACACATCAGATTTTTCTTCCACTATAGACTTGAATATTTTATTCAAGTCAGTTATCTTGGAGGTCTGCAACTCAAGAGATTTTATTCTCTATCCTGAATAAGATCTGAGATCGGCTACCTGAATTACATGCATCTTGTCTATCTTCAAATCATTTTATGTACTTGGATTACTAAGTTTGGTAATCTTCCTTAGCCCAAAATAATCTAAAATCCTTCCTTGAGAAACACAACCTTCCTGCAACTTGGTTGCCATTAATACATTTTCCATCCTTTGTCGACCTACTTTGAAAAGATCGACAACTACCAAACTAGAATCCTTCATCACTGGCTTCTGCGTATCTGATTCATTCTTTGTTCATCAGGGAGCCTCATGTCTTCATATTCTTCACCCAGATTAGATGGTCAAGGTCGGTCAGCCTCCACATAAAACCCTTGTGCCAATTGGCATGCATAGGTGTCATCAAAAGTCTTTATATTCTACATCTAAGTCACTTGGTCAACCATAGTCAACTACCATGTGGACCATCGGGAAACTCAGATCAGTTGAACTCCATATTGTGACTAACCTTCATATTATGTGTATCACATACATTCCTGCCTATTCTACCCATGCAAGATAAGCTTTTGTTTGTTCTCAAGAGGCCTCCCCTTTTCTTTGTTAGTCTGCATCACATATTTGTACCTTCTTAACCTATGTGGGATAAGACTTTGTCTTTTTCCTTATTACTTTCTTATCCCATGGCCTTCTCCTTATCCCTGTGGGAATACACGGGATAAGTTTTGTCTTCCCTTGACAAGCATCTTCTTCTTCTATGTTAGCCCGCACAACATTTTGTGTGCCACTAAACCCATGCAGGATAAGGTCTCTCTTTCTTTTCTCTTCGCTTTTCCTTATCCCGTTGGAGTTTGCACACCCCATATTGGTCAGGTAGGATAAGAAGGCCCTTCACTTGTTTTTGTTCTGTTATCTCATGGGCCCATTGACATCACCCTTGTCTCATGCGAGATAAGCATCTCCAATTAATCTTCCCTTCAGTTTCTTATCTCGCATGAATTTTCATTGCTGGCTAATATAATGTGAGATAAGAGAAACGACCTTGTTCATTAAACTTAAGTTATCCGACGCGACTAACACATGACCTTTTCTAAAATGTGGGATAGAGAGTGGTGCCACTTTTTTGTTATCCCATAAGACATTCAACACTTGACCAACATGCTACGTGATAAGGAGAAAACCATTTTCTTTTCTTTAGTGTTATCCCACACAATCTCTTCCCTTCATTCGAACACACCACAAAACCCTCAGATGCACATGAAACAAATAGCTACTACCATGCGAAAATCATAGCTCTCAACCCCAACTCAGGACTTATTTACTATTGCTGACATATGGACATGATGAATCTAGTCAAAACCCTTGCAGCATAACACGATCTATTATGTGTGGCTTCTATCAGCATCTCTACAACCTCTTAACACCCCTTGAAATGAATGACAATAATGCCAACAATCTCCCCCTTTGGCATTAATGTCAACAAATTTGTTGACCACACTCTGATTGCATCTCTGCAACCTCTTTACACCCCTTGACATCAATGACAATAATGCCAACAATCTCCCCCTTTGGCATTGATCTCAACAAATTTGCAGACCACACTCCGACTAATTTCTCCCCTTTTGACAACAATGGCAAAGGGTGAAAAAACCAACTATCAAATGTGCATGAACTCCCCCTTGTATTTTCTATAGCAATGAATGGGACTTCCAATTTCGATCATGTCACAAAAAATCAAAGAACACAAATGCAATACATTAGAAATTTCCTTTACAACTCCTTGACCTTTGTTGCTTGTAGCTAGATGAACCATTATTATAATATAAAGAGCAGTGTCACTATTACTTACAAAAATTCAAAACCCCCGTTGAGACTGTACATGAGGTTGAAAGTGGAAAGTGTAGAAACAATATGCTCCCCCTAAACCATGGATCTCAAATCAATGCTTTAAGTGCAGAAGGAGGGTGAGACGACAACAAATTTTTGTCTAAAGTACTCAAAGATATTCTTGGACAATGGCTTAGTAAAGATATCAACTATTTTCTCACCAGTGCACACATACTCAACTTTTACTTCTTTCTCTGTAACCTTTTCCCTGAGAAAATGATATTTGATTGCAATGTGCTTTGTCCTAGAATACATGAAAGGATTCTTTCATATATTAATTGCACTTGAGTTGTCACACATTATGGGAATATGCTCTAAAAACTCTACCTGAATGTCCTTCAGTGTCTGTTTCATCCACAAAACTTGTGAACAACATGTACCAGCAACAAATATACTCTACTTCAGCAGTTCATAGTGAAATGGACTCTTGTTTATTGTGGTGCCATGAAACTAATTTGTCTTCAAGGAAGAAAGCTCCACCACTGGTTCTCTTCCTATCATCTACACATCATGCCCAGTCTACATCAGTATAGGCTTGCAAAATGAAATCTCCTTTCTTTGGAGACCATAATCCATAAGTAAGTGTCCCATGCATAACTTGAATATCCTCCTAACATCATTGACATGTGATTTCTTAGGAGCTGCTTGAAATCTTGCAACCATGCACACAAATTGAACTATATCAGGCCTTGATGTTGTAAGATACAATAGGCTTCCAATCATGGATCTATACAAGGTTTGATCCACACTAGGTGATTCATCATCTTTTCTCAATTTGCATCCTGTCACCATGGGGGCACTAACTGGTTTGCTATCTTCCATATGAATTTTCTTCAACATGTCATTAGCATACTTGGTTTAAGAAATGAATATGCCTTTATTTTGTTGTAATATTTGCAAACCAAGAAAATATGATAACTCTCCAAGCATGGACATTTCAAACCTTGACTACACCTAATCAGCAAATTTTTTGCATAAAACATCTTTGTTCCTTCCAAAGACGATGTCATCCACATATACCACAACTATGATCATATGGTCTCCATCAACCTTGATATATAAGTAGTTGTCAATGTTTCCCTTTCTGAAACCTTGCTGATTCAAGTACTTATCCAACCCAGAATACCATGCTCTAGGTGCCTACTTTAGACCATATAATTCTTTCTTCAATCTACAAACAAAGTTCTCATATTAATGCAACCGAAAACCTTCAGGTTTCTCTATGTAGACCTCTTCTTCAAGATTGTCATTCAAGAATGAAGACTTGACATCCATTTGATATACTTTGTATCCTTTATGGGCTAAGAATGCCAGGAACATTCTGATTGCTTCAAGTCTTGCAACTGGTGCAAATTTTTCTTCAAAATCTATCCCTTCAACCGGATCATATCCCTTACACACAATTCTTGCTTTGTTCCTTATCACTTTGGCTTCTTCATTCATCTTGTTCATGTAGACCCATCTAGTCCCAATGACATTCTTGTCTATTGGACTAGGAACCAAATCCCAAGTCTTGTTCTTCTCTATTTGCTGCAACTCATCTTCAGTTACCTTTATCCACTTTTCACTCTTACTGGCCTCATCATATGTCCTAGGTTCCATTTTTGTCATAAGGCAGAAATTTACTTTCTCAGTGTTTCTAGCTCTCCTTCTAGTTTGCACAACATAATTATTGTTTCCAATAATTTTGATCCTTTTGGTGACTCTTTTGCAGATATCTGTTAGGGACTTTGTTAGGTTCTTCTTCTTCATGTTCTCTCTCAGATTGATCTTAATCTTCACTATGTGATTCTTCAATCTGTCTTTTTGAGGTCTTTTTACCTTTATGTAGATCTTCATCAATTCACACATGTATGCTCTTAATTACCTTCTTTAGTCTTTTGTTGAAACACTTATAGGCGTTGTTGTTAGTAGAGTACCCTAGGAAGATACCTTCATCACTTCTTGATTCAAATATACCTCTAAGATTTTGCCAAGATCAAGAGCTCAATGAAAAGTATAAAATAGAGACAAAATATAGGACAAGAATAAACTGTATTCTCATCAATAGATAGATGATCAAAAGATCAATAGTTCTTACATATAATTAATATGAGCCTACATATATAGGCAAGGCTATATGGATATGTGAGCACACAAACATGACTTGTGTCTCAATAAGAAACAAGGATAGGTAGGAAATAGGTGTGGTAGGTAGGAGAAACAATACAATATTCCACATGAGGTGGATCACCCACCGAAGGTGGAATTATCACTCCATAATAAATGGATAGGATAGAGTAGTAACAAGATCAACACCATAAAAGGTGAAAATTCTCCTACACACACTATCCCAATGTGGAACAAATACCCAAGTGTCTCATACCCAAACTACTATGAAATGCATTATCCTAAGTAAACTTAAGTAAGGTGTAATAATATCCATGAATAATAATTATTTACACCAAAACCCCCTATTAAGTGCAAGTTAGGGGAATGCACTTAAGTCTAGAACGCAACTAAGCAATGCAAGATGGGTCCCGACTACTAGGCCATATTAGGTACCCATGTACAAATGCAAATGCATGCAAACCAATTCAATGAAATCTCTCACAAATTGGGGAAAGAGAGAAAAACCCAATGGGAAATAACCCTCCCCCAAAACAAAGATGAAATCTATACAAGAGAACTCCCATAGAAGCGTGTGAGGAGCAAAACCCCACATGAGGAAAAAGTCCCCCCCATATGTGAGAAGAAGAGAAGCTAGCAAGCCCTCCCTCAATATATAATCTGCACCAATTATAGAAGCTTAATGATGTATGAAGAAACTGCTCCATGAACATCAAACAACATTCCTCCCCTTAGGAAGAAACAAAACCAAAGGTGTATCCATGAAGTCTCCCCAATCATGAAGGGAAGATGTATGAAAAAAACTCATGATGAATGAAGTCTCTGAAAACTGCTCAGTGTCCCCATGTCGATGCTGAAAGATACCCCCTACAAAGGTGGTAAACTGCTCCATAGTGCTGAAAAAGGAACTCCAAGATCTAGTGGAGATGAATGTAGAAACAAGTCACAAAGACTCACATGTCTCCTCTAAAAATAAAGAGACCTCCTCCAATTGTTGTACATAAGTATCCATAATCATGTTAACCTTGAATGAATGATCATGTAGAGAATGAACAAGAGGGTCAGAGTTCTCCATCCTAATAATAGAATAAGGATCATCATCATCAAAGAGAACATGAATATCATTAATGATGTTTCCCAAATATGCAATATAGGACTCCACAGATAAACTTGCAATGTCTGTCAAGTACTCATCCCATGAAACTGAAGCTTGAAGATAACATATATCCTACTACATTGAATCACATGAAGGCAAAATTGTCACACTATTTGCATCATCAGGTGCAATAGGTGATTTAATATCAATAGGAGGAGATGAAAAGCAAGGTTCAAGAACGGGGTCACATGTGAGAATCCCCAAGTTCAAGTACCCAAAGTTCTCCTTAAAATCGGAACCATCACAAGAAGTGTGGTCATCATGTGTAGAATCATCATATGTGAAATCATCATCATCAACAAAATTTGAAAAGGAGTATCACTGAGATGGATGATCAACCACCCTAGTCGCAATGATAGCTCTAGTCTCCAAGTCTCTAATGAAAAATGACCGAGGTTTGAACTCCATAATTCTCTTAGTTTCTCCATGTGTGATTTGGTAGATGGAAAGAAGATTGTTTGTCAACTGGGGTACACACAACACATCATTGAAGGAGTTATCTCCAAGAGCAATACATCATTTCCCAATCACATCCATTTCTGTATGATTTCCCATCAAAATATATGGCATGGTGCAAGGCTCAAATGAAGAGAATATAGACTGCAAAGATGCCATATGATGAGAAGCCCCTGAATCTAGAATCCATCTCCCTGAATCATAACTTGTAGTAGCACAAAGAGCTTTTCCTTTTCTTGTCCCAAAAGAGTGAGTCTTCCCACTTGTAGAAGCCATGAATGCTTTCCCTTTCCCTTTTGATTGTGAAGAAGTGGAAGTTGATGAACCATCCTTCTTGTAGACATTAGGAAAATCAATGTTGTACTTTTTCGGGATGTGTGTGAGCTCATCAATTTTCTTAGAATGGCAACGACGCTCCTCATGACCAAACATTTTACAATAGGCACAAGTAGGTCTCTCTCTCTTTGGTGAATTATTCCTCTTGGAAGAGGATGAATCTCCTTGTTGTGGAGAAGGTGATGCTTTATCCTTAGACTTTGATTTCCATTTCTTCTTCTTTGAGTTGTCCTTTCCTTGATTTCCTTTGTTCCCTTGAGTTGCCACTAATTCTTGAGACTTAGAAGTCTTAAGAATGCCCATGCTTAACAACTTAGTTTGTTTCATCATCAACATTTCAGCGAAAGCATCAAATGTAGGCATTGTGTATCTTGAACCCATTGTCATCCTGTGGGTTTGGAAACTAGAAACAAATGTTGCATATTCTTGTGGAAGCTTGCCCATCAAATTGAAGATCAATTGAGTATCCTTCTTATCAATGCCACAATCCTTGAGTTGTGCCCTCAACTCTTTTGCCTTACTGACATAATCTTGTATAGTATGAAAGTTCTTGGGATCTAACATGGTGAGATCACTATCAATCTGATATCCCTTAATCTCATCAGCTTGACCATACAAGTATTGAACCTTTTGCCAAGCATCCTTGATTAGAGTACATTTCTCAATATGAAAAATGAGATCCTTTGATGCATACTATCTTAAGGTACCAATTGCCATGATATTTTTAGTGAGCCAATCCAAGTGACTAAGAAAATCAACCTTAGGATCAGCGGGAGCAACAATAGTTCCATCAATGTAATGAGTTACTCCTTTTTCCATAAGTTTACTCCATGCATCAATTTTCCAAGTAGCATAATTATGAGGAGTTAAGAGAGAAAACTTAGGAGAACCTGAAGTAGAAAAATGGAAAGAACATGAGAGCACAAAAGCATAAGAGACACCCCCCCCCCCCCCCCCCCGCAAATTCACTCAATCAAAGTACCCCCCCAGAATGATGATTTTGGCACTTTATAAGTAGTGTGTGTACAATAGGCCACTTGCAAACAATGGCCAGGTGGACTTCTGATTTGTTTTTACAACTACCCCAATAGGCTAAGAACTACAATGCAAAAGATGAACAAGATAGATCTATGCAATATAAGTGCCAAATTGGCCAAAAAAGACCATATGTTGACAGTAAAATTTCTACTCAAAATAATTGCAAAATGAAAATAGATTATGAAAGTAGATGAAAAATTATGCACTTTCAAAAAAATGGCACCTAAAAAGGAGTTCGTATGAGCCCAAACGGAGTCCCAGAAGTTGCAAAAATGGCGATTACTCAGCTACAATGATGAAGATCTGCATTTTCTGAAACATGTTTGCATCAAAATGGAAAAAACATCTGCACCACTGCAAAGAGAACAAAATTCTATGTCAAATCAAAAAATATTGCATTGAAAAAGGAGGTATTGATCCCAAGATATAGCTATTTGAAAATCACCTATCGGATTGAAAATGCAAATGGAGAGGGGGCCAAAAATTCTCTTGGATATGATGACATAAAAAATAAATATTCTCTGATCTGGATATATACCATATTCCTTCTAGTAATAAAAAAATCCTTTTATTATCCAAAAGTTTCATTAAAAAAACAATTTTAGAAATTTTTTTTTTTTAAAAAGATAAGAGATATGTGGGGGCCATGTGGGGCCTCACCCACACCCCTTACAATCAAAAGTCTACACAAAAATGCTACATAGGCCTTTGTAAACAAGCTTCAAACAAATGAAATTGGCCACCAGTGAACACATGCAACCACTGTAATGAATATTGTTTCTGGCATAAAAACTCCAATCACCTGAACAAACCACCAATGTAGAAAAAATAATATGGGCTCAAACCTTTGATCTCCAAGTTAGTTGTGGATTAAAAATGGTCCCTACCAATAAGGTATACAAACCATTCATGCCACTAATACACACAACCACTAACTATACATGAGCTCGATCCACAAAGAGGATTCAATGCATAATATAAATGCCAGCCACTATATTCTACAGGTGATGTTTGTAGTCCACGATGCTTAGAAATACCTTGCAATTACAAGGATCCAATATGCTTAGAAGAAGATGAACACAGATCTTCATAAGCATCGGTCTATCCATCCTACCAAACCATTATGCTCTGAGACAAATGGTGAAAACTCATCAACCCAAATGGATCAACAGTATATGGAAAGATCATGAGCCCAAGCTATATGGGTTGGTCGATGAAGGCAAAAGTAAAAAGGATCAATGATGTAGATGCCACAATCTCTACTGTTTAATGAAGATCATGCCATGATCCAAGGGTATTGGATCACGGTTCAACAATGCTCAAACAATATACTATGCCTCAGACTAAAATCATTGGTTTATTAATCTGCCAAAACTATTGGTAGAAATGGAAATTCCTTTCAATAGACCATAATCAATATGAGCCAAGCCAATGTATTGAAGGCCAACCATGGAGAGACCCACTGCTCAGATCTGATGAAAATAATGGGCCAAATAGATATTTTTCACCCAAATCTGAAAAATTAGCCAAGAGTGATATATTGTCAGATTTGATAATGTCTGATATAATAATTTGTGCAAAAAATGAAATAATGATAGAAAATAAAATTCTGCAAGATGTTGTTGGGCGAGGAGCCCTAATAATCTTATGACTAAAAAAAATTTGTAACAAAAACAACTTTACCCGAACTTAGGTGTATTTATAGTCAAAATTCATGGAATCGGCCTCCAAGACTCAATGGCGAGGTTGGATCTAGTCTAGGATGCCTCCAAAAGATTCTGCTCCTCATATCTACCTATTGATGTCCTTCAAAATCTCTCTAAAGATGAATCAATGACACTCTAATGGCTTTGATACCATGTGAGATTTTTCCAAGATCAAGAGATCAATGAAAAGTACAAAATAGAGACAAAATATAAGACAAGAATAAACTATATTCTCATTAATAGATAGATAATCAAAAGATCAATAGTTCTTACATACAATGAATATGAGCCTACATATATAGGCAAGGCTATATGGATATGTGAGCACACAAACATGACATGTGGCTAAATAAGAAACAAGGGTAGATAGGAAATAGGTGTGGTAGGTAGGAGAAACAATAAAATATTCCAATTCCTTTAACAAAATGTATAGTAAATCATAAGGTAGAGCAATGAGCGGGAAAGGAGGTATGGGGCAAGCTAGGGTTTCGATGCCTACTGATTCAGGCGATGGAGACAAGGACGATGGTGAGGCAGATGGTGAAGTGGGGGGCTCTTCTCTTTGGCCTAGGTTGGTTGCTCTGATTTCTGTGCAAGATTTTGTGGCTTGCAGATTGTGTGGTTTGATCGCGTTGAGATGGTCGGTGTATCCTTGCCCCTTTACATGTTTTTGTAGGGTGAGATGCTGTGCTTCCGGCTGGCTGCGGTTCTTTGCCCACATGAGATGTTCCTTGTTGGGTGTCTTTGTTCCCACACGAAGGTGTTTTTCCTTTGGTGCCCTGTGTCAAGCCAGGCTATGGGTCCCTTTCAGGGATTGGCAGAGTTTTTTTGCCCACACTCTTTGTCTGGTCCTATCTTTTTGGTGGTCCAGGTTTGTCCTCAATGCCACACAATGGGTTGTAGACTATTCTACGTGGCTTTTTCTTTCTCATGGCTGTGGGGGGGGATCCCCTGTCCCTTTCTATTTTTGTGGGTCTCAAGAAGTAGGGCTCTGTATGGTCATGGCAGAGTATGGCTGTTTTGGAGGGGTTTCATTGTTTCAGGGGTGAGCAGATGCTCTGGTCTTCTCATATTTTATTCTGGGTTATGGTTTCCTCTGCTCAATCCCCTTTTCTCTTGCCTGTTCTAGATAGTCCTCCTTTTAAGGTGGAGGAGATTTTTCTTTGCTAGTCCTTGACTATTTTGTGGGGGCTTTTGGACTACTCTCTTCCCAGCCTATCTAAAGTGGCTCTTTCTCCTATGGAGGTAGATATTTGGTGGTTGGGAGTGGTCGGGTTTTTGCTTGCTACAAGAGAGTCTTCGAAGTTGAAGTTCTTCCTTCTTTCTATTCCTATCGAGGTGAACCTGTTCCCTATTGAGGTGGGAAGTTGGTGGGAGAAGGTCTTTTGGGTGAGGATGTTGCTTGAGTTGTTGGTTGAGGCCTCTTGCCATTACTTTCATGGTTAGGGTTGGGTTTTTCTAACCATGCTTTACAGTTCTTTTTGGGGTTTGAGGGAGCCTTCAAAAACCCTTCTTGTGTATGTCATGAAGGTTAGGGGAGCCTTTCAAAACCCCCATGTGTGTTGTTTTGCTCGTTCCACTGGCATGTTGGATGCTAACAATTTTAAAGGGCCTAGTTTGTCCAGTGATGGTTTTTGGTTAAGGGTTAGTTGTACTGTTGGTAAGCTGACGAATAAGTTACTAGTTATGAGAGCCTGGGAAAACCCTTGTTTGCTGGTTTTGGGAGCCAATTTAAAGCCCTTGATGAAGGTTAGGGGAGTCTTTCAAAACCCCAATATTCTATAGGTTTAGGGAGTCTTGTAAAACCCTTGTTTATGTGTTAGGGACACTTTGTGTCCTGTTTGTGGCTTGGCTGTAGGTTCACTAATGTTCTTTTCTTTTAGCAGCATTGTTATGTGGGTTCCAGATCCTAGTAAATTCTGAGGGTTTCAGGTCCCTTCAAAACCTGGGGGTTTCAGGTCCCCTCAAAACCTATTTACGAGGTTTTTGGTCCCCAAAAAACCTGTTTACCCTTAATAAAAAATAATAAAATATTCCACATGAGATGGATCACCCACCGAAGGTGGAATTATGACTCCACAATAAGTGGATATGATAGAGTAGTAACAAGATCAACACCATAAAAGGTGGAAATTTTCCTACACACACAATCCCAATGTGGCACAAACACCCAAGTGTCTCATACCCAAACTACTATGAAATGCATTATCCTAAGTAAACTTAAGTAAGGTGTAATAATATCCATGATGAATAATTATTTACACCAACAATACCCAATCCATCTTTATCTCTTTTGATGAGGCATTTGATGTCGAACACCTTGAAATAATTGATTGAGGGTCTCCTATTATACCATAGTTCATAAGATGTCATATTGTTGTTCACCCTTAATTGCACTCTATTTAGTGTATATGCAATAGTGTGAACCACCTCCTTCCAATAAAAATCAAGCAGATTTGCTTCATTTAACATTGTCCTTGCCATTTCCTTAACTGTTCTATTCTTCCTTTCCACAACACCATTTTGTTGTGGTGTCCTAGGGGTTGAAGATTGTCTTCTAATTCCATGTCTTTCATAGTAATCTTCAAACTCATTTAATGTGAACTCACCTCCACGGTGTGATCTCAAACATTTTAGCTTGTAACCACTTGCCTTCTCAACCATTTTCTTGAAGACCTTGAATCTTTCAAATACTTGTGTTTTGTCTTGCAAGAAGGTGACCCATGTCATCCTTGAAAATCGTCTATGATAAGAATAAGAATGAAATATCTTTCTCCATTTAGGGCTCTTGTTCTTATAGGCCCACACAAATCTATATGCACAATTTCTCTTGGCCTTGTAGTTGAGTACTCTTTAGTTTTGAAGCTTACTTTAGTTTCCTTCCCTCTTTGACACTCATCACAGAAGGTGCTTGTTGGCTTAACAATTTGAGATATATGCCTTACATATCCTTTCTTCCTCAGTTTGACCAAATTGTCAAAATTAATGTGTCCAAACCTTCTATGCCACAGTCAACTCTCATCAACTTGTCCCATCATACATTCAGACTCAAAGGATTCCTTATGATTATATATATTTCCATATGTCCTTTTCCCTTCAGCAACAAGCTGACCACTGCTCTCTTTTCTGATTTCATAGCCCTTGGAATCAAATGTGAACTTATAATCTTTGTCACACATTTGGTTCACACTTAGCCAATTGTGTTTCATACCTTCCACATAATATACAACATGAGATTTTAGTTTTCCATCAATGTTTAGTGTACCTTTGTCCTTGATCTTGATTGATGAGTTGTCTCCAAACCTCACTGAACCATCATTCCAATATTCTAATTTGATGAATTTATTCTTATCACTAGTGGTCATGTGGTTCGAGTAGCCACTATCTACTACCCAAAAGTTTCTCATTTCAGCATGTAGGGAATTTTGAACAATCAAACTCGACTCAACGTTATCTTTTATCCTTTTATGCCCAAACATGTTTGGTTTCTTTCTTCTTTTCTGCTATCCTATTCTATTCTAATTTTGCATTAGGTTCAAATGTTGATACTGTCTTCTTTTTCTTAGTTGTCCTAAACTTACAATGTTTACCATGTGGCCCAAGTTTTGACAATGATAACATTTTACATTTACATTAAATAATGAGTTTGAAAACCAGAGAGTTTTTTAGTGGCAAATCTTGTCCAATTGGTGAATTCCGCATATTTTTGCATTTTTGTTTGAGGAAATGGCGAATAGTTGGGGGAAACATAGTGGTCAAATCTCCCATAATTTTGGGGTTAATGGTACACTGTATTCTGGCTTCGCCATTGACCACACACTATTCGATGTGCAAGCCCGTAATATTCGCTTGGAATCACTCGGACGTGGGTATTAGATCACCTCTGTTATTTGCAAGAAATAGTAAAACGACCACATACCCAGGACCTAATTCACCAATGGTAAATTAAATGTTCATTGCACGCATCGGCCAAATTCACCAATATCAATTAAAATATTATAAGCATTCGAGGACCCATTTCGCCCTGCTTAAATCAAGATGCATTTTGAAACACCCGCGCAATTTTCCAAAAATGCAATCATGGATTGATATAAATACACTCTTTCTTACAATTCATTTGTGTCTGATTAGTAAATTTAGGAGCTTTTGATTTGCATTTCACAATTTGAGTTGGAAGGTCGAAGTTCATTGTAGGGTGGAGGGCCAGAGTTACAATCCTGCAACACATACCCAGGCATTCCTGGATCCTGATTCAAAGAATTGAGAAGGAAAAAAGGTGAGTAATCATTTCTTCATACTTGATAGTATTAGTTTTAACTTTTAATTCATAGTGAGAGGTCAAGACTCAAGATATCACAGTCAAACATGGGTGAGAATCCTCAGGGTGGTGAAGGGATTGAGATGTCAGACAAGGGTGAGATTGAGACTCCTTAGGGTAGTGAAGGGATTGGGATGTCAGACAAGGGTAAGACTCCTCAAGGCGATGAAACTGAAGGGATTGAGAGGCCATCAAAATGCCCAAAACTTAAGGCTAAGTGCAAGGTAACGAGTCACAAATTGGTGGAAGTCTGTACATTGGAAAACACACTTTTAGAAACAAGGGTCCATTTTCAAAAAATGGGGACCAGTATTTGCTTCGGGCCCTTGAGGCAAAAAGTAACGGGGGCTCGAAGCAAAACTAAACGGGCCCCCATTTTGTTCTCAAACGGGGGCTCATTTGAAAATGAAATGGGGTCCTATTTTTAAAAAATGGGCCCTTGTTTTTAAATCCGATTTTACCCATTTTTTTGGGGCGCATTTTGTCATTTTTGGACAATAACAGTAATTTTAGGAACGAGCCCCCATTTTATAAATAATGGGCCCCCCTTTCGTAAATGGGGGCCTGTTTTGTGGAAGTTGATTCCACAACCCACCACTTGCCTCGAGGTTA
The DNA here is from genome assembly GCF_030272615.1 of Cryptomeria japonica. Classification (NCBI taxonomy): domain Eukaryota; kingdom Viridiplantae; phylum Streptophyta; class Pinopsida; order Cupressales; family Cupressaceae; genus Cryptomeria; species Cryptomeria japonica. Next base: position 669,996,742 of record NC_081411.1, on the reverse strand, counting down.
GGTCTAGGATAGGCCTAGGATGGCCACACCCGAGACATGGACTTGCAAATTCAAATCTCTATGAATGAAAGCACAAATATGAACTTCTGAAATAGTTTATGTGCCTCTAATTAGAGAATTTTAATACGAAATTAAAACCCATTTCATATTATAGTGTCTTGATTCTAAATATGTAAATTTATTTAAAAATTGATTATTTTAACTATTTTTCATTTAATTTATACTAAATCGGATCCATAAACTTGAAATATTAACTAATTTTGTTAATTTAATAACTTTTTTATTTTAATTAATTTTGAAAAAAAAATTATGTGTCATCAATCTACACAAAATTATTTTCTATTTAAAAAAATTCAAAAAATGTTAAGTTTACGTCAAATTATGTGGGTTGTACACGTCAAATTTTTAAAAAGATAATTACAGTCATTAAAAAATTAATTAAAAAATATATAAAAATATGTTCATCAATCTTCAGTGTGTTACAAACCATTTCCCAAAAGGCTGTGAGTAAATAATTTTAATTGTGTCAAAAAGTGTTGGTCGTACACATGCATGGTATGGTCCTAAAATAGGCATTTTTAAAACATAGTTTTTATAAATCCATTCAAAAAGTTAGTTTTTATTATGTTGGTATTAAAATAAATTATATATTTGGAAAGTAGACTCAGAGGGATATCTTTTATATTACTGACTTTTTCCAAGATTTAATCTCCAAGTGTTTCAAAATTTAAGCTCAAATGAAACAAAACCTGAAAATCAGGGAAAACACTTCCACTTTTTGGTCAAAAAGTGGACTCATCTTCTTGCACTGACCCTTAAACTTAAAGATACTACCATAAAGTCTTTCTTTGGAATTGGAAAAGTTTATGGTCCATCAACTTTTGCAATTGCAAAAGCCATTCACAGTAGCTCACCACCACCACAAGATGGGATTGTCATTGAGTTAAATGCATCAAATGAGGATGACAATACCAACACGACAAAAGATGTTCTAAGGGATACAAACAATGAGATAATTCACTTGAATGCAAATGCTGGTACTAAAGATGATGTTGGTAGGAAGAAAAGAAAAAGGAAAGTAAAACTGGGGTGAGAGTGGGAGATGACAAGGAGTTTTAGATGACAAGGAGTTTTACGATTGATTGGGTAGCAAAGTGCCCATTCACTGAACCAGTCCTAAACAATAATGAACAACCAACAGAATGCAGGTGTAAGATTTGTATCTGGAAAACTAAAAGAAAGAAGAATATGCAGCTAAAGCTTGACACCATAGAAAAGCATATTGGCAAGGTTTATGAAAAATAGATCATAGACGGAAAGGAAACACTAGTAGTAAGATGGAAATCAAAGGAAGAATGTCTTCATGTTAAGTATGCCATGGAATATGAAGAGCATAACCATAAAATTACACTGATTGGTAATAGTGGATTTGGAAATACAATCAAGGCTAGGCTTCAACATGCAACAAAAGATGTAAACCTAGCAAAGACTATTCAGATGAGTGTTATTTTTCATATTCTCTCGAGAGGGCGTCCTATGAAAGATTTCAGATAATTTAGTAATTTATTATCTTTTTTTAATGTTCCTCACTATCCTATGTGTTAGGTCCCGGAGACAACTCAGAGGGGGGGGGTGAATCAGTTGTCTAATAAATTCAAACCAAAAACTTATTAACCAACTTAATGCTTAATACTGGTAAACCAGTTAAGTATGCCGGTAGACAGTGTTAACAACAAATTGCTATACTGGTAAGGATTAATGCATGAAACATAAACATAAAGTCATCCACAACACATGACACCAATATTTGTACATGGAAACCCTGTAAGGGGAAAAACCATGGTGGGAAACCTTACCCACAATCAGATGATACTACTGCAGATAGTAAGTGTACAAAAAGTGGGTCTGCACATGCAGAAAGGCCAATAGCCTAGAGCTCACTGCTCAATCACAAATGGGAGTCACACTGACTACAGTTGGATGGTTAAATCCAATAAGAATGTACTGCACAAAATAGCATCTTCATATGCTAGATTCCGTACTGGTGTAATGCTGATATGCTTCTACAAAAACCTAACTTCACCTTCAAATGATGTCTTCATGTATACCTCTGCTTGATCTCATATATACCTTCACACAATTCTTTTTCACATTCCACATTTGATCTTACAAATAAGATCTTACATTTACACCATACCCTAAGACCAATTTTAGTAGGTCGGTTCTACAAGATATTACAATAAAAACATTTTACAAATAATATAATACCCGATGCAATAATCGATTGAACATGTCGGCTTTAATGCATTTACAACAATAATAAATCATCTCCATAGCATGCCATGCTGATCTGGAAAAGATAAACCTATCGGTGTAACCCTAGATAACCTGGACCTATTTGCCGGTGAAAGCAAATATGCAAATATGAGTATACCAATGATTATTTCTTCAAAATAGAGTGTCCACATGATGTCTTCGACATTACCAAGTGTCTTCCATATCATTCTGGGTACCGGTGAACAATATATCCTGCCGGTGAACCATATACCAGTAACTTTTGCATAGTTTACTATTTGCCAGTGAATGTTGCTGGATCTCCAAAGTAGGTGTATTTAGTAGGTGTTGACATCAATGACAAAACCATACCAAAATACCAACAATCTCCCCCTTTGGCATTGATGGCAACACAAGATGGAAAAACCATCAAAGTGCCAAAACAGAAATGCCAAATACAAAAACCAACAATCGCCATTTCTCCCCCTGGGAGTAACAATACTAATCTCTCATGCCAATTTCTCCTTAAATGTGTTTTTCAAAATCTCTCCCCTGAAATCTCTCACCAAAAAGATAATGTGTTTTTCCATAGATATCTCTCCCCCTTTGACATCAAATGCCAAAGTTACAAAAGTCAAGTTCATACAAAATACCAACCAATTCAATATAGCAACTACTCCCCCTGAGAAGTAGCTTCCTCATCAAATATCGGAATAAAAGATTTGTCCATTTAATTCTGTCAGTTGATGACAATCATCAACTATCTAAGTCTCTACTGGTGGTGGTATGACTCCAAGCTGATCTTTAAGGTACTCAAAAGTCTCCTTAGGCAAAGGTTTTGTGAAAATATCTACAAGTTGTTCTTTAGTATTCACATAAACCAGTTTTATCTCTTTTTCTTCAACTTTTTCCCTTAGAAAATTCACTTTGATAGAAACATGTTTTGTTTTAGAATGTAGTACTAGATCTTTAGATATATCAATTGCTCCAGTGTTATCATAGTATATAGTAATAGGTTCCTTGCATTTTACCTTTATGTCTTTCAACATTTGCTTAAGCCAAAGTACCTGTGTACAGTTTGTTGCTGCTACAACATATTTTGATTCTGCTGTTGATAAAGATGTACAACTCTATTTCTTACTCAACCAAGAAACTAATCTCTTTCCAAGAAAGAATGCTCCTCCAGTGGTTCTTTTTCTATCATCCACATCTCCTACCCAATTTGCATCTGTGTATGCACATAGATCAAAATTTTCATCTTTAGGATACCATAATCCAAGATTTGTTGTGCCTTGTAAGTACCAAAAAATCCTTTTTATTGTTGATTCATGATTTTCCCTAGGATTACTCTGAAATCTAGAAACAATACATACTGCATTCATAATATCAGGCCTAGTTTGTGTCAAATACAGTAAACGTCCTATCATAGATTTGTATCTAGTTGGATTAACAGGTGTAGATTCATCCCTTTGAGATAATTTGTCATTTGTAGTCATAGGTGTGCTTACCGGTTTAGAGTTCTCCATCCCAAATTTATTTAGTAGTTCTTTCAAGTACTTAGATTGACTCAAAAATATACCTTTATTAGTCTGTGAAATCTGCAATCCTAAAAAGAATTTTATCTCTCCAATCATAGACATTTCAAATTCTTGCTGCATTTCAAGAGAAAATTCTTTACATAATCCATCTTCTCCTCCAAAGATTATATCATCAACATATACTTCAATAATCAAGATGTCATCATTAGTTACTTTGTAATATAAATTGCTATTTGCATTTCCTTTAGTAAAACCAATCTTTAAAAGATACTTATCCAATCTTGCATACAAAGCTCTTGGGGCTTCTTTCAATCCATACAGAGCTTTTCTTAACCTGTAAACCATATCATTGTCATCTGTCAAAGAAAATCCATTAGGTTGTTCAACATAAACTTCCTCTTCAAGATCTCCATTCAAAAATGCACATTTAATATCCATTTGATAAACTTTGTAATCCTTGTGAGCTGCAAAAGCCAAGAATAATCTAACTGCCTCAATTTTGGCTACTAGTGCAAAGGTTTCATTGTAATCAACTCCTTCTTTCTGAGAATATCCCTTACACACTAGTCTTGCTTTATTTCTAACAACCTTACCATCTTCATTAAGTTTGTTTCTAAATAAGCATTTGGTTCCAATTACATTTTTATCTTTAGGCCAGGGCAGTAATATCTAAGTATTATTCTTCTCAATTTGTCCTAATTCTTCTTCCATAGCTTTAATCCAAAATTTATCTTCACATGCCTGATTGATAGATGATGGTTCAATTTGAGAAATAAGACATACCTCTTTATTTGCCAATCTTCCTCTTGTCATAACTCCTTTAAATTTGTTTCCAATTATCTGATCTTTAGAATGATTCAGTCTTACATACCAGAGTGTCTTAGTTTGTTGTTGTTCTTCAAATACTGTGGAATCCTCTGATGATACCGGGGTAACTAGATCTTCATTCTGTACTGGTGGATTCTGTGTAGGTTCATTTGTCACAACTTTTGTTGCCAGTTCAGAGTCTATATACCTTGAAGTTCCTTTGAATTGTTCATCAATTTTTACATTTGTACTCTCAACAATTTTCTGCAATCTTTTATTAAAACATCTATATGCCTTGCTCTTAGATGAATAACCAAGAAATATTCCTTCATCACTTCTAGGATCAAATTTGCCAATATATGCATCTCTTCTAATATAACATTTACTTCCAAAAATTTTGAAATACTTAAGAGTAGGAATATTACCAAACCATAGTTCATGAGGGGTCTTATTGGTTTCACCTTTGATGTGAACTTTGTTGAATGTATAGATAGTAGTGCTTACTACCTCTCTCCAGTACACATGTGGTAGATTTGCTTCTGATAACATACTTCTTGCTGTATCCAAGATAGTTCAGTTTTTCCTTTCAACAACTCCATTTTGTTGTGGTGTCCTAGGTGTTGATAACTGTCTTTTGATTCCATTCACTTCACAGAATGTATTAAAGTCCTTAGATGTGAGTTCTCCTCCTTGATCTGATCTTAAACATTTGATTTTCTTATCAGTTTCATTCTCAACCATTTCTTTGAATAGTTTGAACTTCCCAAGTGCTTCTGATTTTTCTCTGAGAAAAGTGACCCAACACATTCTAGAATAATCATCAATAATTAGCATGAAATATCTATCACCTTGTAAGCTTTTAGTTCTAGCTGGACCACATAATTCAGTGTGAATTAATCAAGAGCATTATTGGATTTTTTTGGAATACTTTTGAAACTAGCTCTAACTTTTTTTCCAAATTGACATTCCTTACAAATTGTATTATGAGGTTTCACAATTTTAGGTAGATCTCTAACTGCCTAAGAAGTACTGATTTTTACCATGCAATCAAAATTTACATGACATAGTCTCTTGTGCCATAACCAACTTTCATCTATATGTGCAATTAAGCATGCCTTTTCACTGTTATTCAAGTGAAAGATATTACCTCTAGTCTAATTACCGGTTGCAATTTCCAAACCAGTTCTATTCATGATTTTGCATTTTCCATTTTTAAATTGTAACTGAAAACCTTTCTCAACTAATTGACCAACACTTAAAAGATTATGCTTTAATCCTTCAACATAATAGACATTGTCAGTGTTATGTTTACCATCAAGAGATATTGAACCCTTACCTTTGATTGAACAGGCTTTGTCATCTCCAAATCTTACTAAACCTCCATTGTATTCTTGAAAGTTCAAGAATTTACCTTTGTCTCCAGTCATATGATGTGAGCATCCTGAGTCAATAATCAATTCATCCTTTGACTCAACTTTAGCTGCTAGGGCTTGTTTTACCAGTTGAGTAATAGGTGTTGGTTGATCTTATGTTATAGCAACAAAAACCCATCCATTGTCTGTTGGATCCTCATCAGAATCATCAGTCACACCTTCATCAGCAATGTAACAAGATTTATCTTTGTTTTTCTTAAATTTGTATCTTTGATATTCAGGATTAGGCTTGTATGTTCTTCTAGCTTCTTCTCTTAGTGTAGCATGTCTATTAGGGCATCTTGAAGCCATATGACCAATCTTATTGTAGTTAAAACATTTAAAGGGTGCTTTACCTTCATACTTACTTCCAATTGGACCTTTTGGCATTTTCCTTGCAAATAGTGCTTCAAGTTCTTCAAGCTCTTCATTCTCCTTTCTGGTTTCTTCAAGTTCTCTTGCATAAAAGGCTCTCTAGTCTGATTTGTCAAATGATGGAGCAGATGATATTGATACTTTAAAGGCTAAATCAGTCTTTATAGTAGCAACAGGACCAAATTCCTCAATTTTAAAAGCTGAAAGTTTTCCAATCAATGTATCCCTAGTCACTGATGTATTAGGCATTGTTCTTTATTCATTTATAGTAGTAACCTTCATTTTGTATTCCAGTGGCAAACCTCTTAAGATTTTTGAAACAATTTCATCTTCACTCAGAGTTCCTCCACAACATTTAATACCCAAAACAATTTCATTTATTCTTTCCATAAAAGTAGAAATACTTTCATCTTCTTCCATTTTCAAATGTTCATACCTGACTCGAAAGCTTTCAAGTTTTGCAATTTTGACTGTGGAATCTCCTTCATTCAGTGTTTCCAAATGATCCCAAATAGCTTTAGCAATAGACCTATCTGATAATCCCATGATTTGTTGATTTGATAATGCGCTCAAAAGTGCTTCTCTTGCTTTGCAATCATTCTCTTCATCTTTGGCTAAGGTAGTTGGAGTAGTCTGACCAGCTACAACAGTATTATAACCATTCTTAGTAACTTCCCAAATGTCTTTACCGATGCAATTCAGATGTGTCTCCATTCTGATCTTCCATATCCCATAGTTGGTTCCATCAAGTTTAGGACTTTCCTTCCTGAAATAATTAGTAGACATTGGATCTCCTCAAGTTGTTAAACTTCTGCAAAAGAGGACTAAGCTCTGATACCAATTGTTAGGTCTTGGAGACAACTGAGAGGGGGGGGGGGTGAATCAGTTGTGTAATAAATTCAAACCAAAAACTTATTAACCAACTTAATGCTTAATACTAGTAAACTAGTTAAGTATGCCGGTAGATAGTGTTAATAGTAAATTGCTATATCGGTAAGGATTAATGCATGGAACATAAACACAAAGTCATCCACAACACATGCAACAATATTTGTACGTGCAAACCCTATAAGGGGAAAAACCACGGTGGGAAACCTTACCCATAATCAGATGATACTACTGTAGATAGTAAGTGTACAAAAAGGGGGTCTGCACATGTAGAAAGGCCAATAGCCTAGAGCTCACTACTCAATCACAAATGGGAGTCACACTGAATACAATTGGATGGTTAAATCCAATAAGAATGTACTACACAAAATAGCATCTTCATATGCTGGATTTAGTACAGGTGTAATGCTGATATGCTTCTACAAAAACCTAACTTCACCTTTAAATGATGTCTTTGTGTATACCTCTGCTTGATCTCGCATATACCTTCACACAATTCTTTTTCGCATTCCACATTTGATCTTACAAATAAGATCTTACATTTATACCATACCCTAAGACCAATTTTAGTAGGTCGGCTCTACAAGATATTACAATAAAAACATTTTACAAATAATATAATACCCGATGCAATAACCAATTGAACATGTCGGCTTTAATGCATTTACAACAATAATAAATCATCTCCATAGCGTTGCATGCTGATCTGGAAAAGTTAAACCTGTCGGTGTAACCCTAGATAACTTGGACCTATTTGCCAGTGAAAGCAAATATGGAAATATGAGTATAGCAATGATTATTTCTTCAAAATAGAGTGTCCACATGATGTCTTCGACATTACCAAGTGTTTTCCATATCATTCCAGGTATCGGTGAACAATATATCCTATTGGTGAACCATATACCAGTAACTTTTGCACAGTTTACTGTTTGCCGGTGAATGTTGCTGGATCTGCAAAGTAGGTGTATTTAGTAGGTGTTGACATCAATGACAAAACCATACCAAAATACCAACACTATGTCACATTGGTCAATAAATGCTGGATGGGTAATGGCAAACTGTCTCGCTAAGGTGGAAAAGCAAAATTTACAAGAGAGTGTAAAAGAGTCAAATTTCATTTCATTATCCATAGATGAAGTTACTGTGGTAGATAACACTCCTCAGGTTTGTATGCATATGTATACCATAAAAGAACACATCCGCCAAGCTCATCTACTCTATGGTCGTAAAATGAGGGGCAATTCAACAGAAAAAAAAATTATATTTGGAAGTTAAGAAAGCTTTGAATGAAATTGCTAGTATGGATGACTTGACAATTGCCAAGAAGTTGGTGTGTGTTGGAGCTAATGGAGCTATGGTAATGCAAGGTCAAAGGACCGGTCTTTGTGTCAGATTGCAAACTAGTAGTGCACTATACATGGTTGGCATTCACTGCATTTCCCATCGAATGAATTTATCATATAGAATTGTAAGCAATTTCCCTATAGTGTCAAAAGTTGAAGATCTGGTTCACGAGCTCCACTCATACTTCTGTCGAAGTCCTAAACATTTTGCAGAATTTCAGATTTTTTTTTAGGGAGTAATAGCAAGAAACAAGCTTCTAAAGGATGTTGAGACCAGATGAACCTCCTTATATGGACCAGTGGAACGCGTTCTAACAGAATATCAATCCTTGATCGGACTAATGTATGAGCAATGACTCACAGTAGACAAAGCTCCTGATCTCTTACATAAGTTAAGTGATATAGAGACTCTGTTAACTTGAGCTATTCTTCTCCCCATGCTGGATTCAATGAACAAACTTGTTAAGAAAGCCCAAGACAGAACTATGTATATCAATGAGTATATCACTCTACGTAAAATGATATGCTTGAGCTGCTTGGATGGTTTATATTCAGATCGAACAGGGCGAAGCCCAAAGTTTTTTAGGTGGCATATAATTACAAATTTGAATCATGCTGAAAATTTTTTACATTTCAATAAAAAAAATGAGTTATGTGTCTTTGTAAAAGGATTTGAGATACCAATGAACCAATCTAAGATGGGCAAACAAGGCAGAGCACTACCAGTTAAAAAGGAATATTTTGACAGGATTGTTAAAACTATTAGTGATAATTTGAAGTCTATTGCATATGAACTTTCAACTGAGATTCATGAAAGATTCCCTCGAGAAGAAATACTTGAAGCCATGGGTTTTGTGTATCCTCAATTTTGGCATTGAATTGGAGATAATCCAAATGATGCAACGATGTTTCATAAAAAACTAGAGGAATTGATATTGACATTTTCAAAAGATGCATATTGCAATGGACAACCAAAAGAAGGAATTTTAAATTCAGATCATCTTAAAAAACAATGTAAACACTTTGCATTGTTTATGAAACAAGAGTTGGTTGACTTGGAGAATCCATTTGAACCTGGATCAATCACAAGGCTTTGAAAAATGATAGATCAAAGTAAAGCATTGCCTATTACAATACCAGAATATTTGAAACTTGTTGATTTATATAAAACAATGATATTGGGGTCGGTGGAAGATGAGAGAGTTTTCAATGCATTAGGGTTTTTGAAATCAAAGATCAGAAACAAATTAGACAAAAATTTGGAAACTTGCTTGACGTTGTTTGTAACTCAGTATAATGTTAGAGATTTTCGATATGATAGGGCACAGACAATCTAGAATTCCATGCGTGAAAGATGAGGTTTGTACAACACTTTAAAAGATGGTGGTGCTACTGCTAGTGCTAGTGTTGAGACAAATGATGGATCGCAAACTCAAAGTCATCATGAAGACAAAGAAATTTTTGAATACCCATCTCAGAATGAAGATGAACTGTTAGTACTAGTCAGTTTCTGGATCTTGAGTCCATTTGGGATATAGAAGCCTCAGAATGAGTCACTAAAGTGAATTAGCAATTAGTTTATAGGTATTTATAATTATACTACAATTCTTGAGTCATATTACAATTTCAATTTGCAATACTATAGTTATCATTGATGATTTTTTGTATTGTATTCCCTGAATTTGTCAATAAGTGTTGGATTTTGCCAAGATCAAGAGCTCAATGAAATGTACAAAATAGAGACATAATATGGGACAAGAATAAACTATATTCTCATCAATAGAAATGATCAATAACATAGCTACATACAATGTAGAAGAGCCTGCTTATATAGGCAAGGCTAGGGATATGTGAGCACACAAACATGACATGTGGCTCAATAAGAAACAAGGGTAGGTAGGAAATAGGTGTGGGTAGGTAGGAGAAATAATATAATAATCCACATGAGGTGGATCAGCCACTGAAGGTGGAATTATCACTCCACAATAAGTGGATATGATAGTGTAATAACAAGATCAACACCATAAAAGGTGGAATTTCTCCTACACACACTATTCCAATGTGGCACAAACACCCAAGTGTCTCATATCCAAACTACTATGAAATGCATTATCCTAAGTAAACTTAAGTAAGTGTAATAATATCCATGATGAATAATTATTTACACCAACAATTATTAGTAAACAATTAGAATTTATTTTTTGAATTATTAGTAAATAATTAAATTATTAGTAAATTGGTTCCACATTATGTTGAACATGAAATGCAACAATTTGTGTCACAAGATCCATAAAATTATTCATATTGCATAACTGTTAGAACCTTTCTATTGTTCTACATTAAATGCTTAACATGATGTTCATGGCGATTAGGGTTTTATGTTTGTTTTATTGTCTTAGTGGGCTAGTAAACTGAAGTTATCGTGCATTGAAAATATGATTTGTCCTCTCTCTATTTGTCCATGTCAACATCAAGTGTGGTCAAACAGTTGGTCAAACAATGAGACATGTTTAATGTTTCATCTCTAACTTGCACATAAATTTCATGTTTAATAATTTAAGTGGCGAGTTAGCAAGTGCTGGTTTGGGTTTAAATCGCAAGGTCTCTAGTTTTTTGGGTGTTAGAATTTTATGTTAGCGAGTTGGATATTGTTAATGAAATTTCTTTGGTTGTGGGGTCTTGAATTGGTTTGATGCCATGCATTATAGCCGCGAGAGTTAGCAAGTAAGTCATTAATGGTCTGTGTGCCATTGCTCATGCCTGTTTATGAAGGTAATTAACATAAAACATCGATTTTTGTTGGTACTTGCTAGGTCTCTGTGGTCAAGAGATAAATAGTTTTGATATTTTTTGGTCATCGCTAGCTCGTAGGTCCTTTATCATCAAGTCAGTTTAAGTCACGAGCTTGCGAGTACTGGGAGATTTTAGTTGTCGCTACCTCGCAAGATGTTTTGCACTTGACCATTTTATGTTGCGAATTTTCAACTGAGTGTGATTTTATGTTATCGCAAGGTCATGAGGTGTTCGTGGTTAAGTCATTTTAATTTGCGATCATGTGATGTGGTTGGTATCGCAGCTTAGTTGGTTTCGTCGATTGCTCATAGGTTTTGAAGTTGTTTAGTATTTTATGTTGCGATCTGGCAACAAGTAAGTTTTTGTCTGATTTTGTGGTCATCACATGCTTGCAGGTTTGTAAGTCTTAAGTCAAAAAGTGTTGCGAGCATGCAATGGCAGTTAAGTGTCTTGTTGTCGTGGGATCGCAAGGGTTTAAGTCAAGTTAAGTTTCGAGTTGCGAGATTGTGATGAAATAAGTTGTTTTGTTAGATTTATGGTGGTCGCCAGCTCGCAGGTAAAGAAAGAATATTATAAATGTTGTTGCGAGGTTGTGATTGAAGGGCTTGATGAAGATCAATGGTTGTTGCTCACTCGCGAGATTCTTTGAGGATTCATAAAAGGGGTTGCGAGCTTGCAATTAAGAGGATTTGGTAGCATTATCGCTAACTCACCAGTTACTTTCCAAATTGTTATAATCGGTTGCGAGTGTGCAATTAAAGATGGGGATTGACATGTGGGCTTATTTGTCAGGTTCTGTAAAAGTTTTGAATGGAAATCGTCAATCAAATAGAAGGGCATGAATTCAAATTTCACTCGAGTACTTCAGCTTTGAATTAATGTCACAGTAGCTAGTTCATGCAAGTGTGAAAATTAATGAGAATTGAGAGAAGTGATGGTGCCCAAATATAATAAATTGCATGATCGAGCTGAGATTTTGTATAATTTAATTAATGCATTCTATCTTCGAGGCAATCCAGTGAATTGAGCTCTGCAACAACATTAGAGAATTCAGAGTGTTGGGGGTGGGAAAATTTTAGAAAATTGGTCAAGTTTTTCTCCTGCAGCTAAAATGAGAAAGGAGACGAGTGGAACTAGAGGTTCCAAGCCCAAGGCCATGACAAGTGGAGGACCTGGAGGTTCCAAGCCCAAGGCCACTAAAGAAAAGAAGGATAAGAAATACGAAGAAGAATTTGTAGATTTGCTGCCAGGGACTTTTGTTGCTTCGAATACAAATGATTTGGCATGGAAAGATTTATGGAGCCAATGCAGAAATCTAACCTTGCTTCATATGACTGGTTCTACTCTGTTTCATTATTTCTGGAATAATAGGGTTAAGGGTGTCACGATGTCAACCCCTTGGGATTTAAGTATGAAAAATTTAATTGTGCCAGATGTGTATGTTGATGTGGATTTGATCAAAGAGTTGGCCAAACGCTATTTGCCCAGTATCTAGGTTAATCAGAAGAAAGAACCAGTTTTCCCTAGTTTCAATTAACAGAGCTAGCTTTGTTGAAGCTTTCTAGATTACTGGTGTTGCACGTACAGATATAGATTTGGAGTAGATCATATACGATTATGAAAAATACAAAGGTGTTATCAAGAAGCATGCAATTCCCAGATACATGCCTAGGGTGAATAGGAAACCGGTTATAATTCTAGATAGTATCGAACTACCATTTGACATCACACCTTTCCACCATTATATGCATTGTACAATCTATGGATAATGCAGAGTGTTGGGTTTTGATGGAGATTCAACAATGTTAGTTGAATTACTAATGATGGCTATGGACATTCAACACCTAGATGTTAACAAAGATTACAATTATGTGGGCTATGTGGTTGAACACATTCATAATTCTCTAGTTGAAACTCAGAGTGGTGCACCCAGCCCTATATTCAAGAATTATTTATTGTTGATGCATTTAATCTTGTTCTATAATGTCAAGTTCATGGATAAAGAATTGGAGCTTTTCAAAGAAGAATTGGGTGTCTTAATGCCAATACAAAGATGGACCCAGGTTTGGGACAGTAGTTCTCCCCATTCTTCTTTCCTTTTCTTTGAAAATTGGATTGTTTTGCCAATTATGAAAATGCTAGGAATAAATAGGGAACAATTATCAATTAATGTTAGGAGAGTTTTGAGACCTTACCAGTATGTTCCAAACTAGTCTATTTCACATAAATGGGGGGACTTTTTCTTTTTTGATAACTTTACTATGATCAGAGTCTATGGGTGTCCTCAACGTCCCCATATTTTACCAAAATTTGTTCCAATTAGGATTTCTTTTATGGAGTTTATTTGGCAATTAACCCTAGTTGAAAAGAATACCTTGAAAAAGACAGGAAGGGTTCTCTTCTTCCTAGGCTTTGGGTTGTGTTTGATTTTACCATTGGTGGGAGTTCCTTTGAAGAAGTAAAAAATTTCCTTAAACAATATAGGTTGGTTAATGTTGTGTCTAGATTTTGTGATCGTGAACAATTTATTAAACGTGCATTGCCAAAAATGACACCTTGGGCCACAATAAAGGACCATGAACCATTGGATGATGAATATGTGGTTAGAAATTTGCTGAGAAAAGATGAAGTACAAAAAGGGAGAAGAAAATGGAAAAATTTGATGAGAGCTGAAGTAGAATTGAAGGTTGTTGACCCTAGTTTCTCAGGTTTTTGCCCTGATAACCCGTGCCTAGAGAGGATTAACAGAATGTTGTGTTTATATGAAACTCTAATGGAACAAATGCCTCAAATTCCAGAAGTGGCTGCCTAGCAGCAAGATCCCCAAGATGGACATTATTCACATGGAAAGACGCCACTTAGTGTGTATGTTGATAATGTAGAGTGGGGATGAAGTTCAATCTACCCAAGTGCCAACTACAAAGAAACAAAAAACCAAAGAGGTCAGTACAATTGTGAGGAGAGACCCTGCTAGAGCAATTGTTACATAACAAGGACACTACTTTCTTCAAATAAGGACACATCTCAGAGAAGCAGAGCATAATGAGGAACATGGAGAAACAAATGAAGCCCTTGCTCAAGGGTTTGATGAGCGTGTGATGTTGTCAAATGAGTTCATGAAAGATGATGACTTTATTAAGTCAGGTGAATTTAAAAGTTTTTTGACAAGGTTGAAACAAAATCAATTAAGACAAAATTTGATCGTAGAGGAAGAAAATGTAGAAAAGAAAGAGAAGATCATCAAGGCACTGCAAGAATATGATCCTGACAAGGAGAAAATATCTGTGGGACAGGAAAGACAATTGATTAAGAGTACAAGTATGATTATGATGCTTGACTAGGATGTCTAGTCTATTTTTATTATTGATCAGATTAGGAAGCAAGAGGACCCAATGTTTAAAACTGAATTTGAAATTGGAGATGTAATAAGAGGATCAAGATTTAATCCTAAGTCAAAGACACTTGCTCCTTGGTATTTTTCCCCTTCCACTCAAAATCCCCACCTTCTAAATATCCAAGTAGAAAAGAAAGCTGACAAAATGATTTGGAATTTGTAGAACACAACTGACATGGAGATTGCCTCATTTTTTACTCAAGTTTCTTTCATGAATTTATCAAAAATAGAGGATTTGTCAAGAAGATACATAGAAACATATAGCCAATTGATTGCATTATCTAAAAAATATGAAGAGACATTGACGAAGAAGGACGCTCTGGAGGAAGAGTTAGTGGAGTTGAAAGGAAAAAATAACAATGAGCCCCCTCTAATATAGATTATAGAACAAGTACAAGAAATACCAGCTGATGTGACAACAAAAATGGAGGAATTCATAGAGAAAATTGAAAATCTTGAAAAGGAACAAAATGTCAAGGCTATCTCAGTTGTGTCAAGAATTCTGAAACACAGGATTAATGTATTGAAAGGAAAATTGATAGTAGTGCATGATTTGCACATTTCTTTGAAAGAGGCAAGTAAAACATCCTCTGAGGCTGTCGCTTTTCTTGGAACTTCGTTCAATGTTTGGTTAGGAAGAAGCAGATTAATGGATAAGCCAGATACTGCAATGATGTATAGTGATGAGTTCCCTCCCGAGATCAGTGACACTAAATACATGGTGGAGGTAATAAATGCAACTTATGCATTTTTCACAAGGAAGGATGTGCTTATAAATGAAAAATTGCACACATTTGGGGAAGGTTATAATAAATTGGTGCGTTTAATTTATGGTAGTAATGGACATTTGAAATCAGTTTCTAATTGGACCAGCGAATTTGAATTGACTCTGGAGGAAGAAGAAATAATCAAGCATATAGATGAACGTGTTGATGTTGATTTCCTTAACGGTATGCTTGATTCACCGTTCAAGGTTGAGGTTGACCATGCAAAGTTTATTGTTGAGGCCAAGGAAATTACAGATGCTAGATGGGTAGATTCAATTGCAAAGTTGGAAGAGGTAAAGGCATTTAGTTGGCCAATAGACAAAGAGGTGGACAGGTGGCAAGCCATGCTAAAGCAAAAGAAGAAATGTCAGGTTGCTACCCAAGATTCCTCACAGTAATTCTAAGCTTGTTGAATCCTCATCTTATAAAAGGATTCCAAGATTAATTTGAGAGGGATGGCCACTTTTTCTTTTTGATCGGTAGAGAGGGATGGCTAGTTGGCCACTTTTATTGATGTTGAAAACTCTGAGATAGTTATAATAGTTCAACTATTCAAGAATCTGATAAGTGCATAGCTGAATCGTATTTTGAATTTACTTTTTGATATCATTATGAATATAATATCAATATCATTTATAGTTTGAGATCTTCACATAATTGTCTTTGTGTTGAATTTATGTTTTCACTGTGAATTGAATGGTCAATGGTTTTTCAGTTTACGTATGAATCTAGGTTGTGTATGTAATGGCATATTCATTCCTATTTATCTGCAAATGAATCTTATTGAAGTTTATTATCACATTGTCTTTGAATTGTAAGTGACTCTATGCCCTAGGATAAGGCACTGGTATGTTGTCTTGATGTTGACTTGGTGAAGTGACCTTCCAATTATAATAGTTGATTCATTGTGGGTGAATATGTTTTCTTGTTTTCCTTTGATTATGAAATTGTGATTTTTCTATAACATCTACCATGGAATTGGATCCTCAAAAGATATTCCCTTTAATTGAGTTGCATGAATGTTTTACTAATTATGTTGTATTCCTATCTATTGTGGTGTTTGATACTTTCATTCTTAATACTCATATGATTTTATATGCTATGGATATTTATGTAATATATATGGAGGTGTTCTATGACTATCATGTACATGTTTTCCCTCCTCCATAAAGTTGGCATTTACTCATACCTATAATTTGCCCACCAATTACAATGTGGTGAATCCTTAATATGATTCTAGAGTAACAGAAATTTTGCATTCCTAGGCATAATAGGAAGCATTAAATGAAGAATTGCATACACCATAACAATGCAACAAATGAAAAAAGTTAAAACTCATGATTCTGATCATTTGAAAGAGATAGAATTATACACCAGAGAGAAATAGATCAGAATTTCATTTCTATTAAATAAAATTACTACTTTGTTGATCGTCACAAAATAAATTTATATATAACTCTTTCAAGAACCTGCATAAAGCTTGACACTAAATGATTTTCATTTGCTCTGTAAATGACTATACAACTTGCTCCCTTCACCTAGAGTCTAGAATCACTACTGGAACCAGAAAAGGAACCCCAATGACTATACAACTTGCAAAACTCCTTGAGCCATGCCATTATCACCCTAATGCCTTCAGATGGAATGTGAGATATTATGTTCTGTCCAATAGATCATTTCCAAATAGAGGAGGAAGCCTTCATGCCTAGGAACAGAGAAAATGGAAAGAGGAGCTCGAGCCTTCATGCCCACGATCAGGGAAAGTGGAAAGAGGAGCTTTAGGGTAAATGTAATATGTTGGGGAGGGGTTATAGCTTCCATGTCATCACAAAGATGATTGGCTGCCACTCCCAACCCAAAAAAATCCTTCTTTCATTCCTCTGTGGGCTCCTTCTTCAAACCCCCTACCATCCTGTCGCAGAGTAGAAGCAGAGGATGTGCCATGCTTGGTCTTTCTTGATAAGAAAAGGCTTTCACACCCCCTCTGGCAATCCTTCTCACTTTCACAACCCCTCTGACAATAAAAATAATCACATAGGAGAAAACAAAAAAACACCCATCTGGTATCATAGAGCACACAACAACTCCATGCACGATCCTACTCAAACATCATCTTCCTTTCTGAGGAAAAAACCACTCTCAGAAAATGAAAAAGGTTTATTATCTCTTCTACTAATTAAGTCACCACTCCATTGTATTTATAATCTTTTAACACTTCATTTGGTGATGCCCATTCACGTGAAAAATCATCATTTTGGTGTTTTTCAACATGACTGTAGACTCTAGAAGTCATGCCTATCAAATCCACTACATCCTGCTAAGGCTCATCTATTGTGAATGATTTTTTTCTGGTTTTATTCCTGCTTGATTGGACAAATTCTCCTTCAGAATCACTGACACCAAGCAACCCGAGTTTTGATTTCTCAGAGAAATCCGTGATCTCCCATCTCTAACTCAGAAGCTATCCAATCCTTTTATGCCTCTGAAACCATCGTCCTCACTTGTATAATCAACCTCGACTCTGGAGAAACCTTCAAACTAGTCCCTCAGGAATGAATCCGCATCCAAGCCTTAAAAATTTCTCGTACATATTAGCTTGCCACCATAGTTGTCGCTAGCTCTCATGTTTGTTTAATGTTAGCATTTTTACGTTGCAAGCTAGCGACTAGATAGTTTGTGGTTAAATTTAATGGTTATCACTAGCTTGCAAGGTAAAATGTCTGAAGACGTGATCAAGTCATGAGTTGGTGACAATTTGGTTTGGGTTTACATCATGAGGTTTCTAGCTTTTTGGGTGTTAGCATTTTATGTTACCAAGCTGGAGATTGTTAATGAAATTGCTTTGATCGTGAGGTCTTGAGTTTGTCTGATGTCATACATTATTTCCGTGAGAGTTAGCGAGTAACTCATTTCATACAATTGTCACTAGCTCTCATGTATGTTTAATGTTACACGAACTAGCTACTAGACAGTTTATGGTTACGTTTAATGGTTTTCACTAGCTTGTGAAGTTAAATGTCTAAAGACTTGATCAAGTTGCGAGCTTGCGAGTGAAGTGCTAGCGGTTAAGAGATAAATAGTTTAATGTTGGTGAGTATGCGACAAGGGTTAAAGTTACCACTATTTCCAAGTCACTGTGGTGATGAGGACTTCACATTTTTTGGTCAAGAATTGGTGAGTGGCTGTTTAGTTTCCCTCAGTCGCTAGATCTCGAGGTTATGAAGGCTTAGCATTTTTAGCTTGCGAGTTGGAGATAGAGTTGTAAGGGCTTGTCGCTAGGTCGTGAGATTTTCTAATGGGCAGTCTTTTAGGCAAAGAGTTGACGACTGTGTGCCACATGTTTTAATGACTTAATATCTTGAAATCGCCAATATATTTTTTTTATGGTTTGAAAATAGCTTGAAATCGCCAATATTTTATTTTTATGGTTTGAAAATAGCTTGAAATCGCCAATATTTTTTTTAATGATTTGAAAATAGGTTTAAATCACCAATGCAAATATTTTTCTGGTTTTCAAAACATTACAATTCGCCCATGCAAATATTTGTTTGGTTTTAAAAACATTACAATTCGCCAGGATTTTTCACAAAATTTGAGCGATCATGGCTAATTTGCCAATGGAGATTATTATTTTTTCTCCGTAAACCACAAAAATTCGCTAGTAAAATTAAAATTTTCTTCGAGAATTATACAGCTTTCGCCAGGTTTTTACACCTTGTCCAAGGTGGGGGTTTCTTAAAGTTTTCCCTGTTGAAAACCTATTGTAGGACTGAGATGGAGTTCTCCTACATTCATAAGTTCATAACTCTTATGACCATACTCATTACAATGATTAAAAATAACATTTATATTCTAAAGAGCAACAAATTGATTTCTACTTTCAAAACTAGGAGAAGACCTATGCATAAGCTTACAATTAGCAATTTTATGACCATAAGTATTACATTTATACCAGTAGCCATGTAATTGAGGTACATACCACTCATATTGAAGTTGTTTCTCATTTGTCTCCTTGGAGCAACATAGTTCAGTCCTCTTGAGCTCTTCCCTTTAGTATCTTTGACTCTAGTGAAGCCCCCATCATTTATCTGGGCTTTTTCTTTAGCATCAGTATGTTAGTTCATTTATTGATTCTTTGTAGTAGTTGCATATGTCTTCTTCTCATTTGTCTTTCTGATAGTGAGTGTTTGTTTGACTTCACTTTCACTTGAAGAGGTGAAATGTATCTCCTTCCCTGATGAATCTTTACTGTTAGAACATTGTCCATTTTCAAAACCAACACCATTTATGTCCTTGTTGTGCTTCTCCTTACTTAACATTTTGTCTAAAGCTTCAGTGCTACCACCATACTTAATTCTCATGTTGAGTTCATCCTTATTCTTTTCCAAATCCTTTTTCAGATTTAAAAGGTCTTATTCTAATTTTTGACACTCCTTATCCTTTCTTTCTAAATATGAGTTCGTTACTTCATACATCCTCTTTGCTTCTTCCAACTGAATCTTCAAATCAAAAATTGTTTTCTTTGATTCCTCAAGAGATTTGTTCAGCAGGTATTGTTCTTCAGCAGTAGCATTCTTGTACATTTTTATATTCTTTTCTTACTTTTCTAAGTTCTTCTAGTGCACTCACAAGCTCACCTTCAAGGTCTACTAAAACTTCAATTTCCTACAAATAACTCTTCTTTTTTCCATTAAGAGATTGACTTCTCTTTCACCATCATTGTAACAATATTCAAAGACACCTTCTCCATCTGAGACATCATCTTCAAATGTGTAAAGACTACTCTTTCTCTTCTCGTAGGCTTATTAGAATTCTTCATCTTTTCCTTGCCAAAAGCTTTCATGTTTTTCTTTTCATATTCATCCTTTTCTCCATAAGGGCACTTAGAAGCAAAGATTTCAATCTTGCCACAGTTGAAACATTTCAAAGGGAGCTTACCTTTGTACTTTCCTGAGCCTCTTTTGAGCTTCCTTACAAAGTTTGGTATAACAACATTAGAATCATTTTCATCCTCATTTGTAGCATGTTCTTTACCTTTCTGCAAAGTATTAAGGCAACATCTCTCTTTGACGTTTCTCCTCCTAGTGTTCTCATTTCATAAGATGACAAGGAGCCAAATTATTCATCCATAGAGAATGTCTTTAAGTTCTTAGCTTCCTCAATAGAAGAGACCTTTGTGTCATACTTTGAAGTTAATGATCTCAAAACCTTCTTGACAACAACTTCATCTTTGACATACTCTCCAAGTCCTCTTATAGCATTCACAATCTCATCCACTCTTTGCAGATAGTCGGCTATGCTATCCTCTTCTTTCATTTTTAGGTTTTCAAATTTAGCTCTTAGATTTTGCAGTTTGGCTTCTTTCACTTTGGTATCTCCTTCATATATCTTTTGTAACCTATCCCAAGTTTCTATTTCTAATGTGCAATGCATGACTTTGACAAACTTTGTATCAGACAGACTACTTAATATTGCATTCTTAGCTTTGGAATTGTTCTCATATTTCCTTTTAGCATCAGGGTCAGTAGGAGGAACTTGAGGGATAGTATAACCATTTTTTATAGACATCCTAACATCAAATCCTAGGGAAGACAGGTAGGTTTCCATTCTTCTACTCCAGAAGGCATAGTTGGTGCCATCAAAGATAGGTTCTTTAGAAGATGAGGATTCATTCCTATCCATTGTGTTGACTAACCAAAATCTACCCAAGATAGAGAAATATTTTACTACAGGGGGAACCTAGGCTTTGATACTAATTGAAGAACACAAATGGACACTGAGAGGGGAGGTGAATTAGTGTATTTTTCACTTTTAACTATATGTGCTAATATGGCTACTATAAATTAATTGAGAACACACACACACACAAAGACAAGCCATAACACCAGATATACGAGAAAAACCCAATATGGGAAAAACCTCAATGAGAAAAGCTACTGGAGTCTACTACTCCAATCTAGCCTCACAGTGAATAACACTTTACAAAGTTTAGGGCACCAACCCAAGGAGCACCAACTCCTGAACTTTAGGGCACCAACCCAAGGAGCACCAACCCCAGAACTTTAGGGCACCAACCCAAGGAGAACCAACCATTGATTTTATGAGCACCTACTCAAAGGAGAACCTACCCTTACTCTGAGCACCCACTCAGAGATTTATAGTGATTGTTAAAGTTTAAAATGCAATGGAAAATCCTTGTTACAAATGAGTATTGTAACACTTATGCATTTATCATATCTTGAGAATGATTTTCTATGTTCGCTGAAGTTTTCTTTTGTTTCTACTCCTTCCTCTGTCTAGTTATCTTCTTTTCTCTACTATAGTATTACTCTCCAAAATGATTTGTTCTTTGTCTATGCTAACTCTTTCTACTTCTATAAATTTTCTCTATTTTCTTTTCACATCAACACACTCTGTCTCTTCCTATCTCTCTATACCCACCTATTGTCAACTTGTTTTTATATCTAAATTTTCACCTCAATCTCTATCGCGATAGCCACACCAACCAATGTCAAATCTCATTTATAACTCTGCTAGAATAGATCAACTATGTACACATCATATTATTCTTCCATTGCAGACTTGAATATTTTATTCAAGTCAGTTATCTTGGAGGTCTGCAACTCAAGAGATTTTATTCTTTGTTTTGACTAAGATCTGAGATCGGCTACCTGAATTAAATGCATCCTATTTGTCTTCAGATCATTTTCTATACAAGTGGACTACTAAGTTTAGTAATATTCCTCATCCCAAAATGATCTAAAATCCTTCCTCGAGCCAGACAACCTGTCTGCAACTTGGTCACCATTAATGCATTTTCCATCCTCTGTCGACAAACTCTGAAAAAGATCAACAACTACCAAACTAGACTCCTTCGTCACTGACTTTTGTGTATTCTTTGTTCATCAAGGAGCCTCATGTCCTCATATTCTTCATCTAGATAAGATGGTCAAGGTTGGTTGGCCTCCATGTTGAACCCTTGTGCCAATCAGCATGTGCAAGTGTCATAAAAAACTCTTCATATTCTACATCCAAGTTGCCTGGTCAACTGTAGTCAATCGCCACGTGGACCATCGAGAAAATCAGATCAGTTGAACTCCATATTGTGATTAAAATTCATGTTTTGTGCATCACATGTTTCCTTGCCCATTCTACCCAAGGGGGATAAGCTTTTGTTTGTTCTCAAGAGGCCTCCCCTTTTCTTTGTTAGCCTACGTCACATATGTGTAGCTTCTTTATCTAGGGAGGATAAGCCTTTGTCTTTTTTCTTATTACTTTCTTGTCCTACGACCTTCTCCTTATCCCTAGAGGAATACGTGGGATAAGCTTTATCATCCCTTGACAACAATCTTCTAATTCTATGTTAGCTCGCACAACATTTTGTGTGCCTCTAAAACCATGCGGGATAAGGTCTCTCTTTCATTTCTCTTTGCTTTTCCTTATCCCGTGGGAGTCTTCACACCCCAACTTGGTCACATACGATAAGCAGGCCCTTCACTTCTTTTTGTTTTCTTATTCCACGGGCCCACCGACATCATCCTTGTCTCGTGCTTGATAATTGTCTTCAAGTAATCTTCCCTTCAGTTTCTTATCCCGAGCGACTTTTCACTGCTGACTAATATGATGCGGGATAAGAGAAACCACCCTGTTCATTAAACTTAAGTTATCCCACACGACTAACACATGACCTTTTTCATAATGCGTGATAGTGAGTAGCACCACTTTTGTGTTATCCTGCAAGATATTCAATAGTCGGCAAACATGCTGCGGGATAAGGAGAACACCATTTTATTTTCTTCAGTGTTATCTCACATGATCTCTTCCCTTCATTCGAACACACCACAAAACCCTTGGATGCATGTGAACTAGAAAGCTGCTGCCATGTGGAAATCATAGCTCTTAACCCCAGTACATGTTTACTACTACCAACATATGGACATGATGAACCTAGTAAAAACCCCTACAACATAACAAGATGTGTTATGGGCAATTGCATAGCATAACCTACATGTTATGCATGACTGCTATCAACATATTTGCAACCTCTTGACACACCTTGACATCAATGACAATATTTCCAACAAGACACTCCAAGCCTATAAGACTGAGCTATAAGTGACAAAGGTGGATGAACTTGCAAACTAATGCTTTAGGTTTGACATATAGGTCTTAATATGACAAAAGAAGGCTTTTCTAGGGGAAGCAGAGAAATATGAAAATCCGATATGCCAGTGATATCCCCAACTTTAATTAGATGCAAAAACATCCAATTTCTCTTTAGGTAATCCCAAATTTTGTGTAAAAAAATGGTAGAAAGGAAACATAGGCTTCAACCTTTACTGAGCACCCCAGATTATTTAAAAATAGTCGAGCTCATATTTTTGAACGAATCTATGTATTTAAACTTACAAGATAAAATCACAAGTAAAGCCTAGTACAATTCTCACATATCCATAAATATAGATTAGATTTTGTGTAGGATTCGAGAGAAAGAAAGAAAAATAGAGAAGAACACACACATTGCTCAAGCCTGTGTTTTCTATCTACCATTTTTGTGAAACCTATCAAATAGATTCTGAAAGGGATACCAATTTTCATAATTTTATCTCTTTTAACCAAGCGAGAAACCATTAAAAGAACTAAATGAAAATAGAGCTGATATTTGCAAAAGAATGAGTACCCTCAAATTATGTAAGGATCTATGTCTGCATTGAAAGGATCTCTTATTGTTTTATTGCTTCCTCATCTCTTTTAGTGTAGGCAAAGATCCTTTGCTATGTATTTCCTCCCATCTATGTGGTGTAGGTTTTGTCTGGGTGAAATTTAGGAGCATTTGTGAGTACTTGAGGTTGTAGGACTAACATCTTCTCAATCCCAATTTATCTCACCTATTTCAGAATAAAAATTCATAAAAATTTGATGCTATCACAGATTGTCATGGATTATTCAACTCTCATATTTCCACTTTAGCAAAAATATAGTACTATGATTCAGATCTTTCTACTCCCAATCCATTGGAATAATAAAATGCCTATGAGAAAGAATGAGATTCATCTTTGTGTTGTGCCATTGTTAAATGGAAACCTTTTGCCACCTATTATTTTTTACATTGTTCTCATAAGCATGCATGTAGTGTCATTGAGTTAAGAATACACGTGGGTTTTCAATAAACTGTTTAAATTGACCAATTCTTGTCATTCATGTGTAGGGGAGATGAACCAGTAGTAATTAGGGCTAACTTCGTCAACATGTAGTCATCACATGGAATATCGTAAGACCTCCATTTTTTCTAGAAATGTAAAATGGACACTTAACTATCTACAACTAAGGTATGCAGGTGTGACTCATCATGAAACTCCTCAAAATAACATGTCTACTCTGAAATGTCCAAAAAATGACTTTTTAAAGATTCGACCAAAACTTAATCTAAAAATGCCTAGTAATTGAAAAAATATATATCATTTCTTGTTAGTAAAATCTCATATTTTTATTTAAGAGTATAACTTATATGCAACATAAATGAACCAAATACATATTAGTAACCATAAATATTTGTTATCTCTAACTCGTAAATCCAACATAAATGGATCAATAGTAGAACAAAATAAACATTTGTTATAAGAAAAAAATATTATTATATAAAATACAACTTATATTCAACACAAATGGACCAATAGTTGAATGCTAAAACTTGTTGAAAATCTTTCTCATTTGATGGAAAAATACAAGGTATTTTTTGTGCTCACCTTTTATGTGATGGGACAAATTATTAATATGAAATGCCCCAATGAATATACATTGCTACCCCAATAGTTGTACACATAGGAATGCTATTTTTTCACTATGACAACAATACTTGCTTAAGCAAGTATCTTATTTTATTAAATGAGCACCTTATTTTTTAAATGACACACTTATAGTGGATAGTTATGATATTTTACTTCAAACAAAAAAATATTTATTTCACTTGTTAATGAATGTATATTTGTACTTTTTATATAACATTTACAGGTTCTTATGTGTTCAACTATAAGTCTATTTTGACCAACATTTGGTTATTTTTATATTTACATGTGAATTATTTATTTATAATATATAATATAAATTTGTGGTAATATTGGATATTATGAACACAATTACTATAACGACTATTGAATCCCGTTCAACTACATTTTATTTATGCATCAAACTGAAATGCCAATTTTATATGTATATCATTTATAATGTCATGAAATGTGATAATGCATTTTTTCTTCATTGAGAAAAGATCTATGCAATGGAATCTCTCCCATAGGGCAAGCGAGATATTCACTATGGTGGGGAAATCTCAGATATCCAAATTAGCCCTAGCAAATTACATTGGTTTTCATCAGCCTTGTAACCAAGGTAAACGTCAAGGCTGTAATTAACACTATCCCTTAGATCTATAGGAAGTAAAGAGACACTTAGATACCCTATTCTAAACCTCCCATTGTTTGCATATTCAAGGAGGAAATATTTACTGCATCTTTACTAATATACTCCTTTTAAATCATATAGACCAACATCTTTGCAATATATATAGATTAGAAAAATCCAAAACATTTCATATTCATGATTAAGTAGAATCTTGTTAGATTATATTATAAATAAAATATCAAATCCACATTTCTACACTACAATAAATTTCAATTAAGACCCGAAACCAAAAAGAAATCCAAAATGAATAAGCAAAAATGGGCATTTCCCCCTGGTCAGCATGATCAAAGAGCCTTATTTCTGCATAGAGTTGCAGATTTTCATCCATCAAGAAGATACAAAGCATATATAGTCCAGGAATGGAACCCAAAAATGTGAACAACAAATCAATCTAAAACTCCTCCTGCAAAACCACCACCATCACCCACATAAATTAGTATACACAGATTGTGATTATATAATAAAACAAAGGAAAAATAAGAGGGAAAGAGAAACACGTACTCCAGAGTCATCATATCTGAGAAAAACTCCAAACAGAGGAAGAAATATTGAGAGCAGCCCCTCAATAATGTTGCAGACCTCATTTTTGCCTTTGCATTAAAGAGCTAAGAGCCATTCTGCTGGGCTATGATTTTACTATCTGTGCTAAGTATATACCACAATAATGGACGAACAATACTTGTTTCTGCTACGCTGTATGTTGAACTTTGTATGCCATTCAATTCTTTTTTTTCATTGTAAAAGTGTTATGGAGTACAATGAAGGATACTAAAGCTTTTAGCTTTTGATTTCTGCTTTCTATGGCATATTATCAATATTTGCTTCATTTGAACCCTCCAGCCTATATCTTATTATAGGGTGTGTCAATTACAAACAATATTTCGTTGAAACTTATCATTTGTCCAAATATTTTTCAGAGGAATAGCAACCATACTAGGTTTCAACCTATGTCAATATCTTCATTGATGAGTTATTTATAAATTAGCCCACACATATCCCTTCCCCTCTCCCTTTATCTCTCTATATCTTTTCTTTTCAATCTCTCTCCATCTCGTTATCTCTTTATCTCTCCTCCCTCTACCTCTATATCTCTCTCTTTATTTATCTCCCTCTTCCTCTCTCACGTTATCTTCATCTCTACCTCTATTTTCCTCTCTCCCCTATCTTGAAACATGTCCCACTCTCTTTACCCATCCATATCTCTCCCTCTCTCCCTCTCCCTCTACTTCTTCCCAGACATCAATTTTTGTACCTCTCTGCCTCTCTATGTCCCTCTATATGTTTCTCTTTATTCTTTAGCCATCCCTCTCCTCTCTCTCTCTATCTCCCCCTCTCCTTTTCCATCTCCATCCCTCTCTTTCTCTCCACTCCATCTCTAGACTTGTTTCACTCTCTTTATCTATATCATTTATTACAAATAAAAAATGAATCTATTGTTAAAGTAGTCAAATTATCTTTTTGATTTAGAGGTTTTATTTCACTCATATTTGGATCCTTATGAATGAATGCACATTTAATTAAACTCTATCACTTATTCCTTGATACTATTATTAAATGAACAATATTATTTTCTAAATGACCTACCAATTCATCTCATATGCTAAACAAATTTAAACAAAAAAAAAAGATCAATTATCTTTATAATTGACCTTCCACAACTATTCGGCATACCCATTGCACACCAAGGTGCAATTGCTAGTTTATTTTTTAAATAAAAGATTCATAAATAGTGTTAAATGGTTGAGCTAAGTACTATGAAAGGAAAGCGCACAAATGGGCTACAGAGAAATGGACATTCATTTCTTTTCTTGTTTAATAAAAATATGATGGTATGATTACTAAATATCGGACTTGTTGAAAAGAAAAACAGTAAATTGTTTTCACTGAAATATATATTTCAGTGGGGCAAATTGTATGCTCGGAATTTTTTTACCTTAATCATTCTTGCACTGAGTTATCACTTGGAATTTTGTTTCAATAACAGTCTGATTTTTAAAACTCGAAAAAATTGACGATTTCTAGAAATATATATTTGTAGTGGGGCAAATTGTATGGTTACAATGTTTTTATCTTCATCATTGCATTAACATCTTTAATGCAGTTCATTTTTTCAAATATATGTAATGAATTAATTTAAATTTATTTGTTAATTATTTTCGATTATAAGAGATGGGTAGCCTCCTATAATTTGAATGTCCACTAAATTTTTATGTGTGATCAGCAGTGTTGTCAATTCAATGAGCTCATCAACACATAAATTTGTTAATATGTATGGTATTTAATTATTTATTTATTTATTATATTTGAGAAATTATAAGAAACCATCCAAAATACATCAATTCTATTATAAATCATTAGTATCATATAATATTTATTTCAACATTTTAAATATGTATTTACAATCTTCAATCTTTTCCAAATCTAAAATGAAAGTATGATAGAGAAGAATCTTTTTACTTCAGTCAATTTATAGATGAGTTTTATCACCTCTTTGCACATATAAGAATAGATACCAAGATATAAGGGTTTTATATTTCAAGTTCAATAGATTTTAAATTTATATACACAACTTATAATTATATATAGATTCACTTCTATAATTAAAAATGTTAACCTTATAGTCATTAAACTCATCCAAAATGATGAATAGATGATTTATTAATCTAAAACATTCATTCAAGGTAATATGTTATTGTAAAGTGGAAAATTGGGGGCTTAGCCAATTCTCCACTTGGAAGTAGGGAATTTACTAAGCTCAATTTTCACTTGAGGAAACTTTACATTCAAAAGAGGGGTTGAATTTACTAGATCCAATCTTAAAGGAGGCAAAGAA
The DNA here is from genome assembly GCF_030272615.1 of Cryptomeria japonica. Lineage (NCBI taxonomy): Eukaryota > Viridiplantae > Streptophyta > Pinopsida > Cupressales > Cupressaceae > Cryptomeria > Cryptomeria japonica. Next base: position 669,967,860 of record NC_081411.1, on the reverse strand, counting down.
TGAATACTAGGTAGATTGATTGTGATTGGAATGCAATTGACCCTCTTTTGTAAGGTGATTAATTGAATTAAAGAAAAGTGTTGGAAATGAAGACAAAGAATGCAAAAACATCAAGCTACAGATTCGGGATTTAGTCATGCACCTAGATCTGAGAAGATTGAGGTGATTTGGAGACGCTTTGTAAAATTAGGCAAAAGTTATATGGACCGTGTGTTCGGACAAGGGCGCCCTCCAATCGGTCCTCTAAAATTTCCACGCGTTGAATAAGGTTTTTAATGTTTCTACGAATAAAAATTAATTCTTGAACTACAACTGTGTACATGTTTCTTGCATACAGAAAGAAAAAGGAAATGTGTTGGGAATAGGATTTTTCCCTTAGGTGAAACCCTGGTTTTGGAATTAACCAAGTGGTTGAAGTAATGTAAATCAAATGACTAAATGTAGAAATCCTCCTCTTTGAGGAGATGTTAAATTGCTTGAAAATGAAATGCTTATACCTTGTGAAGTTTTTCTTGCTCCCACATGGAATTATAATTTCATGAAGTAGAATGATGAGCTCCTCTTCAATTCTTGAAATCTTGACTCTATTGCTGCTCCAAAGCTTGAAGGAAGACTAAAAAGTGCTCAATTTCTCTTGAATGCTTGAATGCTTGATGTGATCTCATGATCTTGTGTTCTTATGGATAGATGTTCAAATTATAGGAGAAATCCCTCTTATATACTTGTCAGTGGGATTAATTAACTGATTTTCTGACTTGAGCCGACATAGGGGGAATTTTCCTGCTTCAAATTTGAGTTAGGTCCAAGAGAGGGGATCAAGGCAGGCCCCAATTAAGGGGTCTGAGGGCGCCATGCCTTGGTCCTGTCCTATTTTGGGTTAGGATCAAGGTGGCCCCTTAGTGCATTATTGAATTGTGAGGTGTTTTTGATGTGCATGAGCATATTTAGGTCTCTAGTCAAGCCAAGTGGCGCAAACACTAAGGCGAACACCCAAATGTAGTCAAAAATTATGAGGGGTACAATTTTAGGACATTACATTTAGCCCCCATTTTAGTGAGAGTATCCACATACACAAATATTGTTGGTAAAGTACAAGGAATTTAGATTGAAAGCCTTTCACCACATCAAGGAGGCAAGATTCACCAAGCCTCTAGTGGATTTTAGGATCTTACAAGTTCAATGACAAGGTAAAAGGGAAGATCGTGAGGGAGAAAAAGAACCATGACTACAACTACTAAGGTTCTCTTACTATGAGTCATGAAAAGAATACCAGAAATTTCAAATCAAAGACAAAGTTTGCTAAGTAACTTAAAGTATCAAAAGAGAGAATCATGAGCGGAGTGTATGCCCCCAAGTTAAAGTGATTGCGTACACCATATTAGGAGCAATTTATTTAAGGTAAGATACACCCAAAGAAGATAAGCATGTTATCGCAATAGTTTAGCCCTCAAGAGAGGATAAATCAAAGGATAATGAACACAAAGAACAAAACACGAGGTGATTTCACCTAACTTTGGTGTTAGTATGTTTTTTATGATAACTCATGTATATCATGTATATGTATATGTGCATAGAATCGTCTTCATCTCCTAAAGAAAGGAAACCACCATGGAAGAAGGGAAGACATGTGTCTTTTGAGTCAACATGGGAGAGACCAAAAGAGATCTCAATGCTTTGCATCATCCTCAATTAGACAACACTAGGGACAACAAATAGAAGAATAAGGAGAACAAATAGCAGAATGTCACAAATAAGAAAGAGATGAGAGAGAGAGAGAGAATCTATGGTGATAATGAAGCTAATCAAGCACATCGTCCTCCCCCCGATCTTGTTGATCGTTATTTTGAGAAGGTGGAAAACATGCAAGAGGAGCCACATCAAGCATGATAGATGGAGCTATCGCAAGTTCCAAACAAGGACCATGCTCTAATGCTAAGTCACTTTGTTCATTACTAGGAGCTAGGATTAATGCTTTTGAAAATTTTGCAGATAAGTCATTGTCAACATCAAAATATTCATATTCATCATCAGAAATATTAGGATCAACATTTTCATCAGTAAGAATATTCTCGCCTATTTCTTCATCAAGATTAATAAGAATAAGAGCTCTAATAGGAATAAAACTTGAACCATCATTTGTCTTAAGCATTTTGCATCTTTGAAAATTAGGTTGAACATCTTGTTTAGGAGAAAATGGAATCATGTCAATTGTTGATGTTTTAGGAGAAGAAATGGTTTCGAAAGCAACTTCATGAACTCTAGTACAATGTCTCTGTCAGTGTTCTCTTGCACAACGGTTTCGTCTAGTTTTGGCTGAAAGTTGAGAAGGGTTAGGGTCATTAGGTATAGGATTTGTCTTCTCTTTTAGGGAAGGATGAATGGGTTGAGGTCTTTTACAATGGACAATAGGAGAGGTCGGACGCTTCTCTCTATAAGATTAATGAGGAGGAATATCACCATATAAAGGAGGAATGGGAGGTGTAGGAAGAAGACCAGGTCCATCATGAAGAGGAGGGATATGTATAGCCTTAGGAGGAATATATTGTTGTTTAGGAGGAATATTTTTGCTACCTTTGGGAGGAAGAGTGCACTCATCCATGGGAGAAGAAATAGAATCTTCTTTAAGAAGAAGAATATCTCTTTTCTTAGGAGAAAGGATACTCTTGTCATTAGGAGAAGGAATAGTTTCCTCTTTAGGAAGGATATTATTTCGTTCCTTAGGAGAAAGAATAATCTTATCTTCAAGAAGGGGTATATGATCATCAAGAGGAATACTAAGTGTTGGATTTCTAGGTTTACTCAATGAAAAAATCATTTCATTTTTCCAATAATAAGTGTTGGATTTATAGGTTTACTCAATGAAAAAATCATTTCATTTTTCCAATTTTGATATGATCTAAAGAGAGCATCACTTCTAGGTTGAAGAGGCTTGAATTGTTTGGACCAAAAATAATCAAGACAAACATTTCCACACCTCAGTGTAGGTTGAAATATGATATGATTAACAGTTATGATATGACCATTATGAGGAAATTTCAAACACTTATGAACAGTAGAAGCGATCTCTTTCATGGAAGAGAGCCAAGGATGTCCCAACTTTAGATGAAATTGTTTGGATGTAGGAATGATAGAAAATTGAACATCTAAGCATTTAGTGCCAACATCAATATGAAGTGTTATAGAACCAATAGCAGTACAAGAGAAGCCATCAAAAAATTTGACTATTACATCAGTATAATCATATATCACTTGATGCAATTGAAAAGCATAAAGAAATTATTAAGTTATCACATTAACCATGCAAGCAAGATCAATAGGCACTCCTCTAGTGGTTATACCTTTCATTTTTGCACTTATGTATAATGGGCCATCGAGTGCCTTAATGGTCTCTCTAGGATCAAATGCTATACAGAAATCCCTAGGAGGTTCTTGTTGATCTACAAGGTTCACCACATTATTAGTTTTAAGGCTCACATCATTGGGAGAGTAAGAAGGATAATTGGTCTCTATCACATTAGTGGAATGGGATGGTAAAGGATCAATAAAAATTTGAAGGTTCTAATTAGGAGGAGCTACAAATTTGTTTCCTCTATAATTCACACCTGCCATAGATATAGTATTATTATAAATCAATTATTGAATCCTACTTCTCAATGAAAAAAACTTCTCAATATCATGACCAGGCTGGCGATGGTATTGACAAAAAGATTTAGCATGAAAGTAAGGTGAAGTTGTCTTAGATGGATCAATTGGTTTGATCTGGGGAAGTTTTAACACATTCCTTTGTATCAACAGAGACATAATGCTATGAAAAGATTCATTCAAAGGAGTAAACTCTTTTTCTCTTCTAAAGAATTTAGACAAAGGAGGCACACTTGTAACACCTAAGCGTTGATTGTTGTTGTTGTTGATATTGTCATTGATTTTGATGAATCCTTTGTTTGGTTTGAACTTTGCAAATACTTGTTGAGCACTATCACCCTTATAACTCGGAGCCATGGAAGGAGAAGATTGTTCCAATTGACTCACAGTCAATTGATAATTATGAAGTACTACAAACAACTATGGAATGGAAGTAAACTCAGTTAAGAGAAGTTTATCCCTAATATCTTTTTGTAAATTAGCAACAAACATCTTTTGAATGTTATGATTAGGCATAGGAAAATAAACCTTAGAATACAAATGCTTATATCTACCAATAAAATCAGTCACTTTTTCTTTAATTCCTCGTTTACAATGCATCAAATCAGTCAAAGTAACTTTAGGACCAATGTTATCGTGAAATTGTTGAATAAAAACATTAACAAGTTGAAAATAAGTAATAGAATAAGGAGGCAAAGAACAATACCATTGCAAAGCTTTATCCCTTAATGTTCTAGTAAGCAAATTTGCTAGCAACTTTTGATCATGAGCAAAGTCACTAGACAAAGTTTGTAATATATTAACATGAGTTAAGATATCACCTTTTCCATTATAAAGTTCCAATTGAGGGACTTCTACATGTTTAGGATGGATGTCTCTAACAATGTCATTGGATAATGGGCTCACTACATCAAATGTGGGCACATTATATTTGGATTGATACATAGAAGCTATTTTATTGTTGTAAGAAAGACACTGTTTGGGCTAGACTATTGATTGTAGTTTTAGTAGAAGGATTGAAATTAGACATGTTGGATTGAGAGGGTGGAGTAATATTATTGAATGAAGGAAGAGATTGAGAATAAGGAGGTGGGACACTATGAGAAGTAGGTAATGGAGAAGATTGGGTAACACATGGAAGACTCATACGAGGAATAAATAAATTGTGATTGAAGGAATTGCCCCCTTGACTAACATTTATAGGTGATTAATGTGATTGGGTAACAAGGGGAACACTTATGGTAGGAGAAATGAAAGAAGAGGTATTTCCCCCATGAATAACATTTGTAGGTATAACTATTGGATATTCTCATGCATTGTTGCTGTTGGGATATGTTGTTGTCATTGATGTCAACATATTCTTGTGATTTGTTCTGGTGATTGCTGATTTGGAAGATTTTCTGATCCAGTTTGTAGTGTTGGTTTGTTGATCATTGTTTTGTTGAGTTCAGTATATCCTCTGGTATATTCTAGTGTGATCAAATCTAGTGCTAAGATTTTGGGATATTGTTTGGGATGGTCTTGTGTATCTTCATTTCAGATTGTTCATGATTTACTACTCTGCAAGTTATCTTTCTTTGTGAGAGTTGCTGATTGGTTATGTTCTTGAGATTTCAGACATTGGCTGATGAAGATTTGAAAGTCATGTTGGTGCAATTTCAATTGTTTTAGACGATTCTAAAAATCTTGTTGGTGTTTCCTAGTCGTGTCATATTTTCTTTGATGATCCACATTTTTTATTGGAAATGTGCCTCTAATTCACTTTTCATGTTCGGGTTGATTGGGCTAAGCTACACCGATGTAACAATAGAGTGAAAGACTGCATAGGAGTTGTGTTGATGATCCGATGGAGCTGTCTTAGGCGGTCTGAGTTGACATCGAATATCAAGGGTTCCGGTCTGGAGTTAAGCTGATACCTGTTGAAGTTACCTTAGGCAATTGGGTCGATATTGGCTATCGAGTTAATATGCTGAAGGCTACACTGAAGTCCCGATAAGTTTGTCATGTTTTGTCTCGAAGTGGTTCGCTCATCGGGATAGCATTTTTGGGCTTGATCTGATGAGCCGATGAGACTGCTCTTTGTTATCGAAGATTGGAGTAACCTTGCAGTGCTTGTGTCGATGTCCCGATGAGACCACCTTAGGTTATCGGGATAACATTGCATGTCGGGGTAACTATGCAGGGTTGGTGTCGAAATCCCGATGAGGTCTGCTCTTGCCTATGAGAGATCGGGACAAAATATTACATGCCTTACCGATGACCAGATGGAGTCACCTTCGGCGATCGGGTATCATTGAGTGATCGTCTTTACTGTCTGAAAGCTATATCGATGACCGATGGAGCAGAGACCAACTGCAGGAGCGAGATCGAACCGAGATCCAAAAAGGTTAACTGTTCGACACTTAGGATGCGACTATTGGTGTATTTGAATACGAACTGACCCAGATCCTTGTTGCATGTGGGATAATTGGTTTTCCATGAATGCAAACCAATGCAGGTAGACAGTTAGACTTCAAGCCGTTGGTGCAGTTGCTCAGATGAACTATCGACTAGTTTGGTATTAGAAGCAAAATGTGAACTGAATGTGTAGGAGAGCTATGGTAGCCATTGAGTATGTTGTAACTCTTATTCGAGCATTGTATGTTATGTCTGGAATGACTGTTTGATAGAGTGAAAAATGAAGTTTGTAGACTGGACTTTATTGTATTGTTTTTGACATACTATTAATAAAGTCGATTATCTGTTGGTGGTGGGTTTTTCTCCCAAAAGGGTTTTCCCATGTTAACTTTGTGTGTTATATCTCTATGTTGTTTATTTGTGTATTCTCATGCTTGTGCCATATTCTGTAAATGTTGAAAATTTGTATACACTAGTCTATTCTCCTCTGCAAATTGACATTAGAAAAGCGAATTTCCACACTTGCTTTCCTTTCAAGTGGTATCAGAGCTTGGCCCATTTTGTTATCCTTGTTTGGGTAGGGTTGGTTTTTGTGTCAGTTCTATTTTAGTGGGAGTCTTGCAGAGTGTCTACTTGTTTTACAGGTTGAGATGGTGAGCACCTCAGGGCGCATAGACATGGAGAAGTTTAATGGTTCCAGTTTCAAACTATGGAAACTCAAGATGGAAGACTTGCTGGTCGATAGAGATCTTTGGTGTGTTGTGACTGCAAATTCTAAGCAAGGGGTCTAATCAAGCTATGTCTTGCTGATTCTGTTCTATTAAGCGTCGATGAGGAGAAGACTACAAATCTTCTCTGGAATAAGTTGGGAGACATTTATCAAGGAAAATCCTTGGTGAATAAACTTTTCTTGAGGAAGAAGTTGTACTCTCTGAAGATGGATGTAGGAACACCATTGGAAAACCACTTAAATGCATTCAATATGGTTCTTTTGCACAGTTAACTTTTGTTGGTGTGTCCATCCAGGAAGAAGAACATTGCATGATGTTGTTGTGTTCATTGCCTGACTCTTGGGAACACTTAGTGATGGCCATCGGTAGTACTATGACCCAGTTCAAGATGGATACTATGGTAAATACTCTTTTATCAGAAGAAATGAGAGAAGTCTTCTGAGATGACAAAAGATGCACTCTCCATTTGAGGGAGACTGAAGGAAAAAGACAAGAAGAAAGGTAAGAAGTCCAAGTCTCAAGAGAGATTTAATGTCCAAGCAAGAAGTCAAAGGTGAAGTGCTGGAACTATGGGCAGAAAGGGCATAACCAAAAGGATTGCAAGGAGGAGAAGAAGAAGAAGAAGTATTTTGACACTGAATCTTCTCAAAGTGATGTAGATGCATTTGTAGCCACCCTGGAAGTACCTACATCAGATGACACCTGGTTGGTAGATTTTGGCGCATCTTTTCAAATGACCTCTCACAAGGAGTGGTTCTCGAAGTATGAACCGTATGGTGGTGGAAAGGTATATTTGGCTAGTGATTCTACATTGGAGATTGTAGGGAGAGGAAGAATTAAAATTCAATTATCAGATGATAGAGTGAAGGGGATCTAAAGAGGGGAAAAGCCAACAAGGTGGATTAGTGGTGGTTAGCATACAAATCAAACACTAAAAGCATAAGAAATGAAGCACGCATAAAACCACATAAAATTATGAAAATAATGCTTATACCTTGCTATCTTTACCTCTCCCTCTTATTGATATTGATGAAGTGAAGGCACCCCTTGATGATGCTCCACTTGATATGTTCCTTGCTTGATTTTGGATATGGAATCCTCTCCTTTGTGCTCAACAAGACTAATGGATGGATTATTGGATTGTTAGATTTGAGTGATGGCTTATGAATTTGATAGATTTGAGGGAGGATTTAGAAGAGGATGAGAGGAGAATAGAACAGCATGAGGATGCATGAGAACTGGATCATTTTGTGAGGATAATAAGCTCCAATTTATAGATTGGAGAAGGCCAATGAAGGGCCAATATTGATTTTAGATAGAAGGCATGGATCAAGGGTGCCTTGGGAAAATAAACAGGAATATAAAATTCCTTGGGAGAAGGGGGGAGAAATTTGAATTTCAAACTTGAGGAATTAAAAATTCCAAAATAAGGATGCATTGAGGAATTCAAAGAAATTTGAATTTCTTTGAGAGATTGAAAGTTTGATATGACATGAGTGGGAATTAAAAATTGGAGAATAATGATAAGCATGATTATGAGAGATTCTAGAAGAATTAATTAGGCTAAGTGGGATTAGGAAAAGTGATTTGTAGGAATCACATGACTAGGTTGATTAATTAGAATTAATTAACTGAGCGGGTTTAGAGGAAATAATTATTGAGAGGACTTTAGAAGAATAGGGGAATAATTAATTTATTTGATAAATTAATTATTGGATAATAGTGACAGGATTAATTAAATTAGATTTAATTGCTTCTGAGAGGAATAAGGATAACATAATTAAAGTCAATTAATTATGTTGATAGGCTTAAATTAATTAAATATTAATTTTAGGTGTCTACATTTTGCCCCTCTTTGATATAGCATCATGAAATGATGTTATATAAAAGAAGAATTAAACATAGTGGAGGAAAAGGATAAGGACTAGTAGCATGATGCCCCAGTCATGGGATGAGGAAGAATTATAAGGAGGAAGGATGACGAGGAAGCAGTTGTATGCCCCCTCAAGAGAACATGTGGGTTCGAAGAACACAGGTGTGCTCTTGAAAGGAATTAGAAGAATAAGCGATGAAAGGATTAAGATAAAAGAGGGAAGTAGGATGAGTTAGACTGTTGTGAATGAAATGAGACAAAGAAATGATGAATGGATTGGATTTCTTGTTGAGCAAGTATAGAGAGCAAACTTAGATTTGATATTGCCATGGATAGTCTACACCACTGATTATAAGAACCAGGATGATATGAAGATTCGAGGCATGGACTGATGCTCAGTCGAACAGAAATGCCTTGCACACAATCATGCAAGTGTTGATAAACACTAATGCAGGGTTGTCGGTTCATTCAAGGAAGACCTTCAAACACACCATGCCATGAAAACTATGCCCCATTATAAACCAACCAAGACATACCAAGATATAGGATGATCAAGGCAATCCCTAACAAGTATAGTCCTGGGACACAAGATGAAAAACAAAGCGAAAAGCTCAAGCATGCAAACAACATGCACATGACCAACTGATATCTCTTGCCAAGAGTAGGAAATGGATTTGGATAAGCTGCTAGATTAGGGATGGATGCATCCTGATGGGCAGGATGATGGATTGATTGATGGATGACAAAAGACAAGTTGGATGTGCAAGATCTGCAGATGAGAGAATTGTTGCTTGGATTTGATTAGCAAAGTATGGATGGGTGTTTGGATTAGGCAAAAGTCAGTGCAAGCTCAAGTAGATGGGGAAAGCTAAGTTTGATGGATTGGATAGGATTGGAAGGAGGATAAATGATTAGATAGGATAAAAAAGGTGGATCGATGATTGAATAGGGTTGGATTGAGGATGGGATTAATGATTGAATTGGAGGAGATGGAGAATATGATTGGATAAGATAGGATTGGATTATAAATTGGATTGGATGGGGTGGATTGGTGGATAGGATTTGATTGAATGGAACCAATGACAAGGGAGAACCAAGGATTGGTAAGAGGATACATGGATGAGGGATGAAGATATTGTTTGGATAGATGGATGAAGTGGATGGATATGGATAAGATATGGAGGAATAAAGGATGGAGGGTAGGGTGATGGAGACCCAAGGACCATGTTGCAAAGGAGTGCAATGCCCCACACTAGAGGTAGTGGAATTAAGGATTAAAGGATGGTGGATAAAGATGTATGAGGTTGGAGGATAATGTGTAATGGATATGGATGGTAGAGGATTAAGGTGATTAAGGCTTGAATGCTCCAAAGCATGTATGCATGATTCATTATTTTGCCCCTTATATGATCAAGATGAAAGATAGGAATGGAGGATTCATTTTGATAGGATGAGGGATATGAGATGGAGGATATGGATATGATAGTCAAGATCAAAGATAGGAAAGGATAATGGACTTGGATATGATGCAGATGGATGGAAGGATTGTGTGGATGAAGCTTGCCCCCAAGTGTAGAGTGCAAGGGGATGAGGGGATTACACATGACATTTCTTTGCCAAGTTTTCATCATGGTACTTACCCAAGGTGCCACAAGAAGTGGTTTTCACCATTGGATGGAATAATTTTTCTTTACTTTTTTTGGATTTTTTTTTTTGGTACTTTTTCTTGATTTTTTTGATTTTTTTTGAATTTTTGAATTTTTGGAATAGTTTGGATGGATAAGGATGAGGATGAGTGGATATGGAAGATAATGGATGCGTGAAAGAGGAAGGGAGGACTCAAGCATCTAGTTCCATAGATGGTATCATTTACCATTGCTTTGAATTCAAGGTATTCTCATAGATGTTGGTAACAATAATTGGGGAGATGAAATGGATAGGGGATGGAAGATAAGGATTTGGAAATGATTGGACTAGTGGAATGGGATTGTGAAAAGTGGATGGTGGATAATGGATGGAGTTTTGAAGAATTTGTGGAAGATCAACATTGGCACACACCTTGAAGGGTGTTGGAGTAGTGGAGGAGAGGATTTTAGATTATATGTAGGTTTTGGGAAATGAGAACCCAAAGTAGAGGAAGGGAGTGATGGAGTTGGGATGGTGGATTTTGGGACATAAGGACCCAAAATGGATTTTGAAGATTGAGGAGTGTTAGATGGAGGATTGGAAGACTTAAGAATGGATGGTGCTTTTGGATTAACAAGTTTGGATGCCAATTTTGATTTTTCTTTGGGATGCATTGCTTCTTTGGGAATCCACATAGTTTTTGATTTTTTCTTTTGGGGCCTTTGTGGCCTTTTTGATTTTTCTTTCTTTCGGATCATATTTTTCTTTTGAGCATGTCGTTTTGAGGGGACATGTTGATCCTTTTATTTTTGTGGATTTTTAGCTTTATGCTCTTTAGATTGGGCATCCCAATTGCTTCCAATAGCAACAGGATGGGTGCATGAGGATGAAGGATTCATGGATTTTATGGATGGGATGGTGGAAAGAGAGTGCTGGGAGGCATCCAAGGATGTGTGCTTTTGTTGATCTTGATTAAGGATTATTTGAGGTGATGGAGTGGAGGATGGAGGGATGTAAGGACCCAATATGGATGGAAGAGATGGAGGATTGAGCATCAGAACATAGGGGCCCAAAGTGGATGGAAGGAATGAAGGGTTTAACTTTGGAACATAGGGTCCCAAAATGGATGGAAGGAATGAAGGGTTTAACTTTGGAACATAGGGTCCCAAAATGGATGCGGAAGATGAGAGATAATGGGATTTTGATTTGTATGGAAATTTGTATTTAGGAGGAATAGAGGATGTACCAACATCTTGAGAATTATCTTGAGGACCCTTATTATTTCAGAAACAAGGTGCAAGTCCATTTTGAGGGGGATGAGATGTGGAAGGAAGATTAGGATCTTTAGATGGATTGGGATTGTGACATGGGGATGAAGAGATACTTTTATCTTGACTAGGGAGGGTTTCATGAGATGAAGTGGGAGGGGTGATTGGATCATGAGATGGAAGAGGATCATGTGATGATAGAGGAATCATATGATCATGAGAGGAGGTGGAGGGGATGGGATCAATAGATGGAGTGGAGGGAGATGCATCATGAGATGGAGAGGTTTCTATGCTAGCATGCTTTGGAACAAGCTTTTGACATGTTTGGAGTTGTGGGGATTGTGTGATGGAGGAAGGTATGATGGTATCTTGAAGTGTGGAGGATTGGGATTTGTTTTGAGGTGGAGGTGATTGGGGTGGATGGAGGGATTGAGGAGACTTGGCCACTTTGCTTTGAGGTGAGGAGTTTGTCTCCTTTGCTAGCATGTCTTGGATAAGATTATGGATGATGGATTTGGAGGATGTGGACAATATGGATTTTGGAGGATTAGGATTAGATGGAGAATTAGGATTGGATGGAGGATTAGGATAATGGATTGGGGAATTAGGATTAATGATTGGAGGAATATGAAGTGAAGGATTTGGATGGGGAGTAGAGGTAATGAATGTGCTGTGAAAGGATGGGGATTGGGATGTAGATGGGTGGGGAGATGGAGGTATACATATTGGATTAGAGGAGTATGTGGATGAGGGATAATATGGATATATGGATGAGGAATAAGATGGAGATATGGATGGGGGATAAGATGGATTTATGGATGAGGAATAAGATGGATTTCCCTTGTCGAAGGTAGAGGAAGGATAAGAGATATGGTATAGATTGGGATTGGGTGCAATGTGTTGAGATGGGATGGATGAAGGTACGATAGGTGAGTGGGAGATTATGGGATTAACTTGGTAGGCAGGTTCATGAATTTCCATGAGCATCTTCTCATACCAAGCTTTGAAATTATGGGTAGTCATGTTGAGAGTGAAGGATTAGATTGAAATTGGATGGATATGTTTTGGAGGGGAAAGATTATGAAGATGATGTTAAATGAAGATGAGGATTTGGATCTGGCTTGAATTGATGATGGATTAGATTTGATTAGGTTTGGATTGGATTGGATTTTGATTTGGATTGGAATTGGTTTGATTGGATTTGGATTGGATTTGATTTGGATTGGATTTGATTAGTCCTTGGATTAGGACATGATTAGATTTGGATTTGGATTAGATTTGGATTTGGATTTGGATTTGGATTTGGATTTGGATTTGGATTGGAATTTGGATTGGAATTTGGATTTGGATTGGAATTTGGATTTGGATTCGGATTGGAATTTGGATTTGGATTTGGATTTGGATTTGGATTGGAATTTTGGAGATTTGATTGGATTAGAGGAAGAATGAATATTAGTTGAGGAAGGATGATTGTTTGAATGGATGAAAGTGGATTGGGGATTGGAGGATTTCTTGGATAGATAGAAATGGATGATGACAAGATGGAGTTTGGAAAGAGTGATGATTGATTGGTTGTGGGGGATGGACTTGGCAAGAGATGTCAAGTAAAGAAAACATAATGGTCAAAATAAGTTAGACTCAAAAAACACTCATTCTCCTTCAGAACATATCCTATGGCAAGAAAAGACAATAGTCAATGGGTCCCAGTTGGTTTCCCAACTATGCTTACCTAGAGCAGATACTTAGATGCTTGACCCCACTGGCTCCCCTCCACGAGACTCACTTCTCAAGGCAGCCAAGCATCAATTCCCATGAAAACTCCTCATGGCGAACTTTGTGTCTCTACTAAGGGCCATAAAAATATGGGTGGCTTCAGAGGTCCGACCTCCTGCACCAATGACTAGAAGGTTTTTGGCCACTATGAACAAGGTGTTTAGTAAGTCTTCCCGTTAGGAGCTACCCTTCGAAGTTGTGCAAGTGCAATTGAGGCCTATAGCCCAATGAAGCACCAAGAACTTAGTAGTCACGCAAACATGATTGAGATCTCTAGGATCCTACTAAGCACCCAATGTGAGAGTGAACTCTCATATAGCCCCAACTATTGACCCTTTCGTGGTCAATGTCCTATTTATTATAGTGACTTGGGAACCCCAGGTCTGGATGTACTCACTTGGGTCATTCCCCTCTTACCTTCTCAAAGAGCAAGTTGGGAGGGCAGGCCCGCTAAGGGTAAGCATGCAATCAAACAAGAAAAGGTTCGAGGGTCAGGATTTCTGATTGTCTATATAGACAAGAGCATACTCTCCTACCTCAATACTTTCCTCAAACACAAAAAGAGAGAGTTCTTTTACCCTTAATTGGATCTAGGTGCCTAGAATAAAATGATTAAGAAGAACACAATGTTTGGTTGGATTTTCTTAGGCAACCTACAAAACAACTTGATTAGTAGTTTGAAAATGAAGTCTTCAACAAGCGTCTTGCAAAAAGACAACAAAATGACAAAAATATTATTTTTAATTTTTTGGGAATGAGTAGAAAAACAAGAATGAGAACTTTTCTACTAATGACAAATGTGGTTTTGGAGGAAAGTTTGATGGGTAAATGGGGTTTGACTATATTTTTGCCACTTTCCAAGGGATAGGCAAGAATAAAATGGGGATTTTGGAGGAGAAGTGAAGGAATGGAAAAATTTGTCCAAGAGGGACAAAGAAGCAAAAGTTGCAAATAGAAAATATGAGAAAATTTGGAGATGATTGGATAAAAGTGGAAGGAGTTATGGCAAACCCTAAAAATAGAGGAATGTGGGATTTTGGGCTTCAAAAAGTGAAATTTGGGATAAGGTCCCCAAGGAAGGGAATGTGCAAAATGGAAAAGCCAACAAGGTGGATTAGTGGTGGTTAGCATACAAATAGAACACTAAAAGAATAAGAACATGAAGCATGCATAAAACCACAAATATGAAAATAATGCATATACCTTGCTATCTTTACCTCTCCCTCGGATTGAGCTTGATGAAGTGAAGGCACCCTTTGATGATGCTCCACTTGATATGCTCCTTGCTTGATTTTGGATGTGTAATGCTCTCCTTTGTGCTCAACAAGACTAATGGATGGATTATTGGATTGTTGGATTTGAGTGATGGATTATGAATTTGATAGATTTGAGAGAGGATTTAGAAGAGGATGAGAGGAGAATAGAACAACATGAGGATGCATGAGAAGTGGATATTTTTGTGAGGATAATAAGCTCCAATTTATAGATTGGAGAAGGCCAATGAAGGGCCAAGATTGATTTGATTATGAAGGGTTGAGATTGATTTTAGATAGAAGGCATGGATCAAGGGTGCCTTGGGAAAATAAACAGGAATATAAAATTCCTTGGGATAAGGGGGGAGAAATTTGAATTTCAAACTTGAGGAATTAAAAATTCCAAAATAAGGATGCATGGAGGGATTCAAAGAAATTTGAATTTCTTTGAGAGATTGAAAGTTTGATATGACATGAGTGGGAATTAAAAATTGGAGAATAATGATAAGCATGATTATGAGAGATTATAGAAGAATTAATTAGGCTAAGTGGGATTAGGAAAAGTGATTTGTAGGAATCACATGACTAGGCTAATTAATTTGAATTAATTAACTGAGTGGGTTTGGAGGAAATAAATATTGAGAGGACTTTAGAAGAACAAGGGAATAATTAATTTATTTGATAAATTATTTTTTGGACAATAGTGACAGGATTAATTAAATTAGATTTAATTGATTCTGAGAGGAATAAGGATAACACAATTAAAGTCAATTAATTATGTTGATAGGCTTAAATTAATTAAATATTAATTTTAGGTGTCTACAAGATCAATGGAGTTCTTCATATACCAAGTCTGGAAAGAAATCTTCTCTCTGTAAGTAAACTTAATGATGCTAGAGTACAAGTTACATTTGTATCTAGTGGTTGCAATATGACTAGGGGTTCCATTGTATTGGCAAAGGGTGATCATTTTGGTACTTTATATAAGTTAAATGCTGAATCTATATGTTGTAATATGGTCTCTGAAATGTTAGTTAAGACAACTATAATGATGCATAATGCTAATTCATTGGAAGCTAAACTTCCTGTTGAGAAAACAATGCTCTGGCATAATAGGTTAGGCCACATAGGTGAAAAAGGCTTAAAAGCCTTGAAAAATAAGGATCTGGTTGAAGGTCTGGATGATTGTAGTTTTGAGTTTGATCATTGTATATATGAAAAACATAACCGTGTTCATTTCTATTGCAGTTCTCATAAGTCTTCTGATATTCTAGATTATGTTCACTATGATGTGTTTGGTCGAGTGGATGTACCTTCTTTGTCTAAGTCTAAATACTATGTATCTTTTGTACATGATTATTCAAGAAGGGCATTTGTGTACTTTCTTAAAAATAAATCAGAAGTGCTCAGTCAATTTAAGGAGTTTAAGAACCTTGTTGAAAATCAGATTGGGAGAAAGATTAAATGTTTAAGAACAAACAATGGTGGTGAATTTTGTAGTGCAGATTTTGACAAGTACCGTGTTGATCATGGAATTAAGAGACATAAGACTGTACCTTACACTCCACAATAGAATGGAGTTGCAGAAAGGTTGAATCGGTCTCTAATAGAGAAAGCAAGAAGCATGTTGAGCAGGGTTGGGCTGGAACAAAAATTCTAGGCTGAAGCAGTTGCTACAACATGTTACCTATTGAATCGTTCTCCTACTTCAGCATTGGTAGACAGAACACCTATGGAAGCATGGTCTGGTAAGAAACCTTCTTTAAGGCACCTTCATATTTTTGGTGCAAAGGCATATGTTCATGTGCCTGATGTTAATAGATCTAAATTGGATAACAAAGCGGTGAAATGTATCTTAATTGGCTATGGAGTTGGTGTGAAAGGATACAAACTTTGGAATCCAGTGCAGATTTTGACAAGTACCATGTTGATCATGGAATTAAGAGACATAAGACTATACCTTACACTCCACAACAAAATGGAGTTGCAAAAAGGTTGAATCGGTCTCTAATAAAGAAAGCAAGAAGCATGTTGAGCGGGGCTGGGCTGGAACAAAAATTCTAGGCTGAAGCAGTTGCTACAACGTGTTACCTATTGAATCATTCTCCTACTTCAACATTGGTAGACAGAACACCTATGGAAGCATGGTCTGGTAAGAAACCTTCTTTAAGGCACCTTCGTATTTTTGGTGCAAAGGCATATGCTCATGTGCCTGATGTTAATAGATCTAAATTGGATAACAAAGTGGTGAAATGTATCTTAATTGGCTATGGAGTTGGTGTGAAAGGATACAAACTTTGGAATCCAGTGACTGGTAAGGTTGTATACAGCAGAAGTGTGATTTTTCATGAGCTGAAGCCTATGTCACTAGATCATAATATAGAAAAGAAAGGAGAAGCTGAGGTTGAAATTCCTCTAGCCAAAGAAGAGTCTCCAGAGATACCTGAAGATGAGGAGAGTTCAAGCAGTTCAAGTAGTTCTGAAGAACATGATGATGAGCCTCCTATGGAACCTCAAGAAGCCCCAACACCAGAGTTGAGAAGATCTACTTGAGAGAGGCAGAAACCTAATAAGTACAGTCATTTTATGTTAAATGTTAATTGTGCTTATGCTTTACCTACAGATACTAATGAGCCTAGGATTGACAAAGAAGTAATTGAAATGCTTAATTCAAATTCCTGGTTGGAAGCCATGAATGATGAAATATCATAATTGGATAAAAATGGAACTTGGGATTTGGTGCCATTACCTTAAGGCAGAAAGTCTGTAGGCTACAAATGGGTATTTAAAAAGAAGTATGGTCAAGATGTCAATGTTGACAAAAACAAAGCAAGACTGGTTGCAAAGGGGTATTCATAAAAAGGAGGTATTGACTATGGAGAAATCTTCTCTCTTGTAGCTAAGATGACATCTATTACATTTCTCTTGTCACTTGCAGCCGCATATGATTGGGAGATTGAGTAGATGGATGTGAAGACAACATTTCTTCATGGTGATCTTGAAGAAGAAATTTATATGTCCCAGCCTAGCAATTTGTGGAAAAAGGTAAAGAACATCTAGTATGCAAACTCAAGAAGTCTTTGTATGGTTTAAACCAGTCTCCCAGAATGTGGTATCAAAAGTATGATACATTTTTTTTGTCCTTGGGCTTTGTGAGATCAAAAGTTGATCATTGTGTTTACTACAAAACTGATGGTGATAGGATTCTTATCACAACTTTGTATGTAGATGATATGTTGTTCATAGGAAACACAAAAGGTATGATCTCAGATTTAAAATCTCAGCTTTCTATGAAATTTGAAATGAAGGATTTAGGACTAGAAAATTACATTCTGGGAATGGAAATTAAAAGAGATAGATCTAAGAAGAAACTTTGGTTCAACCAGAGGAAATATATAAACAATGTTCTTGACAGGTTTCATATGTCTGACTGTAAACCACAGGTTGTTCCCATCTTGCAGGGAACTAAGCTATCTATGTCGGACAATCTAAAATCTCCAAAAGAGATTGAAGACATGAAAAGTGTACCTTATGTAATTGCTATAGGCAGTCTGATGTATGCTATGTTTTGTACAAGACCAGACTTTGCCCAACCAATGGGAGTACTTAGCAGGTTTATGTCAAATCCAGGGAAACCACACTAGGATATTGTAAAGAGGGTGTTTAGATACTTGAAGGGTACTTTAGACTTTGCATTGTGTTATCATGGTAATCTAGAGGATTCAAAGATAACTCTCAGCATTTGTGGTTATACGGATTCTAATTGCGCAGGGGATATTGACAGCAAGAGATCCACTAGTGGATATATTTTTGTCCTGAATGGTGAAGCAATTAGCTAGATGAGCAAGCGGCAAGCTATAGTCACTTTGTCCACTACAGAGGCAGAATACATGGTGGCCACACATGCTTGTAAAGAAGTTGTCTGGCTTAGGCGTTTGAGTTCGGATATTGGTTTTAATGCAGGGCAGGCTGAAATATGGAGTGACAGTCAGAGTGCCATATGTTTGGAAAAGAATCCTACTTTCCTTGCCAAGTCGAAGCATGTTGACGTTCGGTATCACTTCATTCATGACATGGTGGAAGATGGAAAAGTTTATCTTAACAAGGTAGACACTCTGGAAAATGTTGCAGATGCCTTGACAAAACTGGTTAGTATGCACAACTTTAGGTGGTGTTCAATTTCTATGGGTCTTCATACCCATGTCTCTCAGTAACGTCTCAAATGGTATTCGTTCTAGTGAATTCCTCATCAAGTGGGAGTTTGTTGGAAATGTGCCTCTAATTCACTTGTCATGTTCAGGTTGATCGGGCTCGCCTACACTAATGGAATAGCAGAGTGGAAGACTGCATCAGAGTTGTGCCGATGATCCGATGGAGCTATCTTAGGCGGTCCGAGTTGACATTGGCTATTGGGGGTTCCAGTCTGGAGTTAAGCCGATACCTGTTGAAGTCGCCTTAGGCGATCAAGTCGATATCAGCTATCGGGTTAATATGCTGAAGGCTATGCCAAAGTCCCAATAAGTTTGTCTTGTTCTGTCTCAGAGTGCTTCACTCATCAGGATAGCATTTTTGGGCTTGATCAGATGAGTAGATGAGACCACTCTTTGTTATCAGAGATTGGAGTAACCTCATAGTGCTTGTGTCGATGTCCCCATGAGACCACCTTAGGTTATCGGGATAACATTGCATGCTGAGGTAACTGCTCTAGGTTGGTGTTGATAACCCGATGAGGTCTTCTCTTGTCTATCGGAGATCGGGATAACATCTTACATGCCTTACCGATGAACCAATGGAGTCGCCTTCGATGATTGCGTATCATCGGACGATCGACTTTACTGTTTGAAAGCTATATCGATGGCCGATGGAGTAGTGACCGACTGCGGGAGCGAGATCGAACCAAGATCCAAAAATGTTAACTCTCGGACACTTAGGATGTGTTACCGCATCATTCTTCCTTTGTAATAAGAAAAAATTCCCTTTAAAAAGGAATTTTCCTTTCGGAGTCCTAGTCTTTCTTGTAATACCTCGGTTCAAGCCCTTAGTCCATTTGCAAACCATCTTCCAATCAAAAAAAAATGAAAACGCTAAGTTTTAGTAATTGGTTGAACTTTGTGAACACTTTGAACCATCTTGAACCGGGTTCAATAGGTTCATTTAGGTTCCACAGGTTCCTAGGTGTTCAGGGAATTTTTCATACTAACATTTTCTTTAAGTGTTTTGCAGCAGCTCTTTAAAGATTTCTTGTTCGGTAATGTGTTACATCATCTCTCTCTAGGCGTTGAACTCATTGAACAAAGTTCAAAAGGTTCAAACGTGTTCAACATGTTCAACATAGCACAAATGGTCAGCATCTTGGCATAATTAATATTCTCAACAAATATTTTCCTTGAGCGTAGCGTACACCTTGAAATACTTGAACCCCAATGAAGTTTGTTCAGGATGTTCATATGTGTTCAAAGTTGGTGGGTCCCATGGGTTAAATGATTTGATGGTGCATTGATTGCCAAATATGAGGAAGGTGAACCATATCTTAAGTGATGTCAATTGTTGGCTTTCCAAAGTAAGTAATCATTTCAGGAACTAGCAGTTACTTCAAAAATGCCGCCTTGCATTTAATGCATGCGTGCGATGTCCAATCCACAAACATAATACACTCAAACTGACAATTGGAATTATTGCACTTAATAGTTTCGTATCATTTCTCTACCTATAAGGTATGAAGGATTAACTCTCCGAAAATTTGTTCCTCGCTGCTGCGGTGTTATTTTTCCTTGATAGAAGTTTTAATCGCTAGTAGTCATCCGGTTGCTCAACTGTAAAGGTGAGTCCTATTCTTGTTCTCTCTAGTAATTTTTACCTATATTTATTCTCTCGTAGTAGGGTTGCTGCAACAAAATAAGGCTCATCACTTTGCATTATGAAGTCCACACTGCACTTGTTCGGGAATGTTTTTAGCCTTGCATGTATAGAGCCCATAGTTAGCGATACCGATCTTTAAGGGGAAATTATTGAAGTTCTAAAAGAAAGGGTATTCAAGGGGATTGATGGTTCTTTTGGTGTGGAGATTTTGAGTAGCGGTCTCATAGAGGTAGCAGCTTTTCCCCCAGCTATCCCGTGCCTAGAATTGGTTCGAGAATGTATCGCTAGGTATGATCCAGTCTCTGAGACCATTAGAAAAGACGATGGTGAAACCCTTCTTGCTATAAACCATGAAGTAATTTCCTCTATCCTCAAGATACCTGATTACTAGTTCTCCAATATTTCCCCTCCTCAGTCAATCACTGAGTTTAACGTGGATAGGATTGAACACCAAAATAATGTAGCAAAATACTAGCTGAAGGTTCCTCAAAGGGGTGGTTCTAAGTTGCCCAAGAATCCCAATAAGAATCACAAGCTGCCTCACATTCACAATGTCATGCTTTTGTTGCACTGAGTCAGAGGCTCTGAAGAAGCCTACAGTTTCAATGACTAGATTTATTACTATGTGCAACTAGTGCTAGAGGGGAAGCAGTACCTTGACTGGGCGGAACTGATTGCCGATTCAATGAGGGAGCAAATGAGTATCGCCAAACAATTTAAGCAGAATTTCTTCATGTCTTCATATCTTGTATACTATTTGGCGTGTGTTAAGGATATAGTTGGAATACCATGAAAGCTCACTGAGAAGGATGTTCCCGTGTATGATTTCTACCCCATGCTGCAAAAAGATAATGTCTTGCAGGATTTCAGAAGGGTACACAATGCTTTTCTGGGTGATTTGTGCTATGAATTGAAAAATGTGAAAACCAAAAGAATCTCCGACGATGCGCAGATGTTGATAAATAGGTTTGGCAGTTTCTTTATACAGTTTCCTTGTTTCTACTATATAAGAATAGGCAGATTTGAAGAGGAACCCTTCAAACTCCCTCATTATTGTTCAAATTGCTTTGTTTTAGTGGAGATATGTAGGCAGCTGACCTCTGTGGTTAATAAGGTGCAACCCAGGGATAAATAGGAGGGCCATTTTCCCATCCAATTAGGTGTGTTGTCCTGTAGTTCAATGTCGGACGCCTTGAGCATTGGAGCAGATCTTAAGAACTTCAACTTTCCCCTGTATCCCGAAAGAAAAGGTTTTGATAATAAGGGTTTTTTCTCAGAGTCTTGGTCTAATGCCATATCTCCTAATGCCATAGTTAGAGGACTTTTAGGAAGATTGTACTGATAAACTCAAGATGTTCAAAAGGGGAAACATGAGGATGGTATTAGAACAATTTATTTCACTTTAGGTAAAGCTTGACATTAAGGGGCTCGAAGAGGACTATCTAGAACTGTTTGAACCCAGATACTTAGCTCGTGTAGAAACCAAGACACCTTCAATTAACTGGGACGAGGAAGAAGGAAATGATATACAACTAAGAATCAAAGGAGTTCTAGAGAGAACCATGGCATGGGTTGCTAGGAAGAAAGCAGTGAAATTAGGCGTCAAGTATAATTCTGCGAGAAGTAATGAGGTTCCTCTGCATTCACCAAAGTGTTTTTCTAATAATGCTTCTATGCCTGTTCATGCAGGTAAAGATAAAAAGTTGCCTTAGGCTAGACACAAGTCTCATTCAGCTTTGGATTTTTGTACTCCTCGACATACCTGGTCACAAAGTGCTACTCAGAGAAGGATGGATCAAGCTAAGGATACAAAGGTGAAGGATACAATTCTTGATGCCCAAATATTTGAAGTTGAGGACCTGGATAGTGATGTTGCTAATTCCCTAGATTCCCATGTGGTAACCATAGCTATGACACCACCTTCCAAAGCGATCAAAGGAACAACTAGCTCCAATGCAACTCCCAAGTGGTTAACCACTTCGGTTAATAAAAAGTGGAATTTCCTTCTTGTGACTATTCAAATTCAGGAGATGGTCGTGAAATATATTGAGAAGGGACCCAAACCGAAAAAGTTCAAAACAACTGCTCGTCTAGATAATGATGAAAGAACCAAAAAATGGGTTGCTGAAATTACCTCATACAAGCCCAAGGATGAAAACAAGGAGGCCAGTGCAAATGATTTTGAGATCACTAGGGTGGAGCTGGGAAACATGAGTAGGGACTCAGACAATCATTTCTTCCAGGTATCGGCAAAGAAAATGCTCACCAGATCGAACAAAGACAGGCCGAAAAAGAGAGAGCTAAAGCGACACATAAATATTCTTTCCTAGTTCATTGACATCATTGGTTGTTTTGGGGCACTCCCTATATCTCATGCTATGGAGAACTTTGACCCGACTTCACCAGAAAATAAAAAGTTAGTGAGCCAGATTCAACAAGCCAAAAGTATTGCAGAGGCCGTGGAGAGATGGATTGAAGGAATAGTCAAGGATGGAGAGAAGTATATCACTGACTCCCAGAAGTTATGTGATGAGATACAGAGCCTCATTGCAGAAGTTCAAAATCAAATTTTTCTATGGGTGAAAGAGGAACACAAATGGGAGAACGTCTTGTCGATGTTCATGAAAATAAAAGAGTATGGAGTTTCCCGATTTCTGACAGAGCATTCAATCAAATTGGTGACAGATGAATGTCAGCTCTTCATGTTGAAAAAGATTATAATGTGGCGAGCACTTACCTTCAAGTTTGTGATCTCTGATGCTAAGACTTCTGTGTATGAACTCCAAGACCTCCAATGCAGTATAGTTAATGACAACAAGGTGGTTAACCCTGACCATGATTGGCAATTGGGAATTTGCAGGCTCAACACGTAGGATGCGATAAAAGTTTTCCAAATATACATGGAGAAAATAAAAGCCAAGGGCAATTTCACTCCAGAGGATATAACATGGGTTGCTAAGATTGAGTCCATGACCTTTATTAGTAAAAATCAGTTACCAAAACATGCCAAAAAGATGGTGAAGCACCAGTGGGATAAGGAAGCGGCGAAGGCAAAGATCAATGCGATGAAGGTCTTGAACCAATCTATAATCTAGGAACTCACAACCACCCATGACACCCAGGAAAGCAGAGAAGAAGATGATGATGATGGGAAAGTGGCATAATGCATTGATTCTGGCCTTGTTTTCGTTTATGTGATTTTCATGTTTATGCAAAGACTTCGAGACATTTGTCCCAATTATATCTTGTTAGTTTCATAACTGTTCTGGGGGAGATCAAGTTTTTAGGGAGATCTCCCCTATTCTGAAAACTATAAATTAAAGGAAGATAGATGGAATAAGGGTTAGATTATGTAAAGAATTTTAGTTAATTTTTGGTTTGATATTCTTCTGTTTTGTAAAAATCCTATGGGAAGGAAGGATCAGATTTTTGAAATCTGGAATTGGAAAGGATTTATAGATGTATTATCATGCCTTTGTCGCATAATATATATATATATATATATATATATATATATATATATATATATATATATATATATATATATATATATATATATATATATATATATATATATATATATATATATATATATATATATATATATATATATATATATATATATATATATATATATATATATATATATATATATATATATATATAAGATCATACTCTTTTTGGGAGAGGGAAAATATGTGGGTTTTGAATCTGTGTAGACACATATCTTTGTATATGCTTATCTAATCAAACAACAGTAATGACCTTTCTCCTGCAGAAAATTAATATTTTTTTGGTACTCCTTCCTATGAGTGTTTGTTTTTAGGAAAAGATTTCTGCTTGAGAATAGATTCAGTTTCTCTTATCTATTCTTTTCTTATCTGAATTGTTAGAATGGTGTTCTGAACTTTGTTTTAGTTACTTCCATCTCTTGTATTGAAAAGATTGGAAAGTTAATTTTTCTTAGAAATATGTGTGAAATATTGGCCTCTCATCCAAGAATTAAGTAGGGAACCTTACATACTTTCAAGTTAAAAGCATACTACTCAAATAAAATTAATTAGATTATTCCCTGAATAACTAAAATAGGGAGCTATACCTATGGAAAATTTAGATGGATTTGGTTTATATAACACTTGCCCAACTGTTTAGTTGAACACTTATCTTTAAAAGAAGGCGACAGAGTTTGAAATTGATCATTTTAAGAAAGGCAAAATCCGTTCACTAACAGATTTTTGGCAACTCTGCTGGGGAAACGACAAAACAAGTAGAACATTCAATAGACCAGCATGCTTTGAGCATGTAAGATTTGTACTCGAAATTAACAATAACCACAAGTTTGCTTTGTCTGAGACAGATTTTCAAAGTACAGGAATATTGTTGGGCTTGAAAGAATTGTTTAAAGATCTGAGAACCCTAGGAGTAACAACACTAGATTCTCGTCCTTATACCAGATCATAGAGGAGAGAGGGAATACCATATAATTATTTTGAAGAATTGCAAGGGTTATCGTTTGCCAAAAATTTCACTCCCAAAAGAAACGTTAAAAGTAAACCTTCCTCTCCTATTAGAACTACTTCTATACCTTCCTCTTCAAACCCTTTGTTGGCAATATAACAAGGATATTGAGAAGGTTGATGATGATTATGGACATAACTGATTAAAGATGTTTTAGTATCTTGATATTATTATTTTGTCATTGATGTCAAGAAATTGATTTTCTAATTCAGTATGATGTTGCCATATCTTAAGAAATATGATATGAAGATTATAAAGAAGTCAGTAACAGGAAAGAATATGATGAATAAAGGGATAAGTTATTCAATGGGCAACTCTACCGAGTTAGACAATGATGAGATCTTGATGTTTTAGATTGTTTTAACATCATACATATGTTGTAAAATGTAAAGGTTAATACTGCACTATGTTATCAGGCAAAGAACCTAGTCAGTAAACCCTAAGGTTATCGCAGTCGGTTAATGAAGACAGAATGTCTACCGAGTAAAGTTTAGTATTCACCGAGTTGTAACCGAGCTATAACAGAATGCATTGAATGTTTACATGTGATATTTAATGAAAGAAGTTGATGAGTTGGAGCGGATCAATGATTGGCAAGCCATGGAAGAAGTTTGTTAACAAATCTAAGGCAATGGAAAGTCGGCAAGAAGATCTACAGCTCAGATTGAACCGCATTACCCTAACACAAGTTCCAAGATGATTATGCAAGTTCTGAGGCAGGGTAAAACATTTTTCAGATCGTAAGATACAATGAACCTGGACAAGATTGAAGATCTGATGGCTATGGTTGGTCATGGGAAATGTGATCAAGGAGATTAAGCGGTTAGATGATTGTTTATAAATAAGGAACTATTGATAAACAGTGGATGCGGGCAAGTGTATGCACAGGGATACTACATAGTGATCACCGAGCACAGAAGCTTGAAGACTTGTTGGAATAACAGAGTATTGATGCCCAACAGATAAAACAGATTAGTTCTATGTCTAGATTGTGTTGAACAAATAAGAATTTGCTTTAGCATTTTAGATGTGAAGTTGTAGATAGATTGTATTACTGTTAGCTTGTGAAAGTAACAGGAAATCTCTTAACCAAGTGGACTTAACAGTCTTATAAGTAAATCCTCTAACAAGGTGACATTCAAAATGAGTGTTTGAAATCCTTTGACAAGGTCACTTCTAACAAAGTGAAGATCCTAACAGATCTGAGGGAAATCCCTTAACCAGGTCACATCTAGCAATGTGTTTTGTAATCTTAAATAGGATTGTCTTTTAACCGACCATACTCTAGAAGAGTATATTTCTTAGTGGGTCCGAAATCCCACAGTGGTTTTTCCCTATTTGGGTTTCCATGTTAAATCTGGTGTTATGAGGTTTATATTGTTCATATGCTTTTGAGTTTGCATGTTTGACAGTTTTTATTATATGACTGATATATGTTACCGAGGTAGAATCTAATATTTTCATTGATGATTAAGTTTGTATGATTCACCCCCCCCTTCTCATCTTGTTGGCTATCGGATCTGTACTTATATTAAGTATCAGAACTATCACCCTTGGCAAGCACTAACGCTTACTGGAGTTCAAGCCCCTCCTCTAGTAACCATTTATCTTGTGTTCACTATGGCCCAACCATGGGGTGTTGCTGTTAGACCTCTTGCCCTCAGAGCTCATAACCCACTTACAAAAGGGGTGAGAGATGTCCTACCTAAGTATAATGGAGACAGAAAAGTCTTAGTTGAAGAGCACTTGAATTCTTTCAATGTAGCCATTGGGATTCTGGCAGTCCAATATGAAGATGTGGTTGTTAGGCTTTTTGCCCAACCTCTTACTAAGGGGACAGCAGATTGGTTCAGCCATCTATGAGCGGGATCCATAACTGACTAGAAAACAATGAAAACCACTTTTGAGAAAAGGTTCAAGAGCGCTGATGATAAACACTCTTTACTGGCTCAACTCACACAAATGAAAAAAGAAATTCATGAGCCAATGAGGGACTATTTAGCTAGGTACAATAAGATTATCCATAAAATCCCTCTGGCCAAAAGACCAACCACTGATAATCAACAACATTTCTTCATAAACTCCATGCCTCCTGATGTAGGGTTCCACCTTAGAAGAAATAGGCCGGCTGATCTTGAGACTGCACAAAATGAAGCTATACAACTTGAAGATGACCTAATAACCACCGGGAAATGGAGGAAGGATGTACAAACTCCTCAAGGTCAACCCCATGCATCCACCTCTTCTACTGACCCAGTTGTTCAATGGCTTGTCAATGATATGATTGCTTTGAAGAGGCAGATACCAAAGCCCGACAGTTCCTATCCGCAGCCTTATCAAGATATAAGCAAAAAAACTCCAAATTAGTATAACTATGGGTGATCATTGCAATTGCCTGTTGCTCCACAAAGATTGCAAATAGAGGCTCCTCCTGACAAGGGTGCTATGTGTCCATTTCATCTTACCATAGACCATGATGGCGGTTCTTGTCCTAATATGATAAGACGTGTTCAAATGCAAAACACAAAGGATGAATTAGGTGAGTTCACTAAAGCAGAGAAAATTCAAGAGGTACCTGGCGACTCTGGATCATTCTACCTCGAATATGAGTCAGATTCGGAAAGAGGTAGTAATATTTTGGCAACCCTTGAAGACCCTACATGTCCAATCCTAACAAGGAATCAACAAACTTCCTAGTCTTCCCCTTTTGTGAACCCTTCTGGAGGTAATTTCAAAGGTAAAGATCTCCCAAATAGTAGCTTTCCCTCTCATTCAAAGATTCCTGAAGTTAGGATTTTGCAAAGGAATCATGAAGATAAAAATAGCTCTTCTTCTTCCTCCTTCTTTGACATGATTGAATTTTGTAAAGCTTCTACTGTTCAACTTTCCACTACTGAATATTTGAAACTGAAACTGAAAGAATTAGATAAGCTAGTCAAGTATGTAAAAGGAGACTCTTCTTCAGAGTCCTCAGTGCATGGATGTGTGGAGAATAGTGATTTGTTTGCTGCTGAAAAATCTTCATCTGTTCCGTGCCCATCCGCTGAATTGATTAATTCCTGTGCTTTCCATAATGTTGAAGATAGGATTGATGTTGAGTTTCTAAAACCCAAGCCTTTCTACATATCCCTCCTCCTGAATGGTCAAAAGCTTAGCAATTGCATAATAGATTCAGGGGCATAAGACAACATAATTCCTTCATCTGTTGCTAGGTCTTTAGGTTTAACTCTCACAAAAACATTTGGGAGATGCTATTCAATGGATGGGAAATACGTTCCTATTATTGGATAGGTAAAGGACGTCCAAGCAGTGCTAGTAGAATGCCCTGATAAAAGAGTAAAATTGACTATCTTCGTTGCTGATATTCTTGCAAGTTACGGGATGCTCTTGAGTAGAACTTTTTGTAAGGACCTTGGAGGTGAAATCAAGATGGACTGGTCTGAAGCTATTATTCCCCTTGGAAAACAGAAAATCAAGCTTGAACCTGAGCCAAAAAATAAGTACACTGTCTTTCCTTCGGATAACCCTAAAGCCCAGATTCTATTTCAAGAATGCGAGTTCGTAAACTATCTCATCCTTGCACCCAGCGAAAGAGAACCTGAAGAAGCAGTTGACGAACTTGGCGGGTTGTGGCAGATGGAATTCAATGGAAGTTGCGCCAACTCTGGCTCTAGAGTAGGGGTAGTTTTAACATTTTTCCTTTTTCTTTCAAGTTGGATTTTAAGAATACTAATAATACTACGGAGTATGAGGCATTATTGTTAGGATTAAATGAGGCCAAATGCAAAGGTATCAAATTGCTCAAAGTTAAAGGTGATGCAGAGTTGATTGTTAGACAGGTGAAAAATGTCTATATAGTTAAGAATGACGGATTGAGACATTATAGAAATAGGGTTTGGGATGAGATAGAATTCTTTGATGCTTTCTCAATTGAAGCCATACCAAGGGATCAAAATAGTAGGGCAGATTCATTGGCCATTTCAGCTTCTCTTTTGTTACCGCATCTAGACTTTAAGGATAATTCATATAGGATTGAAATGATTTATAGGCCTACTGTCCCTGATAATGTAAATCACTAGAAAGTATTTGATGCAAATGCTCAAATCAAAGACTTTCTGGAATGTGTTCAGTCATTCTCCCAATCATATTTTGAAGGTTCTAAAAATAACTGTAAGGAGTTTAGTCCAGAGTCGGATGTTGATCCCACAAATAGTTTTATTCAGCTTAAAGGCAACAAAATTCCGAAAGGGGTAGTGACTCTAGAGAGTTTTTTCACTCGGGATGATGCGTTCATAGGCAAGAAAGTTCCCAAGGATGATGAGAAAGGAAGTTGCAAGAAAATAAATCTGGGCGATGAGTCCAACCCTAAAGAAGTAACAATTGGCAAGTGTTGTTCTCCAGAGGAAAAATGAATACTTGGCGCACTACTGAAATAATACATTGATGTACTCGCTTGGTCCTATGATGATCTGAAGGAGTTTAGGGATGGGCATTTTTAGCATTAGATTCCGTTGAAGCCAGGTTGCTCTCCCTTCAGACAAAAATTGAGAAATTTCAACCCTATAATGGCGGATGCAATCTTTAAAGAGTTTGCTAAAATGCTTAAGGCCATAATCATATACCCAATTCATCATTCTACCTAGGTAGCCAACATTGTGCCCATAAGGAAAAAGAATGGGGAGATTCATATTTATGTGGATTTCCACAATTTGAATCAGGCAAGTTTTAAGGACAATTACGCTTTACCCAATATGGATCATATTCTTTAGACGGTATCTAGGTCAGAGATGATGTCGATGTTAGACGGTTTGTCTGGTTACAATCAAACTAGTGTTGCAAAGCATGAGCAACACAAGACGGCATTCATCACTCCATGGAGAACATTCGTATATAATCGTATGCCTTTCTATTTAATAAATGTCGGAGCTACCTTTCAAAGGGTTAAGGATTTTCGAGATGAAATTATTGTTGTTTACCTGGATGACCTGACAGTGTTTTCAAAAAAGAGGGGGAATCATCTCAAGGATCTGAGGGTAGTTCTACAGCATTGTCGAGAGCATGGAATCTCCCTAAACCCAAAGAAGTCAGTTTTTTGTGTAAATGAGGGAAAATTACTAGGACACATTGTTTCAAAGGAAGGAGTCAAGATTGATCCTGAGAGAGTTAATGCAATTCAATGTCTCAGTTTACCTTCAAATAGGACTGGAGTAAGGTCTTTCTTTGGTCAAGTGAATTTCTTAAGGAGGTTCATTCTAGAGTTTGCAGAAACTACCAAACACATAATCAACTTTTTGAGAAAAAAGCATCCTTTCAAATGGACTGAGGAGGCCAAAAAAGCTTTCAAAAGAATCAAGGGTTCAGTTGCTAATGCACCAACTCTCATCAACCCATATTTCAAAAAGAATTTCATTATATATTGCTATGCCTCAGACCATACAATGTCTGGAATACTGTTGCAAATGGATGAATCTAGGGCCGAAGCACCTAAAGCGTTCATGAGTGTTCTGCTAAAGAAGCATGAGCTTAAGTATTCACTCTTGGAGAAACACGCCTTTGCTGTAGTCAAGGTTGTGCAACAATTTCGGTATTACATTCTGCACTCTCACTCCTTGGTTTTTGTTCTAGACTCCATAGTGAAAAGCATTTTAACTCAGCAAGAGGTCAGACTCAATAAAAGAGCAACTTGGGTACAAAAATCTAGGAATATGATCTAGACATTTGCCCTACAAAGACAGTCAAAGGACAAGGCTTATGCAGGTTAATAGCAGAAAATGAGATGGAAACAGAAGCAGAATTACCATCAACTCTTTTTGTTGGATTGCAGGATACCTGGTTCTCTAATGTGGCCTATTATTTCACTTATGGCAGCTGCCCAAGTCATTTGTCAGTAAAGGAACAAAGGAATCTTAAGTTAAAGGCCACTAAGTATGTTATTTGGTAGGATGTTTTGTACAAAAAGGGTTTGGATGGAACATACTTAAGGTGCATGGATAAGCCTCAACAACAAAATTTTTTGGAAGTCTATCATGGTGAAGCCTGTGGCAGACACTTCTCATCCTCTGTCACTACTTCAAAAATTTTAAGGAATTGCTTTTATTGGCCTAGAATGTTTCAAGATGTGTATATTTATGTTAAAGAATGTGAGAAATGCCAACTCTTTTTTGGGAAGCCACATTTAGCGGCTCTACCTTTAAGGCCTGTGGTAATTGATGAACCTTTCAGACAATGGGGTATTGATTTCATTGGGCTGATAAACCCTCATTCCAGTGCTAGTCATATGTATATTTTGACAACAACTGACTATTTTACCAAGTGGGTGGAGGCCATTCCCACTAAAAAGGAAAACTCTGAGGTCGTGTGTAACTTTCTCAAAGATTGCATCCTAGTCCATTTCGGGGTTCCCCAAAATATTGTTGCAGATAACGCATCATATTTCTCTTCTAAGGAATTAACCATGTTTTGTTATGAACATCAAATTACTCTCTCACATTCCTCTGATTACTTTCCACAAGGTAATGGACCGGCAGAATCAAGCAATAAGAACTTGATAGTGATTATGAAGAAGTTGGTTGACGAAAATGCTCGGAATTGGCATAAGAAGGTTTATGAAGCTTTGTGGGCAAACACAATCACACCTAAAAGAGCCATTGGAATGACACCTTTTGAACTTGTGTATGGGATCGGCGCAAAACTTTCTTTACCCTTGGAATCGTCAGCAGCCAAGCTACAGATAGTAGTCGAGGATTCTTTCTTTCAGAATGCTCTAGAGAAGAGGGTTATGTACCTAATGAAGCTGGAAGAAGAAAGAGAGATGTTGGTGGATAGAATTAAAGAGCATCAGAGCTCAGTGAAGAAGATTTTTGACATGAGATCTCGTCCAAGAGGTTTCCTTGAAGGAGATGAGGTACTGTTATGGGATAAGCGAAAGGAACCAAAGGGTGTGCATGGTAAATTTGACTCATTGTGGAAAGGCCCATTCAGGATCTGTGAAGTGGTGGGACAAAATGCTTTTAGACTGATCCATTCTAATGGAACACTCATGCCCTATACCTATAATGGGAAAGATCTCAAGATTTACAAACTGTGAGTCCTGTGGTCAAGGTTTTCTATATATAGTAGTTTAGGTGTTTTGTTTTAAGTGTTTGTTTAGGTGTGAGTCCCCTTTATTCCCCTTTTTACTTTTGGTCATGCGAAACCAGAGATTTAGAGTTCTTTGCATTCTTCTTCACAAATAGCAATCCCCAGTTAGAGCCAATGTTACCACGTCATTCTTCCTTTGTAATAAGAACAAATTCCTTTTTAAAAAGGAATTTTCCTTTCAGAGTCCTAGTCTTTCTTGTAATACCTCGATTCAAGCCCTTAGTCCGTTGCAAACCGTCTTCCAATCAAAAAAAAAGAAAATGCTAAGTTTTAGTAATTGGTTGAACTCTATGAACACTTTGAACCATCTTGAACCAGGTTCAACAGGTTCATTTAGGTTCCACCGGGTCCTAGGTGTTCAGGGAATTTTTCCTACTAACATTTTCTTTAAGTGTTTTGCAGCGGCTCTTTAAAGTTTTCGTATTCGGTAACGTGTTACATCATCTCTCTCTAGGCGTTGAAATCATTGAATAGAGTTCAAAAGGTTCAAACATGTTCAACATGTTCAACATAGCACAAATGGTCAGCATCTTGGCATAATTAATATTCTCAGCAAATATTTTCCCTGAGAGTAGCGTACACCTTGAAATACTTGAACCCCAATGAAGTTTGTTCAGGATGTTCATATGTGTTCAAAGTTGGTGGGTCCCATGGGTTAAATGATTTGATGGTGCATTGATTGCCAAATATGAGGAAGGTGAACCATATCTTAAGTGATGTCAATTGTTGGCTTTCCAAAGTAAGTAATCATTTTAGGAACTAGCGGTTACTTCAAAAATGCCACCTTGCATTTAATGCATGCGTGCGATGTCCAATCCACAAACATAATACACTCAAACTGACAATTGGAATTATTGCACTTAATAGTTCCATATCATTTCTCTCCCTATAAGGTATGAAGGATTAACTCTCCGAAAATTTGTCCCTCGCTGCTGCGGTGTTATTTTTCCTAGATAGAAGTTTTAATCGCCAGTAGTCATCCGGTTGCTCAACTGTAAAGGTGAGTCCTTTTCTTGTTCTCTCCAGTAATTTTTACCTATATTTCTTCTCTCGTAGTAGGGTTGTTACAAAAAAATAAGGCTTATCACTTTGCATTATGAATTCCACACTGCACTTGTTCGGGAATGTTTTTAGCCTTGCATGTACAGAGCCCATAGTTAGTGATACCGACCTTAAAGGGGAAAATCTTGAAGTTATAAAAGAAAGGGTATTCAAGGGGATTGATGGTTCTTTTGGTGTGGAGATTTTGAGTAGTGGTCTCATAGAGGTAGCAACTTTTCCCCTAGCTATCCTATGCCCAGAATTGGTTAGGGAATGTATCTCTAGGTATGATCCAGTCTCTGAGACCATTAGAAAAGATGATGGTGAAACGCTTCTTGCTGTAAACCATGAAGTAATTTCCTCTATCTTCAAGATACCTGATTACTAGTTCTCCAATTTTTCCCCTGCTCAGTCAATCACTGAGTTTAACATGGACAAGACTGGACACCAAAATAATGTAGCAAAATACTAGCTGAAGGTTCCTCAAAGGGGTGGTTCTAGGTTGCCCAAGACTCCCAATAAGAATCACATGCTGCCTCACATTCATGATGTCATGCTTTTGTTGCACTGAGTCAAAGGCTCTACAGAAGCCTACAGTTTTGATGACTGGATTTATTGCTATGTGTAGCTAGTGCTAGAGGGGAAGTAGTACCTTGATTGGGTGGAACTGATTGCCGATTCAATGAGGGAGTAACTAAGTATGGCCAAACAAATTAAGAAGAATTTATTCATGTCTTCGTATCTTGTATACTATTTGGCATGTGTTAAGGATATAGTTGGAATAGCATGACAGCTCACTGAGGAGGATGTTCCTGTGTATGATTTCTACCCCATGCTGTCAAAAGGATAATACCTTGCAGGATTTCAGAAGGGTACACAATGCTTTTCTAGGTGATTTGTGCTATGAATTGAAAAACGTGAAAACCAAAAGAATCTTCGATGATGCATAGATGTTGATGAAGAGGTTTGGTAGTTTCTTTATCAAGTTTCCTCGTTTTTGCTATATAAGAATAGGCGGCTTTGAAGAGGAACCCTTCAAACTCCCTCATTATTGTTTAGATTGCTTTGTTTTAGCGGAGATATGTAGGTAGCTAACCTCTATGGTTAAAAAGGCGCAACCCAGGGATAAATGGGAGGGTCATTTTCCCATCCAATTAGGTGTGTTATCCTGCAGTTCAATGTCAAACACCTTGAGCATTGAAGCAGATCTCAAGAACGTCAACTTTCCCCTATATCCCGAAAGAAAAGGTTTCGATAATAAGGGTTTTTCTCGAAGTCTTGGTCTAATGCAATATCTCCCAATGCCATAGTTAGAGGACTTCTGGGAAGATTGTACTGATGAACTTGAGGTGTTCAAAAGGGAAAACATAAGGATGGTATTAGAACAAGTTATTTCACTTCAGGTAAAGCTGGACATTAAGGGGCTCGAAGAGGACTATCTAGAACTATTTGAACCTGGATACTTAGCCCGTGTAGAAATTGAGATGCCTTCAATTAACTAGGACAAGGAAGAAGGAGATGATATACAACTAAGAACCAAAGGAGTTCTGGAGAGAACCATGGCATGGGTTGCTAGGAAGAAAGCAGTGAAATTAGGTGTCAAGTCTAATTCTGCGAGAAGTAATGATGTTCCTCTGCGTTCACCAAAGTGTTTTTCTAATAATGCTTCTATGCCTATTCATGCAGGTAAAGATAAAAAGATGCCTCAGGCTAGACACAAGTCTAATTCAGCTTTGGATTTCTGTAATCCTTGACATACCCGGTCACAAAGTGCTGCTCAGAGAAGGATAGATCAAGCTAAGGATATAGAGGTGAAGGATACGATTCTTTGATGCCCAAATATTTGAAGTTGAGGACCTGGATTGCGATGTTGCTAATTCCCTGGATTCCCATGCGGTAACCGTAGTTATGACACCACCTTCCAAAGTGATCGAAGGAGCAACCAGCTCCAGTGCAACTCCCAAGTGGTTAACCACTTCGGTTAAAAAAAAGCGGAATTTCCTTCCTGTGACTATTCTGATTCAGGAGATAGTCATGAAATATACTGAGAAGGGACCCAAGCCAAAAAAGTTCAAAACAGCTGCTCGTCTAGATAATGATGAAAGAATCGTAAAATGGGTCGCTGAAATTGCCTCATACAAGCCCAAGGATGAAAACAAGGAGGCTAGTGCAGATGATTTTGAGATCACTAGGGTGGAGCTAGGAAACATGAGTAGGGACTTAGACAATCATTTCTTCCAAGTATCGGCAAAGAAAATGCTCACCAGATTGGAGAAAGATGGCCGAGAAAAGAGAGAGCTAAAGCGACACATAAATATTCTTGCCCAGTTCATTGACAGCATTGGTTGTTTTGGGACACTCCCTATATCTCATGCTACGGAGAACTTTGACCCGACTTCACCAGAAAATAAAAAGTTAATGAGCCAAGTTCAACAGGCCAAAAGTATTGCAGAGGCCATGGAGAGATGGATTGAAGGAATAGTTAAGGACAGAGAGAAGTATATCACTGACTCCCGGAAGTTATGTGATGAGATACAGAGCCTCATTGTAGAAGTTCAAAATCAGATTTCGCCATGGGTGAAAGAAGAACACAAATGAGAGAACATCTTCTCGATGTTCATGAAAATAGAAGAGTATGGAGTTTCCCGATTTCTAATAGAGCATTCAATCAAATTGGTGACAGGTGAATGTCAGCTCTTCATGTTAAAAAAGACTATAATGTGGCGAGCGCTTACCTTCAAGTCTATGATCTCCAATGCTAAGACTTATGTTTATGAACTCCAAGACCTCCAATGCAGTATAGTTAATGACAACAAGGTGGTTAACCCCGACCACGATTGGCAGTTGGGAATTTGTGGGCTGAACACGCAGGTTGCAATAAAATTTCTTCGAATATACATGGAGAAAATCAAAGCCAAGGGCAATTTCACTCTAGAGGATATAACACGGGTTGCTCGGATCGAGTCCATGACCTTTATTGGTAACAATTAGTTACCAAAACATGCCGAAAATATGGTGAAGCACCGGTGAAACAAGGAAGCGGTGAAGGCAAAGCTCAATGCGATGGAGGTCCCGAAGCAATCTATAATCCAGGAACTCACAGCCGCCCATGACACCCAGGAAAGCAGAGAAGAAGATGATGATGGGAAAGTGGCATAATGCGTTGATTTAGGCCTTGTTTTTGTTTATGTTTATGTGATTTTCATGTTTATGCAAAGACTTTGGGACATCTGTTCCAATTATATCTTGTTAGTTTCATAGCTATTTTGGGGGAGATCAAGTTTTCAGGGAGATCTCCCATGTTCTAAAAACTATAAATTAAAGGAAGATAGATGGAATAAGCGTTAGATTATGTAAAAAAATTTAGTTAATTTTTGGTTTGATATTCTTTTGTTTTGTAAAAATTCTGTGGGAAGGAAGGATCAGATTTTTGAGATCTAGAATTGGAAAGGTTTTATAGATGTATTATTGTGCTTTTGTCGCATAATATATATATATATATATATATATATATATATACAAAGGTTCATACTATTTTTGGGAGAAGGAAAATATGTGGGTTTTGAATCTATGTAGACACATATCTTTGTATATGCTTATCTAATCAAACAACAATAATGACCTTTCTACTACAGAAAATTACTATCTTTTTGGTACTCCTTCCTATGAGTGTTTGTTTTCAGGAAAAGATTTCTGCTTGAGAATAGATTCAGTTTCTCTTATCTATTCTTTTCTTATCTAAATTGTTGGAATGGTGTTCCAAACTTTGTTTCAGTTACTTCCATCTCTTGTATTGAAAAGATTGGAAAGATAATTTTTCTCAGAAATATGTGTGAAATATTGGCCTCTCATCCAAGAATGAAGTAGGCAGCCTTACATGCTTTCAGGTTAAAAGCATACTACTCAAATAAAATTAATTAGATTATTCCCTGAATAACTAAAATAGGGAGCTGTACCTATGGAAGATTCAGAGAGAAGTGGTTTATATAACACTTGCCCAACTGTTTAGTTGAACACTTGTCTTTAAAAGAAGGCAATAGAGTTTGAAACTGATCATTTTAAGAAAGGCAAAATCCATTCACTAATAGGATGCGATTATCGGTGTATTTGAATATGAACTGACCTGACTCTTTGCTGCATGTGGGATAATTGGTTTTCCATGAATGCAAATCGATGCAGGTAAACAGTTAGACTTCAAGTTGTCGGTGCAGTTGCTCTAATTATTCGTCGACCAGTTTGGTATTAAAATCAAAATGTGAACCGAATGTGTAGGAGAGTTACGGTAGCCATTGAGTATGTTGTAACTGTCATCTGAGTGTTGTATGTTACATCTGGAATGACTGTTTGACAAAGCGAAAAAGGAAGTTTGGAGACTGGACTTTATTGTATTGTTTTTGACATACTGTTAATAAAGTCAATTATCTTTTGGTGGTGGGTTTTTCTCCCGAAAGGTTTTTCCCACGTTAACTCTGTGTGTTATATCTCTATGTTGTTTATTTGTGTATGCTCATGCTTGTGCCATATTCTTTAAATGTTGAAAATTTATATACAATAGTCTATTCTCCCCTACAAATTGACATTAGGAAAGGGAATTTCCACACTTTCTTTCCTTTCATTTTTCATTGTATGAGTTTTTAGTTGTTTTCATGAATTCGTATTGATTTGCATGTTATGTGGTATTTCAAGTCGTGTAGCATGTTGCAGTTGATCTTGGCATGATTTCCGGTGGATTTGTGCATTTGGGAATTTGAATTAGGACCATTTTATGCTATGTAAACCATTATATTGGTCTCGAGGTCAATCTTTGTATCGTGTGATGTAATTTTGTAATTATGAGTTGAGGGTTAGGGTTTAGCCAACCTTGTTATCAAGGTTGATGAATTGTATAGGTGATATATTCATGTAGTTTGGGTGTCATTGTTGTGCCTACATTATTAGAGAGAGGTGTATGTGCAAACAAGTGATCTATCCTTCAATTTTGAGTTTGAGGAGAGATTGGTGTTGCAGGGCAAACAACTGTGCTTAACCAGAACTGTAATCAGGCATTTGGAGATGTTGATCCTTTAGTTCATTTCTTCCAGATTGTAGTCTGAATCTTGTTGTAAGTTAGTGAGACTTCCCTCAGGGTTGTATCCTTCTAGGCCATTATATTTGAGCAGTGAGCTCTAGGTAGTGTTCTTGAATGCATGTGCATTCCCCATTGTAATATTTTTACATACTACTACAGAGTATCATCTTACTATGGGTAGGTTCCCACCCTGGTTTTTCCCTTCACCTGGTTTTCCACAATAAAATCTTGGTGTTGTGTGTTGTATTTTTAATTTATCTATCTATCTTATTGCTGCAATTTATTAGATCTATTTCTAATGGTTAAGTTTATTGTTCCAATGAAGACTGATTCACCCCCCCTCTCAGTCTTTCTTCTTGATTGCTGCTAACAATTGGTATCAGAGATAGATCCTTTGCTAGAAGCTTAATCTTGTGAGGAGATTTGGGATGGTCGCTCAAGGTGTTATCTTTAAGAAGGACAGTCTGAGGTTTGATGGAAGCAATTATACTGTATGGAAGAACTGGATGGATGTTTACTTGAAATGTCTTGGTGAAGACTATTTGAAGATTACAAAGAATACCTATATTGTTCCTCAAAATGGACCGTCTACTCCTGATGAGATCAAGGAAGTTGAACACAATATTAGAGCGAAGGAAGCATTGATTAGTGCCTTGATTGATTATGAGATGACAAATGTAATGCGACTTTAGTACACACATGAGATCTGGGAGAAGCTTAAGATTTTTTATAAAGGTGTTAAACAAGTGAATGTCACTAAGTTGCAGAGTTTGAAAGGAAAGTATGAGACATTGAAGATGGGAGATGATGAGAACATACACTCTTTCATGGCTAAGGTGAATGACCTTGTCCTAGGAATCAGATGTGCCAGTGGAACCATTGAGGAAGATGAAATTGTTGCTAAGGTGTTGAGATCCTTGCCTCCCACTTATAAACATAAAGTAGCTACTATTGATGAGATCCAAAGTGTGACTACAATGACAAG
Source organism: Cryptomeria japonica (assembly GCF_030272615.1). NCBI lineage: Eukaryota > Viridiplantae > Streptophyta > Pinopsida > Cupressales > Cupressaceae > Cryptomeria > Cryptomeria japonica. The sequence goes on along the minus strand of NC_081411.1, from coordinate 669,928,686 downwards.
AGATGTGTTGGTTAGAAAGCTTGCTGCATTTGAGCTATGTGAATTTGGAGAATCACATGGAAAGTCTGAGAAAACATTTAGAGAATTTTCATCTGTATCCGGTAAGCATAAGTATGATCCTAATGAATGTAGAATATCTAGATATGAGAGAGAGAGAGAAAAGAGATGGAAGAGAAAGAAAGAGAGATAGATGAACTTGAAGCATTGATTTCTCGGAGATTGCCTAAAGGTTCCCATAAGTATGATGGAAATTTTCCTTTGAAATGTTTCTTTTGTAATAAGATAGGACATTTTTCTTTTAAATGCCCAAAGAGAATGTCTAAGTATGAAAGGCATGATAAGTTTGATAAGTATGATAGGAATGATAGATATGACAAGCATGATAAGTATGGTAAGCCTTACAAGTCTAGCCAAAAGTTAAAAAATGAGAATTGTTATTATGCTACTGATGAAGGTGTTACAAATAAAGAATCAGAAGGAGATGAAGTTGTGTTTATTGATATTAAACAAGATGGATCCTTACCCATTGATTCCACTTGTTGCACTGTTGAGGAGAAATATTTAGCTGCTAAGGTTGAAGAGAAAGATGAATGGGTAATTGACAGCGGTTGTTCACATCATATGACTGGTGATAAAATAAAATTTGTGAGTATGGAGAGGTATGATGGTGGAGTAGTTAGATTTTGAGATGAAGAAGCCTATGTAATCCATGGGAGAGGTTCTATTTCTTTTGATGGTAAGCATAACATTGATGATGTCTTGTATGCTAAAGGATTGAAGCATAATATTTTGCGTGTTGGATAGATGGTTGATAAAGGTTATGATCTACAATTCAAGGATGTTAAATGCAAGATCTTAAATTCCACAGGTATAGAGATTGCATCTGGAACTAAGACTGAAGGTAACATTTTTCATTTGAATGCTAGTGAGAATTTTTTTTTGATTGCTCAGATTGATGAGAGTTGGTTGTGGCATAGGAGAATGTGTCATGTGAATTTAGATTCAATGATTAAGATCATTTCTACACAAGTTGTTAGAGATCTGCCTAAGATTGTTAATCCTTCTAATCTAGTATGTAAGGAATGTCAATTGGGTAAGAAAATAAGGATTTATTTCAAAAGAAAATAGTATACATCAGAAGGATTGCTAGATGTTGTGCATATTGACTTGTGTGGACCTACAATTGTTAGAAGTATGCAGAGTGATAGATATTTTATGCTACTAATTGATGATTATTCTAGGATGATGTGGGTTTTCTTTTTGAAGGAGAAATTAAAAGCATTTGATAAATTCAAGATATTCAAAGCTAAGGTGGAGACTTAGTCTGGATTGAAGGTGAAGTGCTTGAGATCTGATAGAGGTGGAGAATTATATTCCAGTGAGTTCAATTCATTCTATGAGAAGCATGGAATTAGAAGACAATTATCCGCTCCTAGAACACCTTAGCAGAATGGAGTTGTTGTGAGAAAGAACATAATTGTTTTGGATGTTGCAAGGACTATGCTGATTGAAGGAAATGTTCCGAAGATTTACTGAAGAGAAGCTATTAGCACTTCTTTTTACACATTCAATAGAGTTCACATCAACGGTGATATCAATAAGACCCCTTATGAGCTATCGTTTGGTCATGTTCCTATTGTGAGATATTTCAAAGTATTTGGTAGCAAATTTTATATCAAGAGAGATGAGGATATAGGAAAGTTTGATGCTAGAAGTGTTAAAGGTATCTTCTTTGGATATTATACAAAGAGAAAAGCCTATCGATGCTACAATAAGAGATTGAGAAAGTTTGTAGAAAGTGAAAATGTGAAGGTAGATGAGAACCTTGGGAAATAGATGAGAGTATGTGGTTATGATGATGGTAAACATATTGTTTTAATGCCAATTCAACCTGAAGAACCTAAGCATAATGATCTAGTCGAGACAATTAATCTGGATGTTGTTGCTGCTGGTGAAGGAGTGCAAGAACTTGATAATCAAAAAAATCACAAGACTTTGAGGTATGTAAGATTGAATCATTCTGAAAATCAAATTATTGGTGATAAGTACAAGGGTGTGATGACTAGAAGAAGATTAGCTTTGAAGAAGTATGCTTGATCTCTAAAATTGAACCTAAAGATGTTATTGAAGCTTGTAAAGATGGAGATTGGATGAGACCTATGGAAGAAGAACTAGATCAGATTGAAAAAAAAAATACATGGGAACTTGTGCCTAGACCTAAGGGTAAGAATGTCATTGGTACTAAATGGGTATTCAAAAATAAATTGGATGAAGTCCATGAAGTTATCAAAAATAAAGCAAGACTGGTTTGCAAAGGATACTCATAGCAAGAAGGAATTGATTATGAGGAGACTTTTGCCTCAGTTGCTAGACTTGAAGCTCTTAGACTGTTGCTTTCTTATGCTACTTATAAATATTTTAAGGTATATTAGATGGATGTCAAATCTATCTTTTTGAATGTTGATCTTGAGGCAAAAGTATACATTGAATAGACTGATGGATTTTCACTGTCGGATGATGGAGAAATGGTATGTAAATTGAAGAAATATCTTTATGGATTGAAACAAGTCCCTAGAGCTTGGTATGCTAGACTAGACAAATACTTCTTGAAATTGGGATTTACTAAAGGTGTTGCTGACAATAATCTAAATTTCAAGATTGATAACATCCTTATTGTTGAAGTCTTTGTTGATGGTATTATCTTTAGTGGTGATGATAACTTGAGCATGAAGTTTGTCAGTGATATGCAAAAGGAATTTGAGATGTCTATGATTTGTGAGATCAAATTTTTCTTAGGTTTGCAAATTGCACAGACAGAAAAAGGTATATTCATATCTCAAACTAAGTATGTGAAGGAATTGCTGAAGAAGTTTGGGTTAGATGACTCCAAACTAGTTGGAACTCCTATGGCGATTGGTTGTAAATTGTCTAAAAATGATGAATCTCCTATAGATAATCACAATTTGTATAGATCTATGGTTGGTGGACTGCTATATCTTACTTAGACTAGACCAGTCATTATGCATGTTGTGTGCAATTCTGCTAGATATCAAGTTGATCTGAAAGAGAGTCATGTCACTCATGTTAAGAGGATATTCAGATACTTGAAGAGAACTGCGGATTATGGACTGTGGTATCCGAGGAATGATGATTCCATGCTTTGTGCTTACACTGTTGCTAATTGGGCTAGTGACGTTGATGATCGAAAGAGCAATACCAATGGAGCATTATTTTTGGGTAAGAGGTGTTAGGATAACAAGTGGACAATTGAGAGGGGGGGTGAATCAGTTGTCAACAGATTATAAAACTTTAAGCACACAAAACCTTTTACCGCAATATGTAAACCAAATATTGGACTAGAAGATATAACAATTAAGCATAAAAATAAATCACATAATAATTACCAACCATCCATAACACATAACACCATGATTTGTACATGGAAAACCTAGTAAAGGGAAAAACCACGGTGGGAAGCCTACCCATAGTCAGATAATACTTCTGCAACAAGTATGTGAATACAATAAGAGGGGCCTATACATGAAGGAAGGCCAACAACCTAGAGTGCACTACTCATCACAAAAGGAGCCTTAGTGACTACAAAATAAATCCAGACTACAATCCATAAAGATAAATGAACTGCATTAATAGCATCTCCTATGCCTGAGTACAATTCTAGGTAATCTCAATATCAAAGGTCTTAAACCTCTTTCTCAAACCCAATTCGATCACCTATGATTGACCAAAACCTTTGCATAACATTACAACTTTATTCGTACACAGATAATCCCATAACCTTGACCTACCATATCTTATCTACAAAGAGATCTTACATCATATTTATGCCAACTCAAGACCTAAACAATGAGGTTGGCCACCTAAAAGATAATACAATAAACCGTTACATAATCCTGCAAACCAATGATAAACCAAATCATCCTAAGACTGAAATAACATAAACCAAACAATAAATCTAACTGGTGACGCATCAGGAGTATCAACCAACACATTTCATAAACCAGTCCATAACCTAACAGAATAAACATCGGACCCAAAATAGGTCATCATAAGCCAAATGGAACACCATGGACAATTGGAACACAAACATGATAATCATTAGCATCTTGATAACCTTCTACAAGATGCACCAACACTACTTATCAGATTCACCAAAAGATCTTCAACAAAGCACTACCGGTAGAACCCTTACCGGTAACCAAAAGGCTTATTAGAAAAAATGATAGCATCTGGATCATCAAATCCCAAACCAACTGAATGTGATACACATCAGGAACACATGAATAACCAATCCAAACTGATTCCAATAACCGAACCAAAACCGGAGACAAATCTCTAGATCATCAAAGACAAACTACTCTACTGAAAGTTGGTAGACAATAGAACAACTAGTGCTGACATCAATGACAAACATCAATGCAACACATGATCAATTCCTCCAAGTTGCCAAGAATGTCCCCCTTTCGAATTGATGACAACACTAGATGTGAAAAAAATCCAAGTTCCAAGAAGTGCCAAACAAGTCTCCCCCAATGGAAGACATCCAACAAACTCCCCAAAATCACATGTCAATGAAGTTTTGAACTAACAGGCAAAAATCCCTCTGTGAATGATATCCCCATTAAGCTCTATTTTTCACATATTTATCTCTCCGCCTTTTACATCAATGCCATAAATCTAACATAAACATCAAAGAAAAATAACAAAACCTCTGAACCACACAGCTGACTACTCCCCCTAAGTAGTATCACCACCACATCAATCCATAAATGAATAATAGCACTGATAAATGCATACTAGACTGATGCTAGTCAGCATCACTCAAGTCTCTATCGGAGGGGTAGAAACTGCCAATCTGTCTCTAAAGTACTCAAATAATTCCCTAAGAAAAGGTTTAGTAAAGATATATGCAATCTTCTCTTCAGTGTTCACATAAACCGATCTGACTTTATTTGCCTCCACCTTCTCCTTCAGAAAATTATACTTGATAAAAATGTTCTTAGTCTTAGAATGAAATACTAGATTCTTTGATATGTCAATAGCATCAGAGTTATCACAGTGAGTAACTACTAGTTCATTTCAATCTACCCTTATATCCTTCAACATTTGCTTCATCCATCGAACTTGTGTACAATTAGTAGCAACAACAACATACTCAGCTTCAACAGTAGATAAATAAGTACATGACTGTTTCTTGTTGATCCATGAAACAATTTTCTTTCCAAGAAAGAAAGCTCAATCGAATGTGCTCTTTTGGTCATCAACATCTCCAGCCTAGTCAACATCTGTATATGCACAGTGTAAAGTCATCATTTTTAGTATACCACAAACCATACTTAGTTGTTCCTTGCAAATACCTGAAAATCATTTTCACTGCATGCATGATTCTCTCTAGGATCACTTTGATATCTTGATATAATACAGACTACATTCATTATATCTGGTCTAGTCTAAGTCAGATATAAAAAACCTCCAATCATAGATTTATACCTTGTAGGATTTACAAGAGTTGATGCATCATTCTTTGTCAATTTCACACTTGTAACCATAAGGGTACCAACTGGTTTTAAATTTTCCATACGAAATTTCTTCAACAACTCTCTAGCATACTTAGTTTGACAGATGAAAATACCTTTATCATTCTGATTAATCTGCAAGCTTAAGAAAAATTTCTTCTCCCCAATCATAGACATCTCAAATTCATTCTTCATATTTTCAGGGAATTTTATACATAACTTATCCTCACCTCCAAATATGATATCATCAACAAAGACTACAACAATCAATATGTCATCATCAGTGATCTTATAATATAAGTTAATGTCACCATTACCTTTAGTGAAACCAAGCATCAAAAGATATTTGTCCAATCTAGCATACCAAGCTCTAGGGGCTTGTTTCAATCCATATAAAGATTTCCTTAACCTGCAAACTATTCTTTTGTCATCTGAAAGTGAAAATCCATCAAGTTGCTCAATGTAAAATTCCTCTTCAAGATTTAAATTAAAAAATGCACACTTAACATCCATCTGATAAACCTTGTATTTCTTATGGGCAGCATAAGCAAGAAATAATCTCACAGATTCAATCCTAGCTACCGGAGAAAAAGTCTCATCATAATCAATTCCTTCCTTCTAAGAATATCCTTTACATACTAATCTAGCTTTATTCCTCACAACTTGTCCATCCTCGTTCAATTTATTCCTAAAAACCCACTTAGTTCCAATAACATTCTTATTTTTAGGTCGGGGAACTAAAGTCCATGTGTTGTTCTTTTCAATGTGATCTAATTCCTCTTCCATATCTTTCATCCATCATTCATCTTTACAAGCTTCAATAACTGATGTCGGTTCAACTTGAGAAATTAAACATACCTCATCAGTTGTCAATCTTCTTCTTGTCACTACTCCTTTTTTCTGTATCCAATGATCTGATCTTCTGAATGATTTAACCTTACATACTTAGGAGTCTTTTGGCTTTATGTTTCTCTACTTTGATCTTCTATTACTATTGATTTTTTTGATACTGCTGGGGTAACTAGTTCAACATTCTGTTCCAGTATAGGTGCTACCGATTCAGTTATGATCATCTCTACTTCCGGTTCTCACTCAAAATTTCTGATTTGACCTTTGTACAACTCATCCACCTTGACATTAGCACTCTCCATAATTCTCTGCAATCTTTAATTATAACATTTATATGCTTTGCTTTCATTAGAATAACCAAAAAATATCCCTTCATCACATCTAGGATGAAACTTTCCAATGGAATCATCTCTTTTGATATAGCATTTACTACCAAAGATTCTGAAATACTTAACTGTAGGTGTATGACCAAACCATAACTCATAAGGTGTCTTACCGGTGTCTCCTTTGATATGAACTATGTTTAATATGTATACTATCATGCTCATAGCTTCTCTCCAATTGATATGAGGCAAATTAGCTTCCATCATCATAGTTTTGGCCGCATCTAGGATAGTTCTTTTTTTTTTTCCACAACACTATTTTGTTGAGGTGTCTAGGGTGTAGACAACTGTCTCCTTATCCCATACTTCTCACAATAACTATTAAATTCCTCGCATGTGGATCCACTACCCTGATCTAAACTTAAGCATTTAATCTTTAACCCTATCTCTATCTCAACTTTAGCCTTAAAGATTTTAAACTTTTCAAAAGCTTCAGATTTCTCCCTTAGAAAAGTAACCCACATCATTCTAGAATAATTATCAATGATTAGCATGAAATATCTATCACCTCGAAAACTCTTTATTCTAGCAGGACCACACAAATTAGCATGAATAAGATCAAGAACATCATTAGATTTGTCTTGTATACTCTTAAAAGAAGTTCTAACTTGCATTCCCATTTGACATGCCTTACATATCGGATTATAGGGCTTCAAAATCTTAGGTATATCTCTAACAACCTTAATTGAATTGATCTTTACAATGCAATCAAAATTCACATGACACAACCTCTTATGCCATAGCCACTCTCATCAACTTGTGAAATCAAACATGTCTTCTCACCGGAGTTCAAATGAAAGATGTTACCTTTAGTCTATGTACCCGTCGCAATGTCCAAACCAAATCTGTTAATGATTTTGCATTTTTCATCCTTGAACTGTAATTGAAATCCATTATCCACCAACTATCCTATACTCAAAAGATTATGCCTTAAACCTTCAACATAATAAACATTATCAATGTTATGCTTACCATCCAATGATATAGTTCCTCTTCCTCTAATCATACATGCTTTGTCATCTCCAAATCTAACCAGACCACCATCAAATTCTTGCAAAGATAAAAACTTCCTTTTATCTCCAATCATATGATGTGAACATCCACTGTCTATCACCCATTCATCCTTGTCTTCAATTTTAGCAGTAAGGGCCTTTTACTCATTTTGAATAATAGGTGCTAGAGCATCTTCCTTGATAGCCAAAAATACCCATTCCTTTCCACTGTTGGATCCACTAATTGAATATTTGTCGATTCATCATCAGAATTAGTCACACCTTACTCATCTACATAGTAACATGATTTTTCTTTGTTTCTCTTGTACTTATGCTTGTTCTAATAATCATGGTTAGGCCTAAAAGATCTTCTAGATTTCTCTTCAAACCTTTAATTCCTTTCAGGACATCTAGATGCAAAATGACCTATCTTATTACATGCAAAACATTTAAAAGGATATTTTCCTTCATACTTACTTCTTGTAGGACCTTTAGGTACTCTTCTAGAAAATAGGGCTTCAAGTTACTCAAACTCATCATCTTCTTTATTCATTTCCTCCAGTTCCTTTGCATATAAATCTTTCCAACCACTCTTGTTGGTTGATGATGCAGATGTGTGAAAAGCATATTCAATCTTTGCGATTCCTTAAGGACCAAATTCTTGAAGTTCAAAAGAAGATAATTTGCAACTAAAGTATCCCTTTTAATAGAAATGTTAGCTATTATTCTCAGCTCATTAATTGTAGTAACTTTCATTTTGTAAGTTGGTGCAAAAACTCTCAATACTTTAGAAACAATCACATCTTTGCTCAAAGATCCACCACAACACTGAATTCCCATAACAATTTCATTAACTCTTTCCATAAAAGCAGTAATCCTTACATCTTCTTCCATCTTTAGATTCTCATACCTCACCCGGTAACCATCAACTTTATCAATTTTAACAGTAAAGTCACCTTTATTCAGAGCCTCCAACTTATCCCATATAGCCTTCATAGATGATTGGTTAGTTAATCCCATAATTTTTTAATAAGAAAGTGCACTTAAGAGTGCTTCTCTAGCTCTATAATCATTCTCAATGTCCTTATCCAAGGTTGTCAGAGGAAGATTGCTAGATGTTGGGTTATGAGGAGTATATCCTTTCTCCGTGACCTCCCAAATATCTTTCCTAATACATCTCAAATGAGTTTCCATCCAAATCTTCCATACCCTGTAATTTGTCAAATCAAGCTTAGGGGTTTCTCTCTGGAAAACAGATGCAGTTGAACTATTAGTTTTCATAGGATCTTCCTCAAGTAGTTAAGCTTTCACAGAGAGGACCAAGCTCTGATACCAATTGTTAGTGTCATGCCTATGAAGTGTGTACTTGTTATACCTACAGCTGCAACACAAAACACTCAATAAATCATTACAAGCAATGGTTAGAAAATTAATCAACAAAAGATAAAACCATAGCTAATCGATCTATTGCCTCCTAGTAAATGCGAGTATGAATTTTACTCTCAAATCTGGTTATGCAAATTCCAATGACTTGACTACACTTAAATGGAGGATTTAAATGATGAAGATGCAATTAAGCTAGATGATAGCATGATTAACCTACATAAATTCATGATTATTCTAGAAAATAAGCTAGAATTTAAGCTAAAATTGAACATGATAACATTGATAAAAAGATAAATTAGAAGATAAATGCCTATAGTAACAATGCATGTATACAAATGAGATGGGATGATTATTGCTCCAAAATGGGGTCTATTTATAGGATTTCCAAGGCTAGGGGTGAGGAGGTAGGAATAAACGGTCAAGATTAAGTTTGAAGATATCAATGGTTAAATTGGAGGAGGTTGGCAAAGAGGTTGGGTGAAAGGGGACAATTGGAGGTTGGTAGGAGAAGGGGTTGGATGAAAGGGGACAATGTCATCAACATGGTGTCAAGTGTCAAGAAGCTTCTAGAAGAGGCTAAATGAAAGGGAACACTTAGTGACATGTGTCACAAAGATTTTCTCATGAGAGGGTAAAGTGTTCAAGGAAATGTGACATGGTGGTTAGGATGTGCAAGCTAGGATGGGGTTAATTAAACCCGGGGTTAGATGGAATGAGTTAGGTTTAGGAGTGGTTAGATTAGGTGGTTAGAAGTTAGGAGAACTTGAATTTAAAAATTAAAATAATAGGAAAAGGCCAATTAATCTCAACAAATCATTATTGATTTGTTTTAATTAATTATGGGATTTAGAAGAAATGAATTTGATGGGGGGAATTAACTAATTTGAATTAATTAATTAAAGGGGATTATGAGATGAACCTATTAAATAAATGCTTAGATTTATTAATAAGTAGATGAAAGGAGGAATTTAATCAAATTACTTAGTGAATTCAATTAAATTGGGAAGGGGTATTAATTAAATAATTGCTTATTCAATTAATTATCTTTAGACCATTTTTAGGTGTATACAGTTGGGATAACCGGTGGAAACTGAGAGGGCGACTGAATAAGTTGTCAATAAATTATAAAACTTTAAGCACACAATTTTTTTTACCAAAATGAATGTACCATATACCGGAATAATAGATATAAGAATTAAGCATAAACATAAATCACAGAACAATTGCCAACCATCCATAGCACATAACACCATGATTTGTACATGGAAAACCTGATAAAGGGAAAAACCATGGTGGGAAGCCTACCCACAATCAGATAATACTTCTGCAACAAATATGTGAATACAATAAGAGGGGTTTACACATGCAGGAAGACCAACAATCTAGGGCGCATTTCTCATCACAAAAGGAGCCTCAATAAATACAAAATAAATCCAGACTACAATCTGGAAAGATGAATGAACTGCAAGAATAGCATTTCCTATGCCTGAGTACAGTTTTGGTAAAGCTCAATAATAGAGGTCTTAAACCTCTTTCTCAAACCCAATTAGATCACCTATGATCGAACAAAACCTCTTCATATGATTACAACTTTATTCACACATAGATCATCCTGTAACCTTGACCTACCAAATTTTATATACAAAGAGATATTACATCATATTTATATTAACCCAGGACCTAAACAATTAGGTCAGCCACCTAAAAGATAATACAATAAATCTATTACATTGTTGGCATTTGCATGAAGATTGCATTAATGATATGTTATGTTGTCATTGATGTCAATTAACTAGTAATGATATTGTTGATATTGTTGTAATATTGTTACTGTAACCGGTAGGAAGAATTTGTGGAGTGAACCGGTAACCGGTGTAAACCTTATCTATTGATTTAATTGGTAAACCCTACCTGTTGTTTTTGATAAACCCTAACCAATTAAGTTTGATAAATTGGTTATATTGTTGTATGATTTAATGATGAGCGACAATGATTTCGACACGTATGATTATTGTATGAAGACAATTTGAATAGATTTTGGTGATTTGTTGTAATGGTTTTTTTCTAGGGAATGAGAAATTGTATTTCATCTAATGCAAAGCGCGTGATGAGTTACTAAGTTCTATGAAGTGGTGATCAAGGAGCGATCATGGTTTTCTTGATTGATGTGCAGAGATTTCTATGTAATCCAATGGTCATAATTGAACCGATTTGTTTGTAATCTCTATGAGAATTAGGTTTTTGTTGTGTTGCCGACCTGATCAATTTGTTTATAAGGTCGATGAAGTTGTTTAGTTTAATGAGTTGGGAAAGAGTGAGCAAAGATTAGTTGAGTGTGTCGTTGTCGAACCGGATGATGTATCTGCAGTTTGAGTAAAGGTAGATAGGAGCATGAAATGGATCCGATCAAGCAAGTGTAGTGCTATTCAAAAAGATCAACAAACTCCTGTTGTTTTCTAACAATTACAGCAGAATTGAAATCCCCTAACCAGGTAAGCTCTAACAAGCTTGGTGTTATTCAAATCCTCTAACAAGGTGATCCATTAGATTGGATTTTCAAATCGTCTACCGAGGTTACTCCTTACAAGGTATTGCTTCTAACAAGGCATTGTAGTCAATCCCTTAATCGGGTGATTGCTAACATGATCAATTCTTAACAGGACTTTTTGTAAAGCTTTAACAAGCAAGGCTCCTAACAAGGAAAACTTTAGAAGAGTTCAGATGGTTATCTTGTGAGTCTCATCTCACCGTGGTTTTTACCTATTTGGGTTTCCACATCAAAATATTTATGTCAAGTGGTGAATGTTTTTGTGGTTATGTTTTCATGGTTGATTTACTTAACTACTTAACTATTTTGATAAGTAATGATAACTGGAAGCATTGAGAAATGAAGAAGTTGTTTACTGTTAATTTGTTGTAACTGTTATTCAGTTTATCTTGTAAGTTTTTATCTTGACAGTGATATTATATTGTTAGTTATAAGATTACTTTGAGAGATTGATTTTTGAGATTGGTGAAGTTTGTATCATTTTTTCTATCTATTGATTCACCCTCCCCCCCTCTCAGTAGTTGATCAGATACTTATTATTTCATCATACCATCATACATAATCCCACAAACCAGTGATAAACCAAGCCGGCCTAAGACTGAAACAACATAAACCAAACAATAAATCCAACTGGTGACACATCAAGAGCACAACTAGCATGTTTCATAAACTGGTCCATAACCTAAAAGAATAACCACTAGACCCAAAATAGGTCGCCACAAGCCAAATGAAACACCACGAACAACTGGAACATGAACATGATAATCATCAGTATCCTGATAATCTTCTAGAAGCCACACCAACACCACTTATCAGATTCACTAAAAGATCTTCAACAAAGTGTTGGCTATAAAACCCTTACCGGTAACCAAAAGGCTTACTAGAAAAAATGATAGCAATTGGATCATAAAATCCTAAACCAAATAAATGTGATACACATCAGAAACGCATGAATAAACAATCCAAACCAATTCCAAAAATTAGACCAAAACTAGAGACAAATCTCCAAATCAACATCAAAGACTAACTACTCTACCAGAAGTCGGTAGACAACAAAACAACTAGTGTTCACATCAATGACAAACACTAGTGCAACACATAATCAATTCCTCCAAATTTCCAACAAGAATTTGGTTTCATGGGCTAGCAAGAAACAAGATTTAGTATCCTTATCTACTGTTGAAGCTGAGTATATTGTTGTTGCTAGTAATTGCACTCAGGTAGTTTGGACGAAGCAAAGGTTGAAAGCTATCAGAGTTATTTATGATGAGCCTACTATTATGTATTGTGATAATTCTAGTGCTATCAACATGTCAAATAATTAGGTGTAACATTCAAAGACTAATTATGTGTCAATAAAATATCATTACTTAAGAGAGAAAGTTAGTGAAGAGAAGGTGAAGCTGGAGTATGTATCTACAAAGGAACAAATTGTTGATATTTTCACTTAGCCTTAACCTGGAGATACATTTGTCTATTTGAGAGACAAGTTAGGGGTATCGACCCCTCCTGATGAGAACTAGATGCATTGAGTTGCATCAATTCGGTGGATTTCAGACCTTTATCTTTTTATCTGGATTGGTGTGTTGGTGTTGCTCCTCTGCTAGAGTAGTTTGTATTTTGGGGAGAGAGATTCATGATTCTATTTTTGGGAGAGAATTTGATTTTCTATTTTGAGATCTTTGGCATTTCTATCAAAGGGGGAGATAGATAATGTGAAAAACTTTTTTCTAAGTCCTTATCTTAGGGAGGGTTTGTTGGAGATATCTTCTTTCTTTGCATTGATTGTTTTTTGTTCACATTCATATATTGCCATCAATTCCAAAGGGGGAGATTGTCGAATATTGTCATGCATTTCTGCTGCTAGGATATGTTGTTATCATTGATGTCAACATATTCCTGTAATTTGTTCTAATGATTGCTGATTGGGAAGATTTTCTGATCCAGATTATAGTGTTGGTTTAATGATCAATGTTTTATTGAGTTCGGTATATCCTCTAGTATATTCCCGTGTGATCAGATCTAGTGCTGAGACTTTGGGATATTATTTGGGATGGTCTTGTGTACCTTCATTTTAGATGGTTCATGGTTTGGTTCTCTACATGTTATCTTTCTTCATGACAGTTGTTGATTGGTTGTGTTGTTGAGGTTTTAGACATTGACTGATGAAGATTTGAAAAGTTGTGTTGGTGCAATTGTTCCGGATGATTCTAACGTTCTTGTTGGTTTTTCCTTATTGTATCCTATTTTCTTTGGCAATCCACATTGATCTTTGTGCGATTTTTTAGTGGTTTTCATCAAGCGGTATTGATTTGTGTGTTATGCGGTATTTTTGGTGGTATAGCATGTTGCGATTGATCTTGGCATGATTTCTGGGGGATTTGTGCATTTGGGAATTTTAATTCGGACCATTTTATGCTATGTAAACCAATATATTGGTCTGGTGGTCAATCTTTGTATCGTGTGATATAATTTCTTAATTATGAGTTGAGGGTTAGGGTTTAGCCGACCTTGTTATCAAGGTTGATGAATTTTATATATAGGTGATATATTCATGTAGTTTGGGTGTCATTGTTTTGTGTGCATTATCAAAGAGAGGTGTATGTGCAAAAAAGTGATTTATCCTTCGGTGTTGATTTTGAGGAGAGATTGGTGTTACAGGGCAGACAATTGTGTTTAACTAGAACTATAATCAGGCATTTGGAGATTCTATTTATTCTGCTCATTTCTTCCTGATTGTAGTCTAAATCTTGTTGTAAGTTAGTGAGACTTCCTTGAGAATTGTAGCCTTTTTGGCCATTATATTTGAGTAGTGAGCTTTGGGCAGTGTGCTTGAATGCATGTGCATTCCCTATTGTAATATTTTCACATACTACTGCAGAGTATCATCTTACTGTGGGTAGGTTCCCATCATGGTTTTTCCTTTAACCAGGTTTTCCACATGAAAATCTTAGTGTTGTGTGTTGTTCTTTCAATTTTCCCATCTATCTTATTGCCGCAGTTTATTAGATATGCTTTTGGTGGTTAAGTTTGTTGTTCTAGTGAAGACTGATTCACCCCCTCTCCTCTCAATCTTCCTTCTTGATTTCTGCTAACAATTACATTTTGTGTAGAGCTAGCCATGATGTTTGATGTCAAGGTAGGAACACTAGTCATAGGAGTTGTTAGAGGAATGGAATGATTAACTTGACTAGAAGGTTGTGTATAACCTAGGTTTTTGGCCCAACTCTTCATACACATGATATTAGAATATACAATATGAGAAATACCACGAAAGATGTCAACACCATGTTTATAACTTTGAATCATTATTTTTAATCCTTCAATAAATGAGAGAGCTTCACTTTCTGGGTATTCTTGACTCATCCATTGTTGAAGACTATCAAATTTATTGTCCATCTTCGCCAATTGGTCAATGGATACTCTAGTTAGGGAATCCTCCTCATTGTAAGAATTATCAAGAGGATAAATCAGAATATTAGTAGAATTAGAAGAAGCACCAATATCCTCATTTAAAAAGCTAGCCAAAATAGGCTCCATTTCCTTGGTAATTAAGCCTTGGACAACCATAGTTCTACAAGTTATTCTAATGGGGATAATATAGGTAGGACTAATAGTAGTAAAACTCATGCACTAGGAAAAAAAATTGGAAAGAATAATGCAATCTCCTAGGAATTTAAAATTTAAAATTAGGGCTTTGCTAAAATAACCTCTTGAATTAAATTTGAAATTATCCCCTAGTCGATAAAAATTTGAATTTAAAATTAGGGTTTAAAATGACCTCTTAATTTTAAAAGTTTGAAAGGAAGAAAAATTAAAATTAAAATTAGGGTTGTGCAAATCTAACCTCTTAATTAAAATTTTGAGAGTTTGAAATGTTGAAATATTGAGGAAATCAATTTAATTTTAAAAATTAGGGTATATGTAGTTTAGAGGGAAAACAAATGACTTAAGATTTAGTTGAATCAATTAAATTCTTAAAGGAAAATTTGAATTTGCACAAGATTAATTTAATTTTAAAAATTATGTTTTGCCTCATAAACCACTTAATTTTAAAACTTTAAATTTGAAAATTTGAATGTTGCAAGGAGGGAAAATGAATTTTGAAATTGAAGCAAAGATCCAAATCTGAAAATTAATTCAAGATCTACACAATCAACAAGGTCAATTTTAAAATTAAAAATTAGGGTTTTGGTACTCTTATGGTTACAAGTGAGAAATTGACAAAGAAAGATGAATCAACTCCAATAAATCCTACAAGGTATAAGTCTATGATTGGAGGTTTGTTATATTTGACTCAAACTAGACCAAGTATAATGAATGCAGTTTGTATTGTATCAAGATATTAGAGTGACCCTAGAGAAAATCATGAGAGTGCAATGAAAAATATTTTCAGTTATTTATAGGGAACAACTAATATGGTTTATGGTATCCTAAAATTGATGACTTTACACTATGTGCATATATAGATGCAGATTGGGTTGGAGTTATAGATGACCAGAAAAGCAAATCTAGTGGAGCTTTCTTTCTTGGAAAGAAAATTGTTTCATGGATTAGCAAGAAATGGTCATGCACTTCTTTATCTACTATTGAAGCTGAGTATGTTACTGCTATTACTAACTATACACAAGTTCTATGGATGAAGCAAATGTTGAAGGATATAAGGGTAGATAGTAATGGACCAGTAGTTATTCGCTGTGATAACTCTACTGCTATTGACATATCAAAGAATCCGATATTTCATTTTAAGATAAAGAATATATCAATAAAGTATAACTTTTTAAAGGAGAAGATGGAAGAAAATGAAGTTAGATTGGTTTATGTGAACACTAAAGAGAAGATTGCAGATATCTTCACTAAACTTTTTTCCAAGGAATCATTTGAGTACTTTAGAGACAGATTGGGGGTCTCTACCCCTCTAGTAAAGACTTGAGTGATGTTGATTGGCATCAGTCTGGTATCATTCTTCAAAACTATTATTCATTCCGGATTGATGTGATGGTGCTACTACTCAGCGGGAGTAGTCAGTTGTATGGTTCAAAGGTTTTATGGTTTTTCTCTGATGTTTATGTTAGATTTTTGGCATTGATGTCAAATGGGGAGAGATATACATGTGAAAAATAGAGCTTAACAAAGATATGAGTGACAAGGGGAGTTTGGTTATTTGGTTCAAAAATTCATTGATATATCATTTTTTGGATGTCTTCCATTGGAGGAGACTTATTTGGCATTTCTTGGCACTTGGATGTTTTTCAAATCTAGTGCTGCCAACAATGCCAAAGGGGGAGATTGTTGGAAATTTGGAGGAATGGATTATGTGTTGCATTGATGTCAACACTAGCTTATTTGTTTGTCTACCGAATTTCGGTAAAGTGGTTGGACTTTGATGATGATCAGGAGATTTGTCTCTGGTATATTCTGATTGGTGGAATTGGTTTAGTTCGGTCACTCATGTGGTTCAGATGGATGTCACATTCAATTGGTTGGGGATTTGGTGATCCATAAGCTATCATATGTTTTAGTAAGCCTTTTGGTTACTAGTAAGGATTTTACAGGCAGTGCTTCATTGAAGATCTTTTAATGAATTCAATAAGTAGTGTTGGTGCGACTTCTAGAAGGTTTTTAGGATGCTGATGGTTATCGTTTGCATTCCAGTTGATTGGTGGTATTTCATTTGGCTTATGGAAACCTATATTAGGTCTGGTGTTATTCTGCTAGGTTATGGACCAGTTTATGTAACATGTTGGTGGATGCTCTCGATGCATAACTATTTGGATTTATTATTTGGTTAATGTTGTTTCGGTCTTAGGCCGACTTGGTTTATCATTGGTTTGCAGGTTAATGTAATGGATTTATTATATCGTATTTTAGGTGGCCAACCTAATCGTTTAGGTCTTTGGTTGGTATAAATATGATGTAAGATCTCTTTGTAGATCATGTCATGGGATTATGGCTATGGGATTATCTATGTGTGAATAAAGTTATAATCATATGTAGAGGATTTGGTCGATCATAGGTGATCGAATTGGGTTTTTGTAAGAGGTTTAAGACCTCTAGAATTGAGCTTAATCAAAATTGTACTCAGGCATAGGAGATGTTATTCTTGCAGTTCATTCTTATTTTTGGATTGTAGTCTGGATTTCTTTTGTAGTCAGTGAGGCTCCTTTGTGATGAGTAGTGCGCTCTAGGTTGTTGGCCTTCCTACATGTGTAGGCCCCTTATTGTAATCACATACTTACTGCAGAAGTATTATTTGACTATGAGTAGGCTTCCCACAATGTTTTTTCCCTTTACTAGGTTTCAAATGTACAAATCTTGGTGTTATGTGTTGTGGATGCATGATATTTGGTTTATGGTTTATGTTTGTGCTTAATTGATATATCTTTTATTCTGGTATTTGGTTTATGCATTCTAGTAAAACGTTTTGAGTGCTGAAAGTTTTGTAATATGTTAACAATTGATTTACCCCCCCCTCTCAGTTGTTCACCGATTATCCTAAGAAAACAATCAATCCAATTTAGGCAAATGACAAGTTCAATTTTGAATCCAAAAATTAGGGTTTTTGTGAATTCAACCTCTAAATATTTAAAAATTGAAAGGAAATTGAACTTGTAAATGAAAATTTTAATTTTAAATTGCATACACTCAGATCTGAAAACAAAAATTAGAATTAAGGGTGTAAGGAGTTAGATTCACCCTCTAATCGGTCCTCCAAACTTTCGGCATGTCGAATAGGGTTTATTTGTCTCTCTGAATAAAGGTTAATTCAAGAAGTATAGTTGTGCACCTATTTCCTGCACACAGATAGAAAGGGAAATGTGATGGGAATAGGGGTTTGTCTTTAGGTCAAACCCCAGTTTTGGAACTAACCAAGTGGTTGAAATAATGTAAATGAATGGACTAGAAGTATAAATCCTCCTCTTTGAGGGGATGTTGAATTGCTTGAAAATGAAATGCTTATACATCCTTGTGAATTTGTTCTTTCCTACACATGTAATTATGATTTCATGAAGTAGAATGATGATTTCCTCTTCAATGCTTGAAATCCTTACTCTATTGCTACTCCAAAGCTTGAAGGAAGACTGATAATGCTCAATTTCTCTTAAATGCTTGAATGCTTGATCTCTTGAATTCTTGATGTAATTTCATGATCTTGTGTTCTTATGGATAGATGTTGAAATGAGAGGGGAAATCCCTCTTGTATACTTGCCAGTGGGATTAATTGGTTGATTTTCTAACTTGAGATGATATAGGGGGAAAGACTGCTTCAACTTTGAGTTAGGTCCAAAGGAGGGGATCAGGATAGGCCCCAATTAAGGGGTCCCACACTGCTACGTCCTAGTTTTAGTAAGGACCAAGATTCCATGCCCTGGTCTTACCCTATTTTGGGGCAGGATCAAGGTGGCCCCTGAGTGCATTATTGAATTGCAAGGTGTTTTTGATGTGCATGAGCATATTCAGGTCTCTGGTCAGGCTGGGGGGTGTAAACACTAAGGGGAACACCCAAATGCAGTCTAAAATTGCGAGGGGTGCAATTTTAGGACATTACATATAGCCCCCACTTTAGCAGGAGTATGAGCTTATACAAATATTGTCAATAAAGTACAATGAATTTAGATTGAAAGACTTTCACCACATCAAGGAGGCAAGATCCACCAAGCCCTCAGTGGACTTTAGGATCTTATGACTTCAATGACTAGGTAAAAGGGAAGATCGTGAGAGAGAGAAAGAACCATGACTACAACTAGTAAGGTTCTCTTACTATGAGCCATGAAAAGAATACTAGAAATTATAAAGCAAAGATAAAGTTTGTTAAGTAACTTAAAGTATCAAAAGACAGAATCATGAGCGGAGTGTATGCCCCCACGTTAAAGTGATTGCATATGCCCTATCAGGAGCAACTACTTTAAGTAGGATACACCCAAATAACACAAGCATGTTATTGCAATAATTTAGCCCCCATGAGAGGATTATTCAAGGGATAATGAACACAAATCACAAAACACAAGGTGGTATTACCTAACTTTGGAGTTAGTATTCTTTTTTATAATAACTCATGTATATCATGTATATGTATATGTGCATAGAATCATCCTCATCCCCCAAAGAAAGGAAACAACCATGGAAGAAGGGAACACATGCGTCTTTTGATTCAACAAGGAATAGACCAAAAGAGATCTCAACGCTTTCCATCATCCTCAAGTAGACAATACCAGGGACAACAAATAGAAGAATAAGAAGAACAAATAGAAGAGTGTCACAAATAAGCAAGAGAGGAGAGGGAGAGAGAATTTATGGTGCTAATGAAGCTAATCAAGCACGTCATCCTACCCAAGATCTTGTTGATCATTATTTTGGGAATGTGAACAATATGCAAGAGGAGCCACATCAAGCATGGTAGATGGATCTATTGCAAGTTCAAAACAAGGACCATGCTCTAATGCTAAGTCACTTTGTACGTTCTAGGAGCTAGGATTAATGGTTTTGAAATTTTTGTAGATAAGTCATTGTCAACATCAACATATTCATATTCATCATAAGAAATATTAGGATCAACATTTTCACCATTTAGAATATTCTCACCTATTTCTTCATGAAGATTAAGAAGAATAGGAGCTCTCATAGGAATAAAACTTGAACCATCATTTGTCTTAAGTATTTTGCATCTCTTAGAATTAGGTTGAACATCTTGTTTAGGAGAAAATGGAATCATGTCAACTATTGGTGTTTTAGGAGAAGAAATGGTTTTGGAAGTAGCTTCATGAGCTCTAGTATGACCTCTTCATCCGCATTCTCTTGCACAATGGTTTTGTCTAGTTTTGGCTCAGAAAGTTTGAGAAAGGTTTGGTTCATTAGGTATAGGCTTTGTCTCCTCTTTTAGGGAATGATGAATGGGTTGAGGTCTTTTAGGTTTGAAAATAGGAGAGGCTGGTCGCTTTTCTCTATATAAGATGAATGAGAAGGAACCACACCATATAAAGGAGGAATGGGAGGTGTAGGACGAAGACTGGGTCCATCATGAGTAGGAGAGATAGGTCTATCCTTAGGAGGAATAGATTGTTGTTTAGGAGGAAGAGTGGACTCATCCATGTGGCAGAAGAAATAGATTCTTCTTTAGGAAGAAGAATGTCTCTTTTCATAGGAGAAAGGATACTCTTCTTATTAGGAGAAGTAATACTTGCCTCTTTTGGGAATGATATTATTTCATTCCTTAGGAGGAATAATATTGTTATCTTCAAGAAGGGGTATATGATCATTAAGAGGAATACTAAGTGTTGGACTTCTAGGTTAACTCAATGACAAAATTATTTCATTTTTCCATTTTTGTTATGATCTAAACAGAGCATCACTTCTAGGTTGAAGAGGCTTGAATTGTTTGGACCAAAAATAATGAAGACAAACATCTCCATGCCTCATTATAGGTTGAAATATGCTATGATTAACACTTATGATTTCAGCATTATGAGGAAATTTTAAACACTTATGAATAGTAGAAGTGATCACTTTCATGGAAGAGAGCCAAGGATATCCTAAATTCACATGAAATTGGTCAGATATAGGAATGATAGAAAATTGAACATCTAAGAATTTAGTGCCAACATTAATATGAAGTGTTATAGAACCAATAGAAGGACAAGAGAATCAATAAAAAAATTTAACTATTACAACAGTATCATTTATATCACTTGATGTAATTGCAAAGTATAGAGAAATTCTTCAGTTATCACATTAACCATGCAAGAAAGATCAATAAGCACTCCTCTAGCAGGTATACCTCTGATTTTTGCACTTAGGTATAATGGGCCATCGGGTGCCTTAATACTCTCGCTAGGATCAAATGTTATACACAAATCATTAGGAGGATCTTTCTGATCTACAAGTTTCACCACGTATCAATCAATTATTGAATTCTACTTCTCAATGAAAAATACTTCTCAGTATCTTGACTAGGTTGACGATGGTATTGAAAAAAAGATTTAGCATCAAAGTAAGGTGAAGTTGTCTTATATGGATCAATTGGTTTGGTTTGGGAATTTTTAACCTATTCCTTTGTATCAAATGAGACATAATGCTATGCAGAGATTCATTCAAAGGAGCAAATGCTTTTTCTCTTCTAAATAATTTAGACAAAGGAGGCATACTTTAGCACCTACGAGTTGATTATTGTTGTTGATATTGTCATTGATTTTGATGAATGATTTGTTTGCTTTAAACTTCGCAAACAGTTGTTGAGTACTATGACACTTATCACTAGGAGTTATACAAGGAGATGATTGTTCCAATTGACTCACAACCAATTGACAATTGTGAAGTGTTGTGCACAACTGCAGAAGGGAAGTAAACTCAGTCAAGAGAAATTTATCTTTAATATCATTTTGTAAATTAGCAATAAAAATATTTTGAATGTCTTGATCAGGCACAAGAAAAGAAAATAGAGAATACAAATGCTTATATCTACCAATAAAATCAATCACTTTTTCTTTAATTCGTTGTTGACAATGCATCAAATCAGTTAGAGTAACTTTAGGACCAATGTTATTGTGAAATTGTTGAATAAAAGCATTAGCTAGTTGTTGAAAAGAAATAATATAATAAGGAGGAAAACAACAATACCATTTCAAACCTTTATCCCTTAATGTTCTAGTAAACAATTTTGCTAACAACCTTTGATCATGAGCAAAGTCACTAGACAAAGTTTGGAATGTTTTAACATGAGTTAAGGGATCACCTTTTCCATTATAAAGTTCCAATTGAGGGACTTCTACATGTTTAAGATGGATAGCTCTAACAATGTCATTGGATAATTGGCTCTCTACATCAAATGTGGGCACATTATATTTGGATTGATTCATAGAAGCTATTTGTTGTTGCAAGGAAGACACTGTTTGGGCTAGACTATTGATTGTAGCTTAAGTAGAAGGATTGAAATTAGA